>NC_087151.1:5222500-5237500 GCF_035594125.1 Scylla paramamosain | reverse complement strand
TGATGGATGTACTGTACCTACGTCTGCCTCCCTCACGATGCAAATTTGTGATCCGTGTGTCCTTCGTGGCCAGATTTCCTTGAATATGTTGGCTGGATTGCATTATGTGCTTGGAGAGGCTATCTTGGCTGCATTTTTCCGGCTGACTTTCCTTCGCTGGTTGGCTTATAAACTTGGCTGGATTTTCTTGGTTGGACAAACGTGCCTGGATTTTCTTGGTTGACTTTCTTGCTGGACTTTCTTAGCTGACTTCCTTGGCTGACTTACTTCCTGGCTGACTTCCTTGGCTGACTTCCTTCTTGGTTGACTTTCTTGGCTGACTCTCTTGGCTGACTCTCTTGGGTGACACTCTTGGGTGACTCTCTTGGGTGACTATCTTGGCTGACTTTCTTGGCTGACTTTCTTGGCTGACTTTCTTGGCTGACTTTCTTCGCTTTCATGGGTTAATACACTGTCGCGAGGTTAGCTTCCAGAGAGAGAGAGAGAGAGAGAGAGAGAGAGAGAGAGAGAGAGAGAGAGAGAGAGAGAGAGAGAGAGAGAGAGGAGAGGAGAGGAGAGGAGAGGAGAGGAGGAAGGAAGGAGAGGAGAGGAGAGGAGAGAGAGAGAGAGAGAGAGAGAGAGAGAGGAGAGGAGAGGAGAGGAGAGGAGAGAGAGAGAGAGAGAGAGAGAGAGAGAGAGAGAGAGAGAGAGAGAGAGAGAGAGAGAGAGAGAGAGAGAGAGAGAGAGAGACATATCGAAACCAACTGTAAAAGAAAAAAAAGAAAGAAAATGAAAGAAAGACGGAAATGAGAAAAGGAAAAGTAAGAAAAGTAAAATAAAAAAAATAAGTAAGATAACAAATAATGTATATTTAGAAACAAATTTTCCTCTTTCATACATTTGTTTTCCGGTAACTTGCTAATAACAGATTTTTATTCATTTGGGAGAAGGAAAGGAAGAAAGAAGGAAAGAAAGAAAAAACAAAGAAAAGGAAGAAAAACAAAGAAAATTAAGAGAGAAAAAGGTAACTTATATTCAGAAACACATTTCACTCGCTTTCATATATTTGTTTATCATTATGTGTCTTGCAAATAATAGATTTTCTTCAGTTCAATCATCAGTTCATCCATTAATATTTATTCCATCTAGGCTAACATTTTAAGATTTCTTTTTTATAATGGCTCGCAGTCTTATCTTCTACTTTCATCACATTATTTCTTACGAGTCCGTTCTCTCGACTTACTTTACTCCTTCTTACTTTTACTAGCACATTCCCCGTGCACCTCTTTAGTCATCCCATCTTTAACTGTTTATCTCTCCGTCAAACCCTCTTACCCCAGTAATAACAGATGAGTAATGCTTTATTTATAACAATTTTTTCTCTCTCAATCTTGCGCTCACTGACCTCAAAGCGACACGGAATAACAATGACATAAAGCAAGGAAGTGACGTGAACACCAAGGCGACGCAACACAACAGCAGAACGTTACAAAGCAAAGGAGCGTGATTTAAGTTTTTTAATTTACATTTCTTAGAGGTCTTTAAATGGTATAGGGATATAAGAAGGGTGATGTAAGCAAATTCTCAGGATCAGTAATCAGGATAAAACAAGAAACAATGAGATCAAGCTGGAAAAAGTTAGATTTTAAAAAGAGATAGGAAAGAATTGGTTCTCAAATGTAGTGGTAGATGAATGGGATGGGGACAGTATTCAGGTTGTTAGTGCTGAATCATTAAGGTGCTTTAAAAGATTAGATAAATTTCTGGATGGGGATGATAGGTGGAAATAGATAGCTGTGTTTCATGCAGAGACTGCCAAGTGTAGACCTGATGGCTTCTTGCAGCTTCACTTATTCCCTTACGTTCTTACAACATAGAGACGCAGAACAGCAGTGACACGAACGACTGAGTGACATGAAGCTACTCAGACAGACAAATCCTCTTGAAACATTTCTTTTTCCACCTTTCTCTTTCAGCTCACTATCTTCACGATCAAACCTGAAAAACCTCCCTTCCCGCCAGACACCATTAGACAGCTCACGCCCCTTCCATCTCTTCAAGACACCATTACCTGTTTCAGTGTTTGACCCCCAGCACCACCTGAGCCCCTGTCTCTTTCTCTCACTACACTATAATCTCCTTGTGTCATAAAACCTCATTCCTTTATTTTCTGCCACATTCACCTCTCCACTTCGGTCTCCAAGAATCGGGTCGTGCTGTGAGTTTTTCCTTGTAGCTGCACGACGGTGGAGGACATCATGCTATTAGACACTCACCGCCTCTGCGTTCCCTGTTACCATCACTGCTGCTGTTACTGCTGCTTTCACAACCTGTACTATTACTGCTACTACTATCACCACCTCTCCCTTTCTGGACCAGGTGCTGAAGGCTGTAGTCCATAGCTGCAAGGTAACACCCTCCTTGTTCATATGCACCAACTGAGTCTTTATTTTCTACTACCATTTATATAATTACATAAATATACTTCATACGATCGAAATAAGCATTATTTATACATCATAATTTTACTCAGGCCAATGGAATGGTAAATTTAAGAGCTCATTAGTAAAAAAAAAAAAAAAATCACCTGGATTTAGATAATGAACTTTGATCATGATAAAAAATGGACTAGAAACTGGTAACTTAAATAATATTATTTAAATCATAACAATCCAGGGTAACAAAAATCTGATTTTCTAGTTCCTGTTTTGTTTCTGGTGTCTCCTGTTACTTGCTGACACGTTACCAAAAGAAGAGGTGGACGAGAAGGAGCCTTAATCTGTTCTATCGTACTCTCCCACACGTAGGTCACCAATAATATTACGTAGGTTCAGCAGGTACCCTCATTACAGACGTAGAGGTATCCTGTCAGATGATGTCTCTAGGTATTCCTACCCTATCCTACTCCTACAATCCTTCTCTCATATTTTCGACATCATTTTATTCCTCCTCCTCCTCCTCCTCCTCCTACACCTCCTGTTACCTTATGTTTGTATGTATTCCTACGCTGTTACTCTTACAATCATACGTTCGACTTCATCTTATTCCTCCTTGTTACCGCCACCAGTGAAGCTGGCGGTTATGGAAGTGTTACAGAAGTAATGATGGAAGAACAAACAAATGTATGCTACATAACATGTTCTGTATTATGTGTTCTGTATTATGTTGATACAGTATGTAACAGTTAGTAGTGCCACGCATGTCTTATGTTTATTACGTATGTCTTCAGGTTTGACCGAATGCAATAAACGATTCGCGTCACCGTGTGGGTCTAAAATCCTTCAGCTGCCTCCTGGGCAGCTATACTCCTTATCCTTCCCTCCATATTACCACAATTTCACTCCTCCTCCTCCTCCTCTTCCTCTTCCTGCACTGCCTCCATCCCCAGCACACCACCACTTCCTTACCACCGCATCCCATCCCCGCCACACAGTGTTCACCAGCGCCCTGCTTGAACATTCACCACACGGGAATGTCTCTTGACCTTCGCAGACTGCCCATCTCTCCACTCGCTGCCCGCCATTCTGACGCGCTCTTTTCCCCTCCTCCCTTCACCCTGACACGCTTATTTCCCTTTCTTCCTTCCTCCATTCCTCCCTTCACCATGACATGATTCCTCTCCTCACCTCATCTCGTGTTTTTGTTTTCCTCTCTTCAGTTTAATGAAAGGAAAGTAATGGTGGTGGTGGTGGTGGTGGTGGTGGTGGTGGTGGTGGTGGTGGTGGTGGTGGTGGTGGTGATGATGATGATGATGATGATGATGATGATGATGATGATGATGATGATGATGATGATGATGATGATGATAATAATAATAATAATAATAATATGATTATGAAACAAAAAATAAAAATATTAATGACATGAAGATAAAGACCATCATTAATACTAACAACAACAACAACAACAACAAACAAACAAACAAACAAACAAACAAACAAACAAACAAAATGAGCAACAGTAACAACAACAACAAACAACCAATCAACCATCCAACCAAACAAACAAACAAACAAACAAACACAACCCAAACAAACCCCCAAAACTACTTATTAAACAACACAGGATGGAAAACAAGGAGAAGAAAACACACCAAACACTGCCATCCATCAGTACATGAAGCGTCACATCAACACAACACAGACGACAACAACCCATCATGCATATGCACACGTACCTTGGCCAATGCGACGGTGAGGCAAGAGTGGCGAGTACTGTAAGTGATCAGAGGTTTTGAAACGAAGGCTCCAAACTAGGCGATTAAATATTCAACACCTAATTAATTACACATTTCATCCTAATTGACAGAAAACGTGAGATACGGGCCTACAGACAAAAAAGATCTATTAACGCGCGTACACCACACCACACCACACCACACACCACACCACACCACACAAACACACACGTAGCCCATATTTCCAAGACGCTTTGTTCTCTCATTACAATAATCTTCAAACGCCAAAGAGATGATAAACCGGACTTGGATGGATGCTTTTCACACCAATAACATAAAATCATCAATAATACAACCCTAAAATCATGAAAACACTCTTGAAAAAAACCATACAATTTCTAACAGAGCATCTTAAAAGTAGTAGGGAAGAGACATCATGATATTTAAGCGTGCCGTCCAAAATGAGAGGAACAGTGCCACGCAAAAAAAGGTAAAACGACAAGTCAGTAAACGGACGTGCCAGACATGACGACAAGGGGAAAGCGATGAGCATGACTGCCCGCCAGTACCGCTCACCTCCCGCGCCTCACGACCACGGGGCCAGGTAGCGCTAATTAAACCAGGTAAACGGGTAGACACAGATAAAGTATATGGGCGAATCAAGGTATGGGAAGGAGAGAGAGAGAGAGAGAGAGAGAGAGAGAGAGAGAGAGAGAGAGAGAGAGAGAGAGAGAGAGAGAGAGAGAGAGAGAGAGAGAGAGAGAGAGAGAGAGAGAGAGAGAGAGAGAGAGAGCAGGAAAAATTAAAATAGAAAAAAGAGGAGAGAAAAGAAGATGAAGTGGTGGTGGATGATGTTGCCAGGAGGCGGATGTGTTGTGTTGTGTTGTGTTGTGTTGTGTTGGGAGGTGGTGGCAGATGTGTTGTGTTGTGTTGGGAGGTGGTGGCGGATGTGTTGTGTTGTGTTGTGTTGGGAGGTGGTGGCAGATGTGTTGTGTTGTGTTGTGTTGGGAGGTGGTGGCAGATGTGTTGTGTTGTGTTGGGAGGTGGTGGCAGATGTGTTGTATTGTGTTGGGAGATGGTGGCGGATGTGTTGTGTTGTGTTGGGAGGTGGTGGCAGATGTGTTGTGTTGTGTTGGGTTGGGAGGTGGTGGCAGATGTGTTGTGTTGTGTTGTGTTGGGAGGTGGTGGCGGATGTGTTGTGTTGTGTTGGGTTGGGAGGTGGTGGCAGATGTGTTGTGTTGTGTTGTGTTGGGAGGTGGTGGCGGATGTGTTGTGTTGTGTTGGGAGGTGGTGGCAGATGTGTTGTGTTGTGTTGTGTTGGGAGGTGGTGGCAGATGTGTTGTGTTGTGTTGGGTTGGGAGGTGGTGGCGGATGTGTTGTGTTGTGTTGGGTTGGGAGGTGGTGGCAGATGTGTTGTGTTGTGTTGTGTTGGGAGGTGGTGGCAGATGTGTTGTGTTGTGCTGTGTTGGGAGATGGTGGCAGATGTGTTGTGTTGTGTTGTGTTGGGAGGTGGTGGCAGATGTGTTGTGTTGTGTTGTGTTGGGAGGTGGTGGCAGATGTGTTGTGTTGTGTTGTGTTGGGAGGTGGTGGCAGATGTGTTGTGTTGTGTTGTGTTGGGAGATGGTGGCAGATGTGTTGTGTTGGGTGGTGGTAGATGTGTTGTGTTGTGCTGGGAGGTGGTGGCAGATGTTTTGTGTTGGAAGGTGGTGTCACATGTGTTGTGTTTGAAGGTGGTGGATGAGCGACAGGTCAAAACTGTTTAGAGAGGTTCAGCGTCAGCTCAAGAGTGCTGAAGAGTGCAACACTTTTGAGTTGACGGTGAGTCTTTCCTAACAGTCTTGACATGGCGCTCAGTCCGTCTTAACAGTCTTAACAGACTGGACACAGCACCACAGCATGCCGACCGCCGCCAGCCAGCCTGCCCACAAAGCAGCCAGCTTGACGAGCGGCCAGGATATGCTGTGGTGCTTCCTGTCAGCCCTATCATCCTGTTGCTGCTCCAGCCAGTGAAGCACCTGGGCCAGCTCTGGGGACATGCCCAGGTGTGCGCCGCGGCACAGCTGACGCATGTCCCCTCGGCCCTCTGTCAGTGCCTCACACAGGCGGCGGGTCGCCTTGTTCGCCTTCTTGGCTTCCTGCCGCCTGAGCTCCGCCGCCTGTTGCATTTCGGCTCGCAGAAAGCGCAGCCTGGAGGGTGCCTGTGCTTGGGCCTCGCTTGCCCGCTGCTGCTGCAGGGCAAGCTCAGCCTCCAGCTGCTGCACTTCCTCCTGCAGCAGCATTTGTTTCTCCATCTTCTCTTTATGGAGTTGCCTGCGCTGCGCCTTTCCCTGAGCGGTCAACTCCTGCTGGCGCTCCAGCTCTTGTAAGAGGAGCCTCTCCCGCTCTATGTGGCGCATCAGGCCCGCCAAGGCCTCCTTGCAACCCTGGGGTGCTCGTCCTGGGTCCCGGACGCTGACGCCAGGCACCCCACGATCATTATGAACATAAATTTTACAAAATCCATTTTAATTTCCAGATTGTTTATTAATTCGTGACTTTGTTTTGTTTTTTGTCAACGTGGCCCGAGACGTGAATATGAGTTGCTGGAAACTGTGTCCTAAGCAAGATGCGTAAAACAGTAAACTGTTTACTCAAATATTATCATTAATTATCAACTGTGACTCACAGGGTGGGTCCGGTGGGGAGGGAGGGACGGAGGAAGAGGAAGGAAAACACCCACCTCCTCCCTACCCTGTTTCTTGCACGACATGCAACACAGTCATGAAAATTTGTCCTTTTCTCTTTTACATCATTATTAATAAAGTGGTGTATAACTCATAAAATTTTATTTTTCTTAACTTATACTCAGCATAATTACTGTTTTTTACTTTATCGAGAATGAAAACTGATATAGTTGAACAAACAGCTAAACTTTTGTAATTGTTGAGCTAAGTGAAGAAATATAAGTATTTTTTATGTGACGATGAGTTTCGCAATGACTCTGCGGGCCACTGGGGAGCAGGGCTGCCAGCATAATACAGCGGTCTCGCTGAGATTCTTGCTCTGGACAGAAGACGCACCCAATTTGTATTCTTGGCCGTCACTGAGAAACGCCCAACATCCTTCACCTTTTCCTAACCTCTAATCCTTCTCCTTATTCTGTCACTCTCTGCTCTCCATTGGGCTCCTCCGATCATAACTTCATACCTGGACCTCGTCCTATCGCTCCACTTTTTCCTCTGGATTCCCCAAAGCGGAGCTGCCTCTGCCGTTTTGCTAAGTGGTTGGACCTGGGGAGGTATTATTCAGATTTTCTGTGGAATGAATGACTACTGCTTTCGTGTCAGGAACACATCTTTGTGTGCTGAGCGCATAACGGAGGTGATGGTGTCTGGCATGGAGGCGTACATTCTTCACTCTCTCTTGCCCTAAACCTTCTAAACTTTCGTTTAACTCAACCTGTTCTCGTGCTATGCATGATAGAGAGGTGGCCCACAAACGCTACTCTAGCCTTCCATCACCAAAATCTCGTGCAGTTTTCACTTCTATCCGGAATCGTGCCAAGACTTTTTCATGAATAGAAGATGTCAAAATGATTCTAGTTCTAACTCCCCTCGAGCCTTCTTCATCTTCCTCCTCTATTTCAATTTGATGGTACCACTGCCATCTCATCTATCTCTAAATCTGAACTCTGCTTAAACCTTTGCTAAAAGCTCAACGTTGGATGATTAAGAGCTTGTTCCTCCCTCTTCACCACACTCCAACTATTTCACGCCTCATATTAAGATTCTTTCTCATTATGTTTCCCATGCCCTCGCTAGCTTTAGGTCTCGGAAGGCTGATGGACCTGATGGGAGTCCCGCCTATTATTCTCCATAACTGTGCATCCGTGCTTGCATTTTGCTGGTGAAACTCTACCAACTCTCTGTCAACATCTGCCTTTCTTCCTTGTTGAATGTTTGCGTGTACGTTAATCATCTTCCTAAAAAGAGTGACCGCTCTAATCCTTCAAGCTACCGTTCTATTGCTTTGATTTCTTGTCTTTCTACAATTTTTTAATCTACCATCAACAAGAAATTTAAAATATCTATCGCTTCACATATACGCGTGGAGGAAGGCGGGGTGCGGATTCCATTCATACTGATTTCTTAAACAGGGTGGAATGAAATACAAATCGTCTCATTAACTCACCTTTCTCCTCTGACTGACTGTCTTCAGCCACCCCCTCCTCCCCCCGATCTCTCTCTCTCTCTCTCTCTCTCTCTCTCTCTCTCTCTCTCTCTCTCTCTCTCTCTCTCTCTCTCTCTCTCTCTCTCTTCGCCGAAAGCTTCCATCTCTTACTAGCCTCTATTGCTAATATCTTGCTAAATGTTCTTCTGATATTGTTAACTCCCCCTCATCCCGCCGCTTCGTTGCACAAGGCTTTCTTCCTTCTCGCCCGTGTTCTGTCTACCTCCCTAAATGCAATAACCAACCAGTATTCTCAGTCTTTCATCCGTTTCACTAGTGAGCCTGATTCTGTATTTCCTAGTGCTTATGACAATCTTCAAGAGGCAGAGACAGGTAGAAACAACTGGAACACAATAAAAGGTGATTGAAAGAATGAGGTTTTCAGCGGAAGGCAGAGGTGTGTGTGTGTGTATGTGTGTGTGTGTGTGTGTGTGTGTGTGTGTGTGTGTGTGTGTGTGTGTGTGTGTGTGTGTGTGTGTGTGTGTGTGTGTGTGTGTGTGTGTAAGTGTGTGTGTGTGTGTGTGTGTGTGTGTGTGTGTGTGTGTGTGTGTGTGTGTGTGTGTGTGTGTGTGTGTGTGTGTGTGTTCGAGCGCCATTCTTCTCTCGCCTCATTTGTTTATGTGCTCATTACTATTTTTCTCTTTCTCCTCTGCTAAGGTATTCTGAACTACTATTGCGGTCCTTAGCAGCAGCAGCAGCAGCAGCAGCAGCAGCAGCAGCAGCATGTCGTATCACCAGTCATCTCAGCCTCTCAGTACGTAAGCATTATTTGCAGCCTAATTAGTTAAGGTCCTGCCTCTCCTTGATTCTTTCAGCGTGCGTCTTATGGCTATACTTTCCTTATTATACCAAGAGGAGGAAGAGGAAGAGGGGGAGGAAGAGGAGGAGGAAGAGGAAGAGGAAGAGGAAGAGGAAGAAGAAAAGGAAGGGGTAGAGGAATGGGAAGAAGAAGAGGAATAAGAAGAGGATCCTGCTCATCCTACAAGAAATACAACTCTTAGCGTTTTCTTTCTTTCTTTCTTGTCTCAATTAGAAAAAGCAGTTATTTCGTTAATTTTTATGTTCCTCTCACGTAGACAATTTTTTGCTGTTCTTGTAATTGCGGTCATCGTTTAAGTGTGTGTGTGTGTGTGTGTGTGTGTGTGTGTGTATATCTCTCTCTCTCTCTCTCTCTCTCTCTCTCTCTCTCTCTCTCTCTCTCTCTCTCTCTCTCTCTCTCTCTCTCTCTCTCTCTCTCTCTCGCGTCAAGTAAACTTTTCCCTCCTATACTTTCCTTCATCTACGACCATGATGTAAAATTACTACATCAAAACCTTTATCACAACTCTTCCAGCATCTGCACCCTATCACCTCTCACGCGAATCTCTCCCTTCCTCTTTCCTGTCACACTTGTCATCACTCTACCACCCTAATCCGACGCTAGGGTGAAGGCAGAGTGAAAGCAAGATTTTTCGAGCACTCTGTTTCCGACTCAATCTGGTTTTCTAAAGGGGGGGAGGGTGAGGGAGTACAGCGTGAAAGCTAGTAAAGGCTAGTAAACAGTGGAAAGGCGCCCAGGTTACTGCTCAGCTGGGGACGCCAAAGTAAAGGGAAAGATGTCAAGCTTGTCTGATTATAAGGTGATTTCGCTTGATGGCTTTCTCACAGTAATTAAAACGGTGGGGGCGGGGGGAGGAAGTGTTATGCGTGAAATAAACTCTCCTCCTCTCTTGTTCTGTTGATCATTTTCTTTTCTTGTGTTTCCTCTTTGTTCCTTCTTTCTTTTTTTTTTGACTTGTTTCTTTATTTGTTTTTTTTTTTTAGATTTTCCCTCTTCTTAATTTCTCTGCTCTTATTTTCCAGTCTTTTTTTTATCCTTCCTATTTTTTTTTTCCTTTCTTTTACTATCCTCTTTCCATGCGTACTTCCCTTTCTTTGTTTTTTTTTTACAGTCTTTTTTTTTCTTCTATTCATGTTTTCATCCTCCTTTTTTCTCCCGTTATTAATTTTCTGTGGTGTTTCCTCTTCCCTATTTCTCTCTGTACTCTGGCAGCGTGTTGCTTCTTCTGCCAGAGGAAAACTGGCGGCAAGAACTGTCCGAGGAAGCAGGATATTAGCAGGCTGGTGACGATGACCCCTTAATTTGGCTGCTACCCTCAACACCCTCCCCCCAAGCCTGTTTTTACTATGTGCGTATTTGGCAGGGGGGGAGGGGGGGATTGAAACTTTTGCCCTGCCTGAAGAAAAAAGAAGATAAAAGAAAACTGCTTTCACTTTGCATTCTCCTTTGCGCTATAATGGTAAAATGCTCATAACTTTGCTCTAACTTCCTCAGTATACTTTTGCAGGGACTCCACAGCAGGAGACACGTGCAGTGGTATGTTGTGACGGCTGTGCGGCTCACTTACTCGTGTGCTACTACTTCGTGTGTCTACAATGCAACTAAGTGTACATGAATAAGTGTAGAGGTGATGTGAGACTTGTGGTTCCAGCCTAGTTGTAGTAGTTGTAGTAGTAGTAGTAGTAGTAGTAGTAGGAGGAGGAGGAGGAGGAGGAGGAGGAGGAGGAGGAGGAGGAGGAGGAGGAGGAGGAGGAGGAGGAGGAGGAGGAGGAGGAGGAGGAGGAGGAGGAGGAGGAGGAGAAGTAGAAGAAGAAGAAGAAGAAGAAGAAGAAGAAGAAGAAGAAGAAGAAGAAGAAGAAGAAGAAGAAGAAGAAGAAGAAGAAAAAGAAGAAGAAAAAGAAGAAGAAGAAGAAGAAGAAGAAAGAAGAAGAAGAAGAAGAAGAAGAAGAAGAAGAAGAAGAAGAAGAAGAAGAAGAAGAAGAAGGACAGGAACAGGAACAAGAACAACAAGAACAGGAACAAGAACAAGAACACGAAGAACAAGAAGAACGAAGAGAAGAAGAAGAAGAAGTAGTAGTAGAAGTAGTAGCAGTAGCAGTAGTAGCTGTCGTTCTAGCACACAAAAGGAACAAAAGCACAGCGCGACAAGAGTCAATCTGCCAATCAGCGCACACCCTCTACTGTCACCTGAGTGTGGCGCCCTTCACACTCTTGTTACGCAGTGGCTCACAAGATTGCTGGCAAGGTGTGTGTGTGTGTGTGTGTGTGTGTGTGTGTGTGTGTGTGTGTGTGTGTGTGTGTGTGTGTGTGTGTGTGTGTGTGTGTGTGTGTGTGTGTGTGTGTGTGTGTGTGTGTGTGTGTGTGTGTTTTCATGTGCAAAGCTTTACATCAATAATTACAGACAAATCTAAAAAAGTAATAATAATTATAGTCTTACACACTTTTATATTAACACAAAACATTTCTTTAAGCAGCGTTTGAGTCGACTGGTGTTGTACTTGTTGATCTTGCAACCAAACTTACTCGCTTACATAATACTGTGTGCTACGACTCCCCCCAGCAGGTGAGTTACATTACACCTGCATTCCTAGACACACCTACGCATGATAACATACATAGGGCGGGAACCGTGAGCGCGAACACAGGTATTAGGGTGAAGGGTGCAGGGGGAGAGGTAGCGAGGCGTGAGGGGTGAAGGGGTGAGGTGGGAAGGAGTGAGGGGTGAAGGGTGAAGGGTGAGGACAAGGATTAATGACTTACGCACGTCATGTGGTGCTTATGCTTATAGGACCAACGGGACTTTATGATAAAATTCCGTGTGTGTGTGTGTGTGTGTGTGTGTGTGTGTGTGTGTGTGTGTGTGTGTGTGTGTGTGTGTGTGTGTGTGTGTGTGTGTGTGTGTGTGTGTGTGTGTGTGTGTGTGTGTGTGTGTGTGTGTGTGTGTGTGTGTGTGTGTGTGTGTGTGTGTGTGTGTGTGTGTGTGTGTGTGTGTGTGTGTACCTGTGGGTTCTTCACAAATGGCGGCGAATGGAGGGAGCCGTGACGTGACTACTAATACCATTACTCGCATTCATTATTAGTCTGTTACTGACGTCCCGGAAATGCGAATGAAGAGGATGGTGGCGAAGATTCCCAGCACGACAAAAAAAAAAAAAATAAATAAAATAAATAAATAAAATAAAATAAAATAAAATAAAATAAAATAAATAACAGATCCAGCAAGGGCACCATGCACCAAGGCTTAAGGCTAACGAGACGACTCCACCGTAAAGAACTGTGTGTGTGTGTGTGTGTGTGTGTGTGTGTGTGTGTGTGTGTGTGTGTGTGTGTGTGTGTGTGTGTGTGTGTGTGTGTGTGTGTGTGTGTGTGTGTGTGTGTGTGTGTGTGTGGAGCACTCTGGATCCTAACTCTAGAATTCAGATGCCCTCTTGGTTCTTATCAAAACAATTTATAAGTCAGAGTTGTATGACACGAGTGACTTGTGTACACCGAAGAGTTTACAAAGGACAGAGGCATAACTCACTGTCTTTTAAGGGAACTGCAATCACACTTGGTGCAATAAAGCTCCCAGAATCGGAAGTTAAGAGGCTAACCGTAAGTTCTAAGGCCTTGTTAGATACTACTGACAGAAAAATGTAATGGGAGATTTAAAATGGGTAAACACACACACACACACACACACACACACACACACACACACACACACACACACACACACACACACACACACACACACACACACACATCTTGATGCCCTTGGATCCTAACACGTGTGTATATAGCAGTCGTGAACAATGCAAACTTTTCCTTCACCCGCATCAATCTCGCTACCAGGCATCCTGCACATCTTCACCTGCATTACAAGGTTATATTTTCAAACGATTCGGCGTCTTACCTAAAAAAAAACAATTCAAAAGACTCTAGTGGAAGTTACTGACGTTTTCAAGGGTGTCTCCATGATTCTAGTAATAAATGAACAAGGCCTTTGCAACACCAACAAGAAAACCACCCATTAAAACGGCTAATCATCTCTGTGGCCTCTGAAAACAGTGATGATGTGAGAGGAAAGCGCTTAGAAACACAAGCCTGAGTAGTAACAGCGCCTCGGTATAAGTGCTACTTCGACATGATTCCGCTGATACAATGTGTGCCGATGTGCTTTCTCCTTTAACCCACTCTGGGGACTGGAAAACCTACAACCAATAGAAGGAGGGAAAGTATGACCACTTCCACTGCAAATACTCGTGCTATAAAACAAAACAAAAAAGGAAAGTCTAAAATAAAAGAAAAATATAGGTTCTTCCACCGCATTACTGTAACATTATGAAAGTATACACTATTAAGAAAATAAACCGAACTAATAAGAACCGAACCTCCTCCCCTTTCACTGCACCTGTAACATACGTATATGTAAACCACAAAATCGAAAACGTTGGACAGAAAGAAAACGGATCATAATTTTTAGTGGATGTGCACGTGTGGGGGGAGTGACGCTGCAACTTTTTTTTCATACTTTTTTTTTCAAGGGAGGAGACACGAGGGGCCGCGGTTGTCGTGGTGGTGGTGGTGGTGGTGGTGGTGGGTGTTCGCTCGCTTTCCTTTAGCAGCTCCTCAGATATCAGCCGAGTTTTTTTTCAGCAGGTCGTGTCTGGTTTTCTGTGAGACTCGGCACGACCAACGTCACGCGGGAGAGGGAGGGAGAGAGAGAGAGAGTGAGAGAGAGGGGATGAGAGAGTGAGCGAGTGAGATAGTACAGGAAGGTGCTATGGCCACTATAAAGGAAAAGAAAAAAAAAGTAAAAGACAGGTTTTCATGCCACACCTGCATACAAACATACACACACATCTTATATGACTTAAATAAAACTAACCTCCACTTTGGATATCTTTCCTCTATTAACTTTTTTCTTTTTTTTTTTATTTCATTTGCTATTTTATTTATCTGATTTATTATTTTATTCTTTATCTATTAACAGAGAAGGAGCGACAAATTAGCGAGCCTTTTTTACTTTCCCTACTGTCATGTCTCTGATCGCCCTCATCCACGCATAAAATAAATAAATAAATAAATCACAAATATATTTATATAATCCTAACCCTTGTATTCTTGGGGTTTGTGTTCTTTCAAGGGTTATTTTCAAAGGCTCTAGAGAAGATCAGTTGGATTGCATAGGTGTTTTTTTTTCCCCCTCAGTGATGACGCAGACTCTTTGTTTAACTATCACTAGCATCATGAAAACACGCTTGAGAGCCCCATCAACCAATACTACCACTATTCCAAAAGGCCCAAGGGAAGATTAGTCACGATCTCATGAGTGGTTTTCCTTTCTCACGGGTGACGCACAATCCTTGTTAAACCATGAAATCAATAAAAACACTCTTGAAAACCGTAATACTTTTTCACTGCGGCCCACTGAACGCGATCATGATAAGGCGCAAGAGTTTTGAGCAATGTGCACCTAAAACAAATTCAGGATTCATGCGGAAGAAAAATGAATATACACCTAAATTTCAAACAGAGATTAAAAGCATGAGGAACCAAAAAATCCACACCAAACACTCCAAAAAACAAAAGAAAAGAAAAAAATAAAACGAAACGATAAGTGGAAAATACAAATAAATAAAATTAAAAAAAAAATATAAATACATACATACACATACGCTTACTACGAGTACAACCAAAAATTAACTCTTTCACTGCTACGGCGTCATGTCAGCTTAAAACTAGAAAGATGTCGTGGAAATACGTTCCTTAACATTAAAAGATGACACTCATAAGAACATAAGAACATAAGAAATAAGGGAAGCTGCAAGAA
>NC_087151.1:5195000-5217500 GCF_035594125.1 Scylla paramamosain | reverse complement strand
CAAGGTCAGTCTGTCTGTAGTCACCCTCCAGACACAGAGGCTCACGGCCCACCCATGCCTGGCCCTGCTCCACCTCGCCTCTAGTTACCGCCCAGACAGGTAAGGAGCGCCCCACACACCCACAGGTAACAAACCTTTATTACCTCCACCTGTTGCCACACCTTTACACGCACCTGCCCTCCCCCCCCCCTCCTCCCCCTCAGAATCCTCCTTACCATTTAAAGACCCTCTCTGGTCTCTCCCTTCCCCCTTCTCCCCTCCCCATCACCCTCTATTCGCCTCCCACGCCTTCCTATCTCCCTCCCCCTGCGGTATACACAAAGAGACGTACACAAAGGCAGGTACTAAACTCATGGCCCATTTGCATCTTTCTCTCTCTCTCTCTCTCCTCTCTCTCTCTCTCTCTCTCTCTCTCTCTCTCTCTCTCTCTCTCTCTCTCTCTCTCTCTCTCTCTCTCTAAATCGAGGTGAACCTTGAGACGTCACGAGAGAGAGAGAGAGAGAGAGAGAGAGAGAGAGAGAGAGAGAGAGAGAGAGAGAGAGAGAGAGAGAGAGAGAGAGAGAGAGAGAGAGAGAGAGAGAGAGAGAAAGAACAGGTTAGAAAACGTTAAAACACCACTTTTTTTCTATATAATGTTAGGGTTGATACACTCGCCAGCTGTCTGTCTAGGGCGAGTAATTAAGCCAGTCTTCCTACCTGGCTAAGGGGATCCCGGCCAGTGACTGCAGTGTTTGGTGTCAGCAGGTGGAGAGCCGCGGAAAGGCAGACTAAGTTAGGCACAGAGAGAACAGACGGGTGTTGTAAGTTACGAGAGAGAGAGAGAGAGAGAGAGAGAGAGAGAGAGAGAGAGAGAGAGAGAGAGAGAGAGAGAGAGAGAGAGAGAGAGAGAGAGAGAGAGAGAGAGAGAGAGAGAGAGAGAGAGAGAGAGAGAGAGAGAGAGAGAGAGAGAGAGAGAGAGAGAGAGAGAGAGAGAGAGAGTAAACGAACGTGAGAAATAAAAATAATACTATACATACAAGGAAAAAATGTGCGAGGTTTGCAAATTGTATTCAGAAAAGGATAAGAAAATGTGTGTTTCCCTGCTTCATTTAACGTCTTACTCAACAGTTAAAGGAAAATATGTGACGGAATAAAAAGAAGACACGAAGAAGGAGGACGAGGAGGACGAGGGCGAGGAGGAGGAGGAGCAGGAAGTGAAGGAAAAGGAGGACGGAAAAGTTGAAAGTTTAGGAGAACGTAAAAGAGAAAAGGTATTTTGAAGATATATGTTAAAAAAATAAAATAAATAAATAAAAAAAAAAACGGAGGAGGAGGAGGAGGAGGAGGAGGAGGAAAATAACACAAGATTCAGGAGGCAAAATCAACCAGGCTGATGACAACCTCACACCAATTAAAAAAAGGAAAACAAAAAAACAAAAAAAACAAAAAAAAAACAAACAAACAAACAAATGAACGAACAAACACCACAGAACTCATGAATAACAAAACATGAAGGATTACGTAACGAGACACAAACTAAAAAGATAAATAAATAAAAAAAAAAAAAAAAAAACGTTCTGGCAGTAGGGCATCAGACACAGGCGCCCTTAAGGTCTTCCGGGCGTTCCTAAGGTCACAGCCTCGGATCCTTATCTATTCGTTCCGGCTACAAACAAACCATGACAGTCCTGCCTTGTTCCTCTGTTAAAAGAATCCAGTCTAAGACGGTGAGAAATGAAGGCGTGGAGGAGGAAACACTAGCTATGTGGAAGGTAAGTAGCTGAAGACTCCTGGAATGTCATGAAAAACTGTAGAGTCGGTAAGGTCTGTGTTTTGAAACGTTCCCTCGTCCTATCGCCATTGTTTCTTTTAGTATCTTCAAGTCTCGTGTAAGTATATGGGGGTTTCAAAGGTGCTGTTGTGATTCTAATAATAGTTTGGTAAATATTCTCTGTTATTATTGGGTAAAAATGTTGTGAGAACCGGATTAATAATTTATGCAGCCTTTGAAAATAGTCACTTATGAAAGCCCCAAAGTGGTTTAAGATAGCACAATCTTTTAGCTAGTGGTAGTTACTGGGGCTTCCAGGGATGCTTTCACTTGGTGGTGATGGGGACAGCAGAGAAGGGACAATTTTGGCAAGAGACGGGGGAAAATAACATCGAATCCAACCACTTTCAGCACAATATTTGGGGGATCCTTGAACACCACCACAAAGTTTTTTTTTTTTTTTTCTAGCTGTTGTTATCAAGTAAGTCTGTATAACGAAGGCCAGTGAGTCAGTGAACCTTTTTGTGGCGCGGTGGACAAGGACTCCAGCAGACCTTCGCGTCAAGGAGAGACAAAGACCTAACTAAGGACAGCAGACGGCGACGTGTGTACTGTCCTCTGGTTCATTACGTTTGCCACGGTAATTTTATCACCAGAGCATACATATATTCTATACACACACGATTTTTTTTTTTTTTACCGAAATTTCAAAAATTACTATAAAATGCAAAAAATACCTATGTACATATTTATAGTTTATATATAATATAACCATGTCAGCTACTCAGTGTTGGAGCCCATGCAAGTATTCTGAGCAGTGACATCCTCTCAACATTGCTTCAACCTTTCGATACCGCGGCCTCGTCCTCTGGCGCAGAACGAGTCTTCTTGTTTTCTTTTCAACTCCAAGAATAAACACACTCTTCATGACTGAACACTTAAATTGAAGTGGAGTTTTATGTTTATTAAATGCAGTTACAACCACAAGGAAGTTGTATTAAAATGGGTTATCGCTTTAAATCTATCTATCTATCTATCTATCTATCTATCTATCTATCTATCTATCTATATATATAATATATATATATATATATATATATATATATATATATATATATATATATATATATATATATATATATATATTATATATATTATATACATATATATATATATATATATATATATATATATATATATATATAATATATATATATATATATATATATTTTTTTTTTTTTTTCATGATAAGCTGATTTCATTATAATAATATCTACTTCGCCAGTTGAACAAGAAAATGATCTATAGTTTCTGTTTGATAATCATAATGAAAATTCGACTCTAGTTAAAATCACTTTGGCTTTCATAACAAGTAAATCAATGATTTATGTATAATACAATGGGTTTTCGTACAGAACAACAAAAATATAAAACAAGAAAAAAACCTGCTCTGAAAACAACCATATTGAAATTTGCTAATTAAAAATGGTTTCCTCGGCACAAATTACAATCTAATTACACAATAATAATAAAATTGGTGTTCGTAAAACCCATTTCCTAAAATGTCCCACTTTCCTCTCGTTATCAAATAATGACAAATTTAATTCATAGTTAAAAAAGACTTTTTGGTTTGAATAATTATTTAAATTACTGAATAAAATCAACTTAATTTAAATAAAACAATCCTGCAAGTGTGTTAACAAGCCACATTCTTTTCCACCGCGTTTACTGTTTTTCTTTAATCTTAAGTTGTCTGGTTTCCTGACAGTCTCCTTATGGAATCTTGCAAATGAGAGATTCTTTGTAGACTGAGGGAAAACCTTACATATCCACAATCAATTTGCCCGTCTTGCCTCTTACATTCACCAGATGGCAGTTTTAAGTGCGCTTCAATGATTCAGCTGATAATTTAACAACGATTCTACATTATTAATAGAAAAAAAACACCATTCGATAACTTTAAATAAGATAAATCTGAAGAAAGAGCAAAACGTTTACGTATACAAACATTAACACAGAGGAAGTAAGTATTGCAGGTCTGTTACTCGACTTCTGATCATGGCAGCACCAGGGAACACATTCTCAAACGCTTCAGTCTTCCGTAAGAACTATTTTTCAAGCGCTATATACACAGATAGTTGGATTCTTATGGATGCTTCTCCCCTTGTTGACGATGCAGAATCTTCACCCATCACTAGAATAACAGAAACACCCTTGAGCGCCACAATATCTTTCAGTACAACCTATAAAAAACAATGGAAGTAAAACAATGACATGCTTAATTACGAATACGGGTCGAGCAGTTGCCTCCTCGGAACCTTTAAACTGGTAACGAGGCAACCCAGACGGACTTAACTACAGGAAACACACTAGGATATGGAAACGAGCGGCCATTACGGTAGAGTGCACTGAACACCCTACATAACGAGGGCTTGAGGGGTGTGGACATGGGAGTGGCGTGCGGTCCACTCCCCAGCAGGTATGTGCAAGGACTGGACGCAAATTCCCGCACATCGCCCTACTTGATGATGCGGAAGTGACGGACTAGCGGCGGGATACTGTGAGGAAGAAGCCTGAGTTGTCTTTCTGGCCTGACACGAGCCAAATAAGTTACAATTTGAAGAACAGGAATACATGGCGCCTGAACGGATCAGGGTCACGTGGGAGGAGGAGGAGGAGGGGTGAAGGAAGGGAAGACGAAGACATTCTAGAATCTTGAGAAGAAGAAGAAGAAGAAGAAGAAGAAGAAGAAGAAGAAGAAGAAGAAGAAGAAGAAGAAATAACAATAATAATAATAATAATAACAACAACAACAACAACAACAACAACAACAACAACAACAACAACAACAACAACAACAACAACAAAGAAAAGAAGATGCAAGAAGAGGAAAATAAGAGAATATGAATAAGAACAAGAAGGAAAACGGCGCCAAGAGGAGAAACCACCCAAAAAAGAAAAAAAAAGAGAGAAATAAGAAGAAAAAGAACAACAACAACAACAAACAACAACAACAACAACAACAACAACAACAAATACCACCAAATCACCACCACCACCACCACCACCACCACCACCAGTACCACAACTACAAAGACGTTCACAAAAAAAAAATAAAAAATTAAACAAATAAACAAATAAAAATAAATAAATAAAATAAAAATCACACAGAAAGAGAGTATGAAAGAAAAGGAATAAAAGAAGAAGAGAAGGAGGAGGAGGAGGAGGAGGAAGAGGGGGCTAATAACGCGGAAGAGATACAGAAACACCCCCCATTTCACGGTTCAAGAGGCCACACAAGAACGTAGAACCTGTGACAGAACCGAGGAGGATGTTGAGAAGAACGTCTGCCTGTCTGTTTATCTCTCTCTCTCAATAACCCTACAAATATATTTCACATTACATTCTACCTCAATTTTTCCGTCACACTTATCCCAGTCATTCCTCTTTATCGTCTTTTCACGCAGGGTTATCTTAAATTTCACGCCCACCATGTGTTTATCAAGCGTTACAATCACAGTACTAACATCACTATTATCTCAGTAACTGTCACAATTATCACGATAAGAGTGCCACTAATGGCAACTAATGGCGTGTGTTTCTTGGCTCCAACACTGTTATTAGTGGTCGCGTGCTGCACCTCGTGAAGGAGCATTCTCTTTATCTCCCGTAAAACTATCGACTCTGATGTTCTGATTCTCTCTCTCTCTCTCTCTCTCTCTCTCTCTCTCTCTCTCTCTCTCTCTCTCTCTCTCTCTCTCTCTCTCCCTGATAAATTAAGTAGTTACACAGAAAGAAAACAAAAATTACCTGCATTACAACAAAGTGAAGAACAGCAAGAACAAGAACAACAACAACAAGATGATGATGATGATAATGATGATGATAATGATGGTGATGATGATGACAAAGACGAAATATTTAGATCAGAAATACATCAGTAAGAAATGAAGTAAGGACTTGTGGTAAATACGTAAATGTTACCTGACTAGTATTGATATTTATGTGATGATTCTATTAAAGTCATCTCATATAATTAGGTAAACTTTAGAGTAAGACTTAACTTAAAATATTAGGGAGCTGTCTCTTTTCTTATCTTTTATAATTTCATTACTCTCTCTCTCTCTCTCTCTCTCTCTCTCTCTCTCTCTCTCTCTCTCTCTCTCTCTCATCTCTCTCTCTCTCTCTCTCTCTCAGGGGACGCACGACAAACGCTATGGAGTCCAAATTTTTATCTCCCCAAGTTGGTCACGTCGACTAGTGGATAAGGTCTCTCTCCTCTCTCTCTCTCTCTCTCTCTCTCTCTCTCTCTCTCATCTCTCTCTCCTCTCTCTCTCTCTCTCAGCCACCTTCTCTATCCTCTCTCCTGTCACCCTCCCCACCGTTACTCTCCTCTTTTCCTACGTAAAAGTCGTTTAAACCCATCCCTTCAAGACACGTTTTCTTGTCGTGAGTATAACTTTCCATAGACAGTACGTGTGTGTGTGTGTGTGTGTGTGTGTGTGTGTGTGTGTGTGTGTGTGTGTGTGTGTGTGTGTGTGTGTGTGACCTAGGAGTATAGGTTCGTGTTAATTCCTACCAAGTCCACGTCATGATGCCACTACAGGCCTCACAGTGTCACCAGAGGCCACATGGAGTGGATTACCGCTCCGTGGCCATGAGCGCCTTGCATGTCCTGATGTATTTGGCCACACCTAAGCTGAGAATAACAAGGGCTTGAATGCAGTTTATAGTTGTGGTGTGAATCAATGTATGTGTTGGTAACCATGGACATTCTCGTGTTTTACTTTCACATCTATGCAGCTCCGACATACCATGGTTACTGATACCATGATAATTACCTATACAATGAAGCAATTTTGATCTGATTAGGCAATTAGAAAGTAATAATTGCAAATTAAATAAGAAAATTGCTAATCATTAAGAGGAAGCAGCACAGCCATCACATGTCCTGGAATGTGAGTAGACTGCGAAAACAGAACGTGTATTCATTTTGTGTACAACTTCCAAGCAGAGTTCTCCTGAAATATCTTAATACCATTCACAGTTAGTGGAAAAAAAAAAAGATAAATAAGAATTCTGCACACGTCACACTAACTAAAATCAAATATCCCTAACGCACTCAACCAATCATCAGCTTCCTAATCACGAATTCTGGCAGCCTTGGAGGAATAAAGGTGAAGCTAGATGACTGCATGTACGTCAATGGTTTCCAATAATATATTCATGTTAAGAAGATGCATAAGTATTCCTCATTAACTTTTTCCTCCATCTATCAACACGTAAATATCTATCTGAGAAGCCTTACTGAAATCCAAATTATGAAACTCTCTCTCTCTCTCTCTCTCTCTGAATGCAAGGCCAGGGTTCCGAGGAGCACAGCAGTAAGCAGGGAGGGGAACCTTACGTTGCAACCCGTCACTGTGGACCCCGTCACAACACCAGACTACGTAACACCACACGCGAGTAACACTCACCTGTGGCTGGCGGGCTGGTGACGCCTGGTGGCCCTCGCCGTGGCCTTCACGGTGGCCCTGATGTTGGCCAAAGCACTGATGTGATGCTTTAGTCATCCATGAGGCCACTCTCACAACGCATGACAAATGTACAAAGCCAAGCTAGTCAGAATTTTCTCTCAACACACCTCCCCAAACACGACCACGTGCATCCAAAACACAACCAGGCGGAGGAGACAGCCTACCGCACGGTGCACTTTTGTTGTTTGATTTTTTCACTGTCTCATGCTGGTATACTTATGGATATTTTTTTGTTTCTAAATAATTATGTTGTAGTTTATATAATGATTCAAAGCTCACACTATAACGCCATATTTATTTACTACGCAGGAAACTATAAATTATCCTACATGAAGACTGTTCATTGCCCTTATTTACATGTATCATGTTTTTTTTACAAAGTTTCACCTGCAAAACTACTTTTTAATCCTTAAAATAAATTATCTATAGCAATTTGGCTAAGAAAGCAACGGATTTTTTTAGAGAGCTGAGAAAATAATTTATATTAAAAAAAACAACCGTACGGGAATCAAGATACTCTGTTGTTCATTAGGCTTGCCACGCTCCACTCTCCTAAAAACGTTGAGGTATGTTGTGGTAATCATGTGTTCGAGGAACTGGAGGCCTTGTGAATGTGTTAAAGCCGAGCATGGAGACCATAGGACGTGTGACATTACAAAAAACCCTCGCGAACCAGCGGCGTGGGAGGAAAAGGTAAAGTTTATTATTTATTTATAAACAGAGAAGATTCCAAAGCGCCTTTCTCTTGTTTGTAAACAAATCCGAGCCGATCAGCTTTAATTATAGATAAAAAAAAGGAAGACATTTGCGTAGGAACAAAGGGAGGTAATTTGACTTTCCCTCTCAGGAAGGCACAAGCAAGGAGGGCTTCAGCCTCCCTGGGTGAGATAGGTTAGCGATAGGGGAAGTGAGGGTTGCCAGGAGGGCGAGTCTAAGTGGACGCCAGATGGACAGTGACATTCACAAACGAGGGGAAGACGCTTAGGACGGAAAACATTATCTGTCGTGATATTGTTGTACGACCATTGTGGTGTTGCCATGCGGCATGTCCCTCGAATTACACAAACGGTATTCATTATTCGCGTAATATTTATTGTTATTATCTAATTGAACCAGATGATTTAAAATGTTCCTGTATTGAGCTTGCTGGTGTGTGCCTTGCTAGGCTGGTGTCCCACAGACACAAGTTACGTGATTTGTTGTATGTTCTCATTTCTTCTACACACACATACACACTCTCTCTCTCTCTCTCTCTCTCTCTCTCTCTCTCTCTCTCTCTCTCTCTCTCTCTCTCTCTCTCTCTCTCATGTTGTTTTATTTATTTATTTTTTTTTTTTCCGAAGTAGTTATCTAGACAAGTAGCACGCGCGTAGCCAGCAGGTCGTCTGTTTATTTATTAACAGCTCATTTGTGTTGCATTATATGTTTGACCGCTGTGATTACTATTACTATTTATATAGATTTTTTTTCTTAAACATGATATAACGTCGTAGTAGTAAGAACATTACTAGCAATGGAGAACCACGGAATTTTTTTATGTGGGTTGTAGCCTATCCAACTAAACACGGCTTGAGCAGTTATCATGGTTGTCAACACTTGTCAGTAGTTATCAAGGTTATTAACAGTTACTAAACAGTTATCAAGGTAATCAACAATTATCAAAGTTATCAACAGTTACCAACAATTAAGAAGGTCCTCAGCAGTCATCAGCAATTATGAAGTTTAACAACAGTTACCTGAATGAACAAAATAACATGTAAACGTGATGCAAAAATACAAACTAGAAACTTTATACAACAAACACTCTAGAGAACAGTCCCGGTGGCTAACCATTCATAACACACGTAATACTACCGTTACCATCATCATCATCAACAATAACTATACGACCACCCACCACCACCACCACAGTAAGCAAATAAACGCGTCTCATTTTGCATCACGTGAATACAACTACATTAACCATTACTTCAGTTCCCAGCTATAACGTGAAATATACAAGCACATGAATGAAGAAATGAATGTGCGAATGTATCTAAATTAGTCAACTACAACATCCTGGTAGTGTAGTGAGACACGTGCCTGCTACTGCTCTTGTTCCTCCTCTTCCTGACGCCTCTCACGCTATATCACGTAATGCGGGTTATTATCAGTGATACACATACATTCCAGCGGTAAATAATAGCAATTTGTGCATATTACTGACACTTGTGTGTTACGTTTGTGTGTGTGTGTGTGTGTGTGTGTGTGTGTGTGTGTTTGCTGCTGCTTGCTGCTATTACGTACTACTGCAGCTGCTACTACTACTACTACTACTACTACTACTACTACTACTACTACTACTACTACTACTACTACTACTACTACTTCTTCTTCTTCTTCTTCTTCTTCTTCTTCTTCTTCTTCTTCTTCTTCTTCTTCTTCTTCTTCTTCTTCTTCTTTTTATACTACTACTACATCAACCATTACTATAACATTACTACAACTACTAATGCTGTTGTGGTTAGCTAATGTTGAGTTTCTTAGGTACCAAAACGCTAAAGCGAATCAATAAAACATATACATGCAGAAAAAAAAAAAAACAATATTAGCAAAAAAACGAGTATTTTCAGTGTACTTTTTTTTATTGTGGTTGTCATAGTTGTTGATGTAGCACACACACACACACACACACACACACACACACACACGCAGTACTATACATCACAGCACAACTATCAATTCCCGGCGCGACTTGTCACACAGTGTGGCGTCAAATCACTCAATCACTTTCAGCCGCCATGACGAGGAGGCGACCAGGCTTGGTGCGTTACTCTCACTTGATGGTGTTACTACTGTTACTGGTGCTGCTGTTTGTGAGTGTGTGAAGGCTGTGGAGAGTGGATTGGTCGTTAAATGGAATGCCATGTTTGCTGTGTGTGTGTGTGTGTGTGTGTGTGTGTGTGTGAAATCCCCCTTTTATTGTATCTCTCCATCCTCTCCTTTCCTTTACCCCCATCCTTCACCTTTTTCCTTCTATTACTACTTTATTCCTTATCACTTCCCTTCCTTCCCTTACCCTTTCCCTCTTGTCACTGTTTCCATATCACCCTCTCTCACTCCGTCCTCCGCACCGTGACGCCCCCTCACATTCTACACCCTTCACCACATCTATCCTACCCTTCAAAATTCCCAGTGTGCTTGCTGTCATGATCCCAACCCCTCACCCCTCCATGTTGCGCCTGAAAGCACGCATGTTGGGGCGGGGGTGACTTGGGGTGTCGTAAGGGGAGGGCCCGTGTAAGGGTGTGTGGATGACGACGTGTTCTGCTGTGCTTGCGTGGACCGCTATGCTTCTCTTGTGTTGGAGGTTACCGGTGTGAGCTAGTAAATAATGCTGTGTGTGTGTGTTTGTGTGTGTGTGTGTGTGTGTGTGTGTGTGTGTGTTGGGGTTCTGTTGTATGGGTGTCTATTTTTGCTTGACTGGCTGTCTTACTGTTTTCTTCTAGGTCTTTTATGGAGGGAAGGATAAAAGATTGACTTGCCTACATGCCTTACCTTATCACACACACACACACACACACACACACACACACACACACACACACACACACACACACACACACACACACACCATCTGGCACTCAACTCAGCTAAAAGTTCATTTCAGATAAAGAATATTATTGGTATTTTTGTTAGTAAAAGTTTACACGAACCAAAAAAAGTACAAGCAAACAGGTATACCCCACACACATCATGCTTCACTTTGCAGTAACCTTGACTCAGCCAGATTACCAGTAAACACGATGCAAAGCGATACGTGTTTATTCCTGTACGTAATATTTAAGTATTTTATAACTTCTTCTTTACTTGCTTGTTTTCTCTTTTTTTTTTTTTTCCTCCTTCGTCCTTATCTCCATCAGTTCTTTCTACCTCTTCCTTCCTTTTTTTCTCTTTCATCCTTTCTTTCTTCCTTCTTCTTTTTTTAATTCAATCCTTCCTTCTTTTCTTCATTCATTCCTTCATTCATTCATTCATTTATTCTTTTCACTTCTTCCCTTCCTCATTCATTTATCCTTTCCTTCCTTCCTACCTTCCTTCCTTCCTATTTTCCTGTCATCCCTTTATTTTTCCTTCCTTCCTACCATCTACCCAGCCATCCATCAATCCATCATTCATTCACACATCCAACCATTCATGCGAGCAAACATCAACTGATACATCCCTTCATCCATTGCCTCTCTGGTGATGGCAGCGGCTGGGGCGGTGGTGGTGGTGGTGGTGGTAGTGGTAGTGGTGGTGGTGGTGGTGGTTAGTGAGCAGGAACCACAGAGTAATCCAGCAGATCTAGTTTGCTTCCGCCTGTTCCTCCTCTCCCCGGTCATTAACCCCTGCTTGCTGTAAGACGTAATGATGCCTAATTGATAATTGAGAGAGAGAGAGAGAGAGAGAGAGAGAGAGAGAGAGAGAGAGAGAGAGAGAGAGAGAGAGAGAGAGAGAGAGAGAGAGAGAGAGAGAGAGAGAGAGAGAGTATGTTTTGTGTTGTTTAATTATATGCATTTTTGAGGTTGCAGTACAGAGAGAGAGAGAGAGAGAGAGAGAGAGAGAGAGAGAGAGAGAGAGAGAGAGAGAGAGAGAGAGAGAGTGTGTTGTCTGATTTATTATATACTGGTATTCTTGGAAAGGCAATAGGAAAGGAAGAGAGAGAGAGAGAGAGAGAGAGAGAGAGAGAGAGAGAGAGAGAGAGAGAGAGAGAGAGAGAGAGAGAGAGAGAGAGAGAGAGAGAGAGAGAGAGATTGCTTTGTTGACACAGAAGAGCAAGAATGGATAAGAAAATGAAGACTTATTGTTATTTTTACATAACTATATATGGCAGTGTGTGTGTGTGTGTGTGTGTGTGTGTGTGTGTGTGTGTGTGTGTGTGTGTGTGTATCGGCAAGGCTACAGAGAAATTTGTGTGTCTGGCTGGGAGGCTCTTATGTGTTGTAATGTGTTTCATGAAGTGTTGTATTGTGTGGACGAGAATAGCTTTGCCTGCATGTCATCTCCTCTGTTGACGTAAGCAACAAGGGGCACAAGGAAAAGCATGGCATGGTGAGAGATAGACGTGTAAGTTTGCCCTTTTTTGGCCGACCCCTCTCAGGTAAATGAAAGGAAGCGTCCTCCACCACCTCCACCAGTTAAGCTGTCAATGTTGCCTCATGCTTGCCGTCCGAAAAAAGATGAAAGGATGAAAATAATAGAAAAGTAATAGCAAAATAAAGATGCGTTGCGGAATGTACTTGGAGAGAGAGAGAGAGAGAGAGAGAGAGAGAGAGAGAGAGAGAGAGAGAGAGAGAGAGAGAGAGAGAGAGAATGTGTTTGTGCGTGTAGGTGGGTATTAGTGTTACAATCACTACCCAAAAAAAAAAATAATAATAAATAATAATTTTTATCTTATTCTTTTGTTTCGTTACTTTCTTCCTGTTTCTTCCCGTTATCTTCATTTTATGTTTTTTTAGATTGTTTTATTTTAATGTGTATTCCTGTAACTGTTATTATTATTATTATTATTATTATTATTATTATTATTATTATTATTATTATTATTGTTGTTGTTGTTGTTGTTGTTGTTGTTGTTGTTGTTGTTGTTGTTTCGCGTGTCATATTTGTTTATATAATTAGATAGCATGGAGAAGTGAGGGAGACTGCAAGAGAGGAGAGAAGAGAAAGGTGGCTAGAAGAAAGGAGTCTGGCTGAGGGAGAGAGAAAGAGAGAGAGAGAAGAGTGGCTAGGAAAGAAGAGGACTGTTGACAGAAGTGAGAGAAAGACTGAGACAGGATTGGGAAACTGAGAAAGAGATGAATGGAGTGTGGCTGAGAGAGAGAGAGAGAGAGAGAGAGAGAGAGAGAGAGAGAGAGAGAGAGAGAGAGAGAGAGAGAGAGGAAAGTTGAGAAATGATGGAGGACGAGAAGGGACAGGTTGGCTGGAAGGCGAGAGACAGGCTAGGAGGGGAGAGTAGGGTGTCGTGACTCGGGTATGACACACAGGTGGGCAGACCGCAGGGCAGGTAATGCGTCATTTCTCACGCTAATACTTTCTCCTGGTGACGTTTGTGGGTCGCTGTGACGGAGGGAAGCTTGGACAAACTGGGAGGTAGTTCATTTTTTTGCACTTCTGTTCCCCCTTTCTCTCTTTTTCTGTTTCTTTTAAGACGTTAGTAGATAAGAGTGAGGAAGGGAGAAAGAGAAGGAAGATTTAAAAGTGGTATCGAATTGATGTCTTTTTTTCCCTTTCCCTTCTTTTGATTTAGGGAGATAGGAGGGACGGACGGAAGAAGGAAAAGAGTTATGTAGTGATATCCAGAAGAGAAAGGAGGAAGGAGGAAAAGAAGGAAGGGAAGGAAATCTGCAGTGATAGATTAGGAAGGTTATTTTTCACCCTTTCTCTCTCTCTGTCTGTCTCTCTTTAATTTCGGAGGACATCAGGAGAAAGACGGAGGGGAGAAGAGACATGCAAGGATATATGATGGAGTTTTCTCTTCTCCTTTTCTCTTCATTTTATTTCGAGATGGAGGAAGAGAAGGAGTAAAGGAGGAAGAAGTGACGTCTGTGCTAGTGATACCTGCTTAGAGAGAGAGAGACAGAGAGAGGGAGAAGGGGGAGGAAGAAAACTAGAGAGAGTAAGGAAGAGAGTCTTATAGGTTTATTTGCAGGACGGAGGGAGAGAGGGGGAGTCCCAAAGTGATATCAGCTAATATGAAGAAAGTGCTAGTGAAGGCGATGAGAGAAACGTGCTGACGGTGGTGACGTGGCTGCTGCTGGTGTATTGGGCCAGGGGAGACGGCGAGTCATCAGTCTGGGGGGTGTGGGGCGGCGAACAGTTTCCTTGCCAGTTTTCACCTCCTGCAAGAGCACCTGGTGGGGGGATGGGGTGGCTGGGGAGTGAAAGGGGACAGTAGCTCCTCACCCTCGTTTTGGTTTAGTGATTGGGCCTTGTGTGTGTGTGTGTGTGTGTGTGTGTGTGTGTGTGTGTGTGTGTGTGTGTGTGTGTGTGTGTGTGTGTGTGTGTTACAGGGAGTCTGTTTAATTGGGAATTTCACGATGTCACCAAAGATTTAGTATAAGAATATTTCAACAGTCGTGTTTCTGTTATCATTTCTTTCTACTGGTGAAACTTAGATTATGTTTGGTCTGCTTAAGCAACTGTAGATTAATTTTATCCAATGAACCTTGTATACTTGGAAATAAATCATGTAGAAATATACTAATAAGCTTGAAAATTTTGAGTCCTACAAGTTTTATTCAGTAAAAATTTTTATTACAAAGCTATCTAGGTGGTGGCGACTTGGCTAAATTGAATCCACATACAGTAACCAAAGCAGACCAAACCTAATGTAACGCTTACCAGTAAAAATAACTAATAATAACGGATATGTGATTATTGAAATCCTTCATTACACATAGAGAGAGAGAGAGAGAGAGAGAGAGAGAGAGAGAGAGAGAGAGAGAGAGAGAGAGAGAGAGAGAGAGAGAGAGAGAGAGAGAGAGAGAGAGACACACACACTAACAAAAATAAAAACATGACCAAATGGGAACAAAACCACAAAAACCCACCAAAAAAAAAAAAAAAACAAGATTAATTTGGAAACAAGATTATCACAAGTTTTTACTGAGATGACTTAGTGGACATGACGAGGAGGAGAAAATTGAACTGAGACTGGGGAGAGTAGGGTGGGGGGAGATAGGAAGAGGGAAAGTGGGGTGGGGGCTGGGTAATGGGGGGAGGAGGGTGAAGCATGAGAAGGCAGCAGTGCGGTTCGAAAGAAAGTGAGAGGAGAAGAGTTATTGGGGGATGAGAATATGTGTGAAAGTGATAGGAGGAATGAGGAAGCATTGTTTTTGTTATGGCGGCGGCTCAGAGAGAGAGAGAGAGAGAGAGAGAGAGAGAGAGAGAGAGAGAGAGAGAGAGAGAGAGAGAGAGAGAGGGAACGAGTACAAAAGAGAATTAGACGAGATTCTCAAAATGCGTCTCGGCAGTGAAAGCGTACCTCGATTTTTCTTCTCTCTCTCTTTTTTCTTTTTAATTGTAGTGTTTTCTTTTACTTTCATTTATTTGCTTGAATGACCAGGAACCCTAACACACCTGCACACACATTTCCCCCCATTCTCTCTCTCTCTCTCTCTCTCTCTCTCTCTCTCTCTCTCTCTCTCTCTCTCTCTCTCTCTCTCTCTCTCTCTCTCTCTCCTTGGTAAGCATCGAGATAAGGAGAATACCTCACGTACCTCCTTCTCTTCTTCCTTCCTCCTCCTCCTCCTCCTCCTCCTCCTCCTCCTCCTCCTCCTCCTCCTCCTCCTCCTGTTTTTAGTCTTGTTCTGGCTGTTCTTGTTGCTGCTGTTGTTGTTGTTGTTGTTGTTGTTGTTGTTGTTGTTGTTGTTGTTGTTGTTGTTCTAAAAATAATAGGTCTTGTTCGGTATATTAATAAACGTTGGACGAGAGAGTCTATTTATGTTAAGGCTACGAAGAGAAATTACTTTAAAAAAAAAAAAAAAAAAAAAAGGTAGCAGCACACTGAGTCATTAGGTTGTTAGTGTCAAGTCAACAGGAAAGAAATAGGTCGTCAAATAGAGTGGAAAGTTACCGTAGTAGACTTAGTAATTAGTCATGAGGTTGCCATCGCTGAGTCAACAGGACACCAAGTTTAAGAGACCAAATACATTTAAGGGCAGGGATGGAAAGCGATTGCAGGAAAGTTTTATGCAGGGACTGTTGGCTTCGTGCAGCTTCCCCTTTTTTGTTATAATATCGTAATTGGTACAGATCAGTAACAGGGTGTGGAAAGTTAAGGCGAAGGCTCCTCCCCACCTCAGAAAACTAGATTCCTTGTGACTGGTAATATCATGTAGCCGCCCACTCGGTTTCACTTTCCCTCTGCACGTGGGAGAGAGGCATATATTTAGAAACGGCCTGCTCTCTCTCTCTCTCTCACTCTCTCTCTCTCTCTCTCTCTCTCTCTCACCACGGCAGTCTTCAAAGGCCACAGGGATGATTAGCCAAGAGTGTTTCTCCTGTGAATAATAAAGAGATCTTGTAAATACGTCACCATGACCGTAAAAACGCACTTGAAAAACCAGCGTAACTTCATCTAGAACATTCTGAAAGTCGTGGAGGGGCGCTGCAGTGCTTCAGAATACGGTGCATAGATTAGTATTCATAAAACACTTCCTCGTGTTGTCTTTCACATTTACCACACCGCAGTGAAAGTTATTGCCATTTTTTTACGTATTTTCATGATTCCAGCAATATTTTTAACGATAATTCTACACCACCAATATGAAAAAACAGACTGATCATCTCTGTGGCCTTTAAAAATTACTCCTGATAAGAATATACACCGTAAAACTATAAAACCACATATTATTTGCAGACACAGCAAGGAATGACTGGCGAAGTAGAGTTTTAGTAGTGCATTGCAAATCCCGAGGTCCATAACGGAGAGTGAAAGTCGTGAAGTGAAAGTAGCGGCACGCCTGCATGTCCGACTGAAGGTGAAATTAGTGAATCGTTGTAAGACCATTTAGCTCCATTCAGGTGTCACCGGCGGCACTCACCTTAACCTTGGTGGTGAGAGAGAGAGAGAGAGAGAGAGAGAGAGAGAGAGAGAGAGAGAGAGAGAGAGAGAGAGAGAGAGAGAGAGAGTTAATTCTTGTTTATTCTCTAATTAGATATGTATCTATGTGTGTTGGTATAAGATAAGGACATTTACATTGAAATATTTATCCAACGAAATTTGTAACTTTAGCTTAAAACTATCAGAATGTCATGTATGCTGAGAGAGAGAGAGAGAGAGAGAGAGAGAGAGAGAGAGAGAGAGAGAGAGAGAGAGAGAGAGAGAGAGAGAGAGAGAGAGAGAGAGAGAGAGAGAGAGAATATACTTACAAATGTGGTTGACTTATTTTGTACATTTTCTTTTTTATAGACAGTTACATATAAAGCAAAGACCAGTAAGCCGAGGTTACAATAAGACCTGAGCACTGAACAGTAAAAGTATAAATAACGCTGGGGACTGACTGGTTGAGGCTACGTGCAGTAAGAAGAAAACTAGCAACACTCTCACAATAACAATAGATACTTAGACAATATTAATTACCAAAATACAGAGAGAGAGAGAGAGAGAGAGAGAGAGAGAGAGAGAGAGAGAGAGAGAGAGAGAGGGAGGAACGTTCAATTTTGGAATGTAGATGAAGACCAGTGCTGGAATACATGTCTTTTAATGCACCCCTTCGGAATCCACAAGCTCCACCATCAGGCTGAAAATGAGATCAGGTACTCTCATTACAATATATAAAGAGTTGCATGATTAGTCGTAAATATCGCTGTTCAATGCTGGTATTTATTTGTTTATTTATCTGTTTATTTGTTCGTGTGTTTTTTAATGTTTCAAGTAGGTCAGCAAATTGGACAAAAAATATATAGGAAAATGATTAAATGCCGTTTCCCCGCTCCCCCCTCACAAAAAAAAAATAAATAAATAAATAAATAAATAAAAATGGTACGAGGGCAGAGAGAGGCCTGTTTATTTACTGTTTATTTATACAAGTGCCATATAACAGAGCCAGTCCCAGTGTAAGTTGTAGGATCACCGTTCATTCACATTACAATCCCGTGGCTAATCTACATTGTATTACTGAATGACTAATTAACTAACTAATCAGGTAACTATCTAAATGATACTAATTAAACAGAAACTAACTAGGTAACCATCTATGTATTTATGTATGTATGTATGTATGTATGCCTGTATCTATCTATCTATCTGTCTATCTATTTATCTATCTATCTATGTATATATGTATCTATTTATCTATCTCTTTATGTATCTATCTGTCTACCTGCCTATCTATCGATCCTATCCATCTATCTATCTGTCTATCTATCTAACTAACTAACAAACAACTAACAAATTAATCTAACTCACTTCACAAAAGGAAACAGTCACACTGAACACAATAAGACTCAGCAGCATTCATTATCAAGCTGTTAATTCTCATCATTTCCCAAGAATACAATTTGTTGTTGCTTCACTCTTAATCACCACCTATCTTCACCTGCATCTTACGGGACCCAGCACACACCTGTTCCCTCCTCTTCCTTCCGGTCGTCCCTTACACCTGTCCCACACCTGTCCTACACCTGTTAATCCTTCTCTTATCACCTTAGCGTTCTCTCTCTCTCTCTCTCTCTCTCTCTCTCTCTCTCTCTCTCTCTCTCTCTCTCTCTCTCTCTCTCTCTCTCTCTCTCTCTCTCTCTCTCTCTCTCATGCACTTAGATAATGATATACCAGTCTAATGGGTCAACAATGAAGTGTAATTACATGTATTTACTTTCCAATGCTGCTTGGTGGTGGTGGTGGTGGTGGTGGTGGTGGTGGTATTATTAAGGCAAGGCAGCTATTTATGTATATTGTTATTCTTCCCCCTGCCACGCCACTTGCATAAGCCGTGTGCAGTGCTTCCATTGTGGTGGCGGTGGTGGTGGTGGTGGTGGTGGTGGTTGAAGTAGTAGTAATTGTTGTTTTTGTTGTTGGTGGTAGTGGTGGTGTTTTTGTTCTTGTAAAAGTAGAGTTGTTGAAGCAGTAATCATAGAATCACAAAAGCAATACCAAGAACAACAGCAACAACAACAACAACAACAACAACAACAACAACAACAACAACAACAACAGCAACAACAACAACAACCACGACCACCACCACCACCACCACTGCACTACTAGTAAAATTACCACCCTTTCCTTGCATCACCATGAACAGCCGCCACCAAACACACAACACACACACCTGGCAGGTCGCACAGCACATTCATTACACGACAGACAAAGCCAGCAGCGCCTTACCTGTCTGGGGGCGTGACACTAATTAGACCTGCAATAACCCACAGCATCCTTGCCGTAATGAAAACAATAACTGAAGACTAAAATAGCACGTACGTATCACTCAATTACCTCATCATTAAACTAACATGATATTAAAGTAAATTAAGGCAAGTTGCGGGTACGTTAGTCTTTGCAATGAATGAAGCTCTAATCACCTGTAATCTGTACCTTACCTGAAGCCACACTCCCACATCCGTACCTACCTTCCAGGAGTGCACGTGAGGAGCTGCTCTTGATTGCTTCGTTGCAGTGAGGCGTGGTGGGATGAATGAAAGGGACTGAGCAGTGATGGGGGTGTGGATGACTGGTGGAACTGGCAGGTGGAGTGTGATGAAAAAGGTGGCAGGTGTTTGAGAGAGCAGTAGCATAGGTGGAGGTGGTGGTGTGTTGCGTTGTGTCAGATGTGTGGAAGAGGATTAAGAAGGTAGCAGGTGTTTAAATGAGCACAGTACTGACACAGGTGGAGGTGATGGTGTGTTGAACTGTGTCAGGTGTGTGGAGGAGGATTAGAAAGGTGGCAGGTGTTAAGAGAGCACGGTGCAGACATAAGGCGTCTTCTGTTTACAGGGATTCGTTTCATACCACTGACCTGCTCGTGCGGTCCGTGTTTTGTTTGCCACCTTGAGCTGGATTCCCGGTGATCTGAGCGGTGCATATCATGGTCTAGTTGATTTACGGCCTGTATTCAGTAACGCTTTGCTCTCTCACCACCACTGTTTTCAAAGGCCAAGGAGATGATTAGCCGGGGTCTCGAGAGTGTTTCTCCCTGTTAATAATGCAGAAATCTTGTTAATAGGTCACTAGAATTATAAAAAGCTCTTAAAAACTCGTGTAATTTCAACTTGACCCCCTTTGAAAATTATGGATGTGAGGCGCAGAGGTATTTAAGAATATGGGACTATTGTATGTCCGGAAGTGGGTTGCAGCAGACGACACACCCGCGGCAGCCATATTAGCAGGTGGTATAGCCCTACCGGAGATTTACTTAGGAGAATACACTGGGAGAAAACGGCTGATAGGTCTGAGGAGCAAACTGATAGGTTGAATGTGATAGTGTATTGAATGGTGGCAGGTGTGTGAAGAATGATTAATGGAGTGACTGACTGGTGTCTAACAGAGCACTTTGCTGTTATAGGTAAAGCTGAGTGTGTAATCCAGTGTCAGGTGTGTGTCAGGTGTGCCAGGCTTTTTAGGTTACCGGTGCATGTGTTGGCTTCCCTAACCTGCCTTGCTGACACTACTGCAACGTGGACTGCTTAATGAGAACATAAAGAAAATAAGGGAACCTGCAAAAAAAGCCGTCAGGCCTACACTTGCCAGTCCCTGTCTGATGGTGATGCTGGCGTGAGAGAGATGGACGGCATGGAGAAAACAAGTGACGGTTAGCGAGGTCAAACAGCAGCACACTTCTTGGCCCTTACGAGACTGTATGTGACAAGGTACACTATTTTAAGTCAGAGAGCTGGGTAACAAAGATGAAGGAGTCTGGAATGAGTGAGCTGGTGTTTATATCAGAGGAGGACCATTCGACTTCACTGTCTTACTAAATTTGATATAATGTAGGTCATCATAAGTACCCTCGTAAGAATAGGTGGGTCTGTTGCTGTTGCTCCTTGCTCTTCCTTTGTGTTCCCTTGTGTGTAGTCTTGAGTCTGTTGGCTCGTGGGCTGTCCTCCTATCAAGTGGAGTGACTGGGGAAGGTGGAAGTGGCGGGTATGAAAGTAGGAAAAGTTAGTCTCAGTCTCTCTCTCTCTCTCTCTCTCTCTCTCTCTCTCTCTCTCTCTCTCTCTCTCTCTCTCTCTCTCTCTCTCTCTCTCTCTCTCTCTCTCTTTAAAATGATCAGCGTGTTTTAATTTGTCATATTTATCATTCAGATTTATAATTGTATGGTCATAAATTTAGTGATACATTGTTTACCTTTAATTATGTAACAGTGGGCAGGTGAAATGAGATGAGGCAAGGAATGGCAATAATTATGATGTGTTATTACTACTACTACTACTACTACTACTACTACTACTACTACTACTACTACTACTACTACTACTACTACTACTACTACTACTACTACTACTACTACTACTACTACTTTTATTTCCGTCGCTGCTGTCTTTGTTTGAGCAATAACACTAACAAGCACTCAGTAATAGTACTCAGTAATAGTAGCAAGAGGTGGTGGTGGTGGTGTCTGTAACAACAATGCAGTGACGAGACACGAGCAAACTGTACACTTTAACTAATTGGTGAAGAAAAGACAGGAGGGGAAGGAGCATTCAGGTGTGTGTGTGTGTGTGTGTGTGTGTGTGTGTGTCTATCATATTATATTTTAGAGGTTTAGATTATATCGGTTGAAGAAATGACAGGGTGGAAAAGAAAGGGAATCAGGTGTTGGTAATCAGGTTGGCTATATTGAAGGTTATATTGGTAAAAAAAAAAAAAAAAAATGAAACAGAAGAAGAAAAGAAACTCAGGTGTTTTTTCATGTTTGCCACACTATACCTAAGATCATGTTGGTGAGGAAATAAGACAGGAGGGAAAGGAAAGAAGGATCAGGTGTTCACGACTGTACTCAAGGTTATATTATTAGCAAAAAAAAAAAAAAAAAAAAAAAAAAAAGCAGGAGGGGAAAGAAAGGCTAGGTGTGTGTTCATATTTTGCCTGCTTACATTGCAGGCGTGGAATTTTAAGGTAACTTCTTGCATGTGATGGAAAAAAAAAAGGTACTAAAAGAAAGAAAAAAGGAAGCAATCAAATAAAAAAAATGCAATGAAAAACAAAAAAAAAACTTTCCTTTCTATCAAGCAATTACTTGTAACCTTCTTGTTTGATAATTTTATTCATGTTTGTATATTTTGCTCATGCATCTTAGAGTATGAATTATATACAAGAAAGGACTAAGGGTAAAGGTTATTATTATCACTACCATCATCATCATTACCATCATCATCATCATTATTCCTCATTTCCCTCTTACCTGTTTTCATGGCGTCATTTGACACACCGGTACCAGGACAGGTATTAGACATGAAAGTTCTGACCTGCATCCTTGTTACGTGAGGTCAGGTGGCGTTCATTGTGCTGGTCCCGTTAGAGGTTACCGCACCAGGTCACAACTCCCCACCCTGTCTTCTGCGCCTTCTGTCACGCCCACACGCCCATGGCCCGTTTGTCTCTCGTTACTGCATTCCTAAACCTTCTCTCTGGTTTTGATGTCTTTTCCTGCCTCGTGAATCCATCTCTAGCATCCTCCTCCCCACGTACTCCTCTTTTCTCCTTTGCACGTTAATTTAGAGAGAGAGAGAGAGAGAGAGATGGGGGAG
>NC_087151.1:5170000-5190000 GCF_035594125.1 Scylla paramamosain | reverse complement strand
GAGAGAGAGAGAGAGAGAGAGAGAGAGAGAGAGAGAGAGAGAGAGAGAGAGAGAGAGAGAGAGAGAGAGAGAGAGAGAGAGAGAGAGAGAGAGAGAGTTGGAATACATTAACTCACTGGTATTAGACACAAGGTTTCTTCATTACAAACCACTCATAGACATTTGCTTTTGCTCTACGGCCTCCTCCTAACATGCACTGGCTACATGCTAGAAAATGCGCGTTTTTAATCCCTTTTTCGTTCTTATAGGTGATTATTTTAGGGGACATTTAAAGAAGTTATAGAGAGAGCTTTAAAAGAAGATTAAACAAAACTTCTCGATAAGGAGGATAGGTAGAAATGGGTAGGGAAGTTTTATTCATACAAGGACAGCCACTCGCATCCCCGGTGGCTTCTTGCAGCTTCCCTTACTTTCTCGTTCTTAGGTTATTTTGTTATTTTGTATGTCAGTTTCTTTTCTGCTGTGATTATCAAAGTGGAAGATTTAAAGTATGTCAGTCTATAGCACGAACGGAATTTTGTCCATAGTTGACTGAAGCCTTTTGCTGTGTGTGTGTGTGTGTGTGTGTGTGTGTGTGTGTATATGTGTGGAGTAGAGGAGAGATGGCAGGGATGTGGATAGGAGCAAGAAAGTACTAAAGGTGGCTGAGGGGAATCAATGACTGGAGCTTACAATGAAGGGAACAGACACATCTAGCAATCCCCTCTCCTTCATCCTCCACACCCCTTCCTCACCTCCCTAACCCCTCCCACGCTCACCAACCATAGACTGTCAAGAAAGTGGACTGGATGGGGGTGACCCTGACACCATACACTGCAGCAGCACAGTATACACCACACCATCACACCACCATCACAAGTAATGCAGCATACTACAACACGTAACCACACCTGACCGCACCTGACCACACCCACACACACGCCCCACAAACCAATTCGAGACAGTAATAACTCCTCATGTGTGATGCAACAAGCGAATTGGTGCACGAAGGAAAGATATAGATGTAGAAGTTGTGTTATGATAGGTAAGCCTCTGTTGCAGGACACACACAGGCTGCTTAGAGGTACTATGGATCCCTTGCGCGTAACACTTAAAGCACAATACGCGTGTTTGTTTACTCTGCAGTGAGTGATGGAAGAAAGTTAAGTTTTGCGGTTTAAGTTCCCTTGTGACTCAGGAATGGTTTGTGTTTCTGTTTTCGTTTTTTTTTTCTTTCTTTCTTTCTTTCTTTTCTCGTATTCTTATGGTTTTGTGTATTTTAAGAGTGGAGTATAAAGATATTTTAGGTATTAGATTAGGTAATTTGATTGGATATTTCTCTCTCTCTCTCTCTCTCTCTCTCTCTCTCTCTCTCTCTCTCTCTCTCTCTCTCTCTCTCTCTCTCTCTCTCTCTCTCTCTCTCTCTCTCTCTCTCTCTCTCTCTCTCTCTCTCTCTCCTTGATTCTGTGTGTGTTTGTGTGTGTGTGTGTGTGTGTGTGTGTGTGTGTGTGTGTGTGTGTGTGTGTGTGTGTGTGTGTGTGTGTGTGTGTGTGTGCATGTGGGAGTGTGCGTGCGTGCATTCACCCGTCCATCCTCCTACCTCCTCTTCCATCACACACACACACACACACACACACACACACACACACACACACACACACACACACACACACACACACACACACACAGCAGAGAGACATTGTTATCTATTCAATATTCACAGTTCGCCTGCATATCATAACATTCATCTCCTGAGGTCGGCTGGTGAGGAAGATTCATCAAGGCCACTGTGTTGTGCCGCCGAGACAAGACTGGCGGGGCTTACTGCTGATTATGTTTACTCTGGCATCAGGCATCGCAACGTGACTAGTGTGCCAAGAGAGAGAGAGAGAGAGAGAGAGAGAGGTTGAGACATTTCTCGGTGTTTCCTCTCACCACACTGCCAAAGCCTTTCATTCTCATAATACAGTAATTAATTTCTCCTCCCAGCATACATAGGAGATTTAAGTACAAGAAATCATGCCAGCCTTGTAGATCCTTGGGTGTCATCGTAATCATCACTTTGTTTAACGTCCTCATATATATATATATATTTTTTTTTCCGTACGGTGTTGAAAGAATACATTTGTTTGGGATGAAAGAAATGTTCTCTACCCCGATGCCTTTCTCTGACAGGGAGTTTGGGATTATCAGACGCACACAGAGTTATCGATACATGTCTTTGTACTAGAATGAAAAAAAAAAAAAAGCATCAATAATTAATCTTTCCCCCCCAAAAAATGTACATCTTAGCATAGATTTTCGATTCTCAGATTTATAGACTAATAACAGTGTAATGCCGAGACATGTGCACCTGTTGGCCCCGCGTTGGAGGAATGCGTGGCGCGAACAGCCTTGCCCGCCTCTAGCACAGTGCAGGAAGGAAATACCACTTCATCTATTTTCTTCTGATAATAAGGTCATGAATCAAGCCTTGAGACTCGACCTCGTGTCTGTCAGCGGCCGCACACCTACACAAGCGAGCGAGGTCACGGCGGTGTACATGGGGGCGTGGGAGGCGTGGTGTGCGTGGAGTTGCCCCTGCTGACCCATCCGTTTCCCTTCATGTTAACCCATTCACAGACAGCTTCCGGACGTCATCGAATCACCTGTTATTCATAAGGCAATAAGATATAATACTGTTGAATGACTTATAACCACTTGATGATTAAAAGTCACTCTTAACTACGTGATAACAAAAGCTGTGACTCCTAACCTAATGAAATCCTCCGATATCTAGACTGTAATGAAAGTTTTACGATCTTTCTTTTTTATATTACTGTTAATACAAGATTGTAATGGGTCACTAACATAAAGCGCAATGCCTCCTCCTCTATTTATTCTCCCTGCCTTTACAGAACAGTGTGTAACCATCTATATGAACCTCTGGATTAAATGCCTCTCCTTGCATGTTTAACTAAATTATAACAAGAGGGACGTATAAGCAAAATTCACAGGATCAGTAATCATGATAGGACAAGAAATAATAGGTTCAAGCTTGAGAACTTTAGATTAAAGAAAGATAAGAAAGAATTGGTTCTCAAATAGACCGGTAGAGGATTGAAACGTACTCATTAATTAGGTTGTTAGTGTTGAGTCACTAGGAAGCTTTAAAAGATTTCACAAATTTATGGATGGGGATGATTGACGGATAGTTAGGATGCTTTATTCAGGGACTGCCACGTGTAGGCCTGATGGCTTCTTGCAGCTTCCCTTATTTTCTTATGTTCTTACGTTATTTCACGCCTTGATACTGAAAATATTATCAAGACGGTCTGGTATAAGTGTGACCTATGATACAGACACAGCTGGCGCCAGAAGGAGTGAAGGAGTGATCCAGTTGTGTTCGTAGTGGTGGTAGTCTTTGTTCAGTAGTGTCGTGGAGGATTGCTCGGTTAAAACGTTACAAGTCCTTATCAAACAATAAGTCACGTGGTCTTTAGCAGTGACAGGGTTGATTCACGCTCCTGCCCTGCCTTGTCCTCTTCCACACAACACACGGAGTGATATAAGCGACTCTGGTAATACTGCTGATGACAATGATGACAGCAATGTAAAATTTATTATTTTTTTCTCACCTCCCCCCAGCTGCTAACTCTGTACAAGGGCCTTATCCGTCCATGTATGGAGTATGCTTCACATGTCTGGGGGGGTTCCACTCATACTGCTCTTCTTGACAGGGTGGAATCAAAAGCTTTTCGTCTCATCAACTCCTCTCCTCTAACTGACTGTCTTCAGCCTCTCTCTCACCGCCGCAATGTTGCATATCTAGCTGTCTTCTACCGCTATTTTCATGCTAACTGCTCTTCTGATCTTGCTAACTGCATGCCTCCCCTCCTTCCGCGGCCTCGCTGCACAAGACTTTCTTCTTTCTCTCACCCCTATTCTGTCCACCTCTCTAACGCAAGAGTTAACCAGTATTCTCAATCATTCATCCCTTTCTCTGGTAAACTCTGGAACTCCCTGCCTGCTTCTGTATTTCCACCTTCCTATGACTTGAATTCCTTCAAGAGGGAGGTTTCAAAACACTTATCCACCAATTTTTGACCACTGCTTTGACCCTTTTATGGGACTGGCATTTCAGTGGGCATTTTTTTTTTTATTAGATTTTTGTTGCCCTTGGCCAGTATCCTTCCTACATAAAAAAAAAAAAATATACACATTAAAATAAATGGATAAAAACAAATAGAAATACATGAATAAACAATACAGATTAATAAAAATAACAATAATAATAATAATAATAAAAAAGGACGTCATATTGAACATACTTGCATGTCTCAGCCTCATCAGACACGCAGTGAGGCCGTGCGTGCCTTAAAAGTGCCGCCCCACCTCATTACCGCCGCGCTGTGGTGGCGCCCATCACTGTGACGAATGTGTGACAGCCTCAGTCCCGCCGCGGCCTTGACACTCTCCCTCCATGGGCCTTCTGTTGACCCCTAAGTGAGGGCGGCGTTGCGTGGCTGGCATGTGTGCTCTTGAGAGAGAGAGAGAGAGAGAGAGAGAGAGAGAGAGAGAGAGAGAGAGAGAATGGCAAAAATTTCCTTGTCTTTCTTTCCTTCGTCTTCCAAGATTTTTTTTTTATCGAGAAATATTCCAAGTAATTTATATTTTGAAATGGCAAACTACTGCCGTGAGATTAGAATAGTCAGCAATTAATTATTCTTTTCGTCTTCTCCCTTAGCAGAATGATTGCGCCTTACTGTATGCAGTATTGCTTTAGTTCACCCAAACAACAAACAGAAAACGCTCAAGAATATCTCAAAACAATGTAGTTACCCATTTAGAATTTACATTTTCTACTTATTGCAGTAAAAGAAAACGATATATTTTTGGGCAATACATAACAAATTTATGTGGATGCATGTGTATGTCTTTTTTCCTCGTGTTATGGCTTAGATGGAGACAAGGCAGTGTTTTCAGGAGATAAGACATAGTGAAAGAAAATATAACTGATAATCTGTTATGCATTTAAAACCCAGACCATTTTATGTAATTTTTCTGGATGTTACAGAATTACACTTTTTCTCAAACTGGCAGACTAAACTATAATTCTGACTGTGGTTGCGGATCTGTTTGTGATGTGTCATGCGCAGGGCAGGGGAAGACTCGTGCATGTGTTGGGCTGTCTGTAGGGAGTCAGGTTTAGCGATGACACTAAATGGGTGAGGAGGGACGCGAGTCAAGTGTGTGCGTTAGTGATGGGGTGTCGTGTCAGTATCAGGGTGTTGCTTGATGATCAGTTGTGTTAAGCCTAAGCTCCGGGGTGTAACAGGGTGGACCACGAGACTGTCGCCCTAACACCAGGGGATGACAGATCAGAGAGTGAGTGGTGTGTGTGTATGAGTGTGTGGTGCTTTAGGTCACCCCGTGTTGGATTGCCGGCATGGTAAGTAGATAGATAGAAGTAATATTGTGTGCTTCCTTGCTATATTCACCATTACTGTTCCATTATTGTTTCGTTAGAGAATTTGTGGATAAGTATCACGGGGTAGTTTGGTTGGGTGGCGGAACTCCTTCACTGCCGCCTGTACTGCATGGATGTGAAAAAGGCGTTTGGTGCCGCTGGTGATCTTTCATAATGTAGTAATAAAAAAATGATAATAATGAAGAAATAAAATAAAATAGAAATAAAAAAAAAGAAAATAAGATAGCTGCAAGAACCTCCTTAAAAAAAAATAAATAAAATAAGTAAATAAATAAATAATGTATGAAGTATGACTGTGTGAGTTTACCCTTCCCTACATTAAACTGTAAAAATGAACTAAGCGAGATCTTCCCTACAGCCACCCCCCAAACACTGTGTAAGCTGGAGATTACTAAACCTATTCTTTTATTAATACTCTTTTTTGATGTAGATGTTTATAAAGTTTTCATAAAGACTATTTTCAAAGGCCACAAAGATGATTAGTGAAATTCTTCTTCGTGTGTGTGTGTGTGTGTGTGTGTGTGTGTCATTGCTGGTGCGAAATCTTTGATCCACCCCTAGAATCATAAAAACGCTTGTAAATTTAGACATCTTTCACTGGAGGTGGTTAAAAGTGTCTGAGCCAGGTCACCGAAGCGTTTGGTATTACAGCCCTTGAGACCCTGAAGCTTGCTGTAATTAAGTTTCGCGCCATTTATTAACATTATTATTCTTAGTATTAACTTGTGAATGGCGATTGAGATTGCTTTGTCATTTACCCCAAAGTGCTCTCTCTCTCTCTCTCTCTCTCTCTCTCTCTCTCTCTCTCCACATATCCCCTCCCTTTCCCCCTAGTCCCCTTCCCTCCCCTCCCCCTATCCCCCTGCCTGCCCCCACCTGGCGCCTACCTGTCGACTGTCACTTGTTAATCTCCGAGTCCATTGTGAGCAGGAAATAGGTTTTGCGTCCAGCTGTTATTGGTGTGACTTATTCAATAGTGCCCATTATGTTCCGGGGAGAGGGAGGAGGCAGGGGGGAGTGGGGGAGCAGAGGGATAAGGGATGAAGAAGACAAGGGAGTGGGGGGTCAGGGTTTATGAGAGAGGGAGAGTGAGAGTAAGAGAACGAGCGAGTGAGGGGAGAGTGAGGGAAAGGAGAAAGTAAGATTAGAAGGAAATGAAGCAGGATTGGTGTATAGATTAGTATTTGAGGGAGAGTGAGTGAGTGTGGAAGAAGAATGAGAGAGAGAGAGAGAGAGAGAGAGAGAGAGAGAGAGAGAGAGAGAGAGAGAGAGAGAGAGAGAGAGAGAGAGAGAGGTTATTTACTTGTTCAGTGTTATTTTCAATCAGCATGAGAAACTTATTATTTTGCTTGTAACTCGTAAACTTGTAACGAGTCTAGATTTTATTCCCAGATGATAAATTGACACAGATAAACAAAGAAGCAACAGCAGTCTTATTAAGAGTAATAGTTAATCTGCACAGTACTTAATATCATACACACACACACACACACACACACATACACACACACACACACACACACTACATGTCAATTTGTCCTCCATGATAATAATAATAACAATGATAATAATGAAAACAACAACAACAACAACAACAACAACAACAACAACAACAACAACAATAACGATACAGAGCAATGACCCTCTTACATTTGTACAGGTGTTCGTTAGTGTGTCTCCAGGTGACCAGCGCCCTAACCCTCCCCTCCCCCACCCTGGACCCCGCCCACGTCCACGCGCCGCCCACACCATCACCCGTCTGTACCGCCCTCTACATGGCAGCGATGGGTGAGTGTTGAGTGTTCCCTGTTTACCTACATATATAAGCTTTCGTCGTCTCTCTCTCTCTCTCTCTCTCTCTCTCTCTCTCTCTCTCTCTCTCTCTCTCTCTCTCTGGTAATTGTTTTCATTATTAGTTTTCACTTCTAAATTTCATATATGCAAGATTTAAGACATTACTAATAATCTAATATATCTCAGAGGTCTAAAAGGATGAAAATATTACACACACACACACACACACACACACACACACACACACACACACACACACACACACACACACACACACACACACACACACACACACACACACATTATTCAAAACAAGATAAATATTCATGAAAATACCGAGAATGAGAAGCGGCAATCGTGCAGCGTGAAAAATCCATCCGGTTTGTGTTACGCTCGCCACAAATCTCATTAAACTTTCCCGCGGAGTTGCTGATAATTGCTGTAAAAAGACACAGGATTCTATTATTACTAGAAGAAAAAAAAGAGAAGAAAAAGAGAGAAAAAAAAAGAAGGGAAATATTAAAAGAATAAAAAAAAAACGAACTATATTTTTCACACAGTACATATGAAAAAAGAAAAAATTGGCAAAATATCACTGAGACTTGCTTTCTATTTTTTTTTACGATGAAGAGAAAAAAAAAACGTAAAATTAAATAAATCGAAAGGAAAATCAATGATCGTGTTTTGTTGAGACTCTGAGGTCTATAAAAAAATGTTGTTTGCCCCTATACGGGAAAAGAAGAGCAGACAGGGAGGTACTTTTGTCTTTTCTAAGCTGTACAGGACTACTAAAAGGGCAATGTTACGAAATAAGTGTTCAAAGAGTTCTAGGTATTTCCGGACATTGTAGTACAGGGAAAGCTTCTCAGATCCCAGCGTCGTAGAACCTAATTAGGAAAGGTTGCAAAACTGTGTAAAAAAAAAAAATGAGAATTACTATATTGTAAAGATAAACCAGCAACGACAGCAGCAGCAGCAGCAGCAGCAGCAGCAGCAGCAGCAGCAACAACAACAACAACAACAACAACAACAACAACAACAACAATAGCAACAGCAGCAGCAACAACAACAACAACAACAACAACAACAACAACAACAACAACAATAGCAACAACAACAACAACAACAACAACAACAATAAAACAAAAAAAACCGGAATGTGCATACATATATTTCCTCGAAAACTGCCACACAAAACTCAACCTTTTAATAACATCAGTCTGAAAAAAAAGATAAATAAATAAATAAATAAATAAGTGGATATAACACTTGAGTTCTCTTGTGCTAAAAAGTCAAGTTCATGGGAAGCTCATCAGATTTGCCATGAACTACCTAGAAACACAAGGGGATATTGATGTACAGTACCTGAGTGACTTCATCATCTTACAACACAGGAATGGTGATGGCAGGTGGCAAGCTTGAGGAGGTTCAACTCACTTTCCCCTTCCTAAAAAGTGGAGAGGATAAAGCTTTTCATTTTATCGATTCCTCTCCTTTTAAAACCCTGCAATGAGACACTCATTCTCCCCCAGTGTCTTAAGAACATAAGAAATAAGAGAAGCTGCAAGAAGCCATCAGACTTACACGTGGCAATCCCTGAGAAAAAATACAGGATAACCAAACGACAATTATCAGTTAGCTCTTACATGACCAATAAAATTACAATATCTGTTTTGTAAAGACACAGGATAGTACTGTAGAAGGCTCCTCCACTCATTCCACTACTCCACTCTTAAGTTTTGTACTGGGGTGGAACCGATATAGAAAGGTACTGTGTAGTGTGGAAGAGAATGATTCAGAGTTTTCATAGGGAAGAATGAAAGGAGAAAATGTCGCCCGAACAGGGACTCGAACCCTGGACCCTTAGGTTAAAAGCCTAATGCTCTACCGACTGAGCTATCCGGGCTGTTCATTCTTCTTTTTAAACTAGTAAGATCTGCAACTCTTTTTTTTTTAATATACAATGTTTAGGAATGTATGGGTTAAAGGAAGTATTTTGAGTACCTCTGTCCAAAAACCCACCCAAGTGTCTAATTTTACTGGTTCTTTGTTTCCTCCTGCCTACGACTTGAACCTTAAAAATAAGATATATATATATATATATATATATATATATATATATATATATATATATATATATATATATATATATATATATATATATATATATATATATATATATATATATATACATATATATATCGTTGTTATCAAGCGTTATCAAGCGCTGTTAAATGTGGGACCTGCCTTAAAGGATGATAATATGATAGAGAGAATGAATTATTGTTAAATGAGCTCTCTCTCTCTCTCTCTCTCTCTCTCTCTCTCTCTCTCTCTCTCTCTCTCTCTCTCTCTCTCTCTCTCTCTCTCTCTCTCTCTCTCTTCAGTCACTCATTATCGCCATCATCCTCACAGTATCCCGCCGCCCCTCCTCCCCTCAGTGACAGACAACCCACCAGTGATTCCCATTTTCTATAGCGGCGGGGGGCGGGGCGGGGCAGAAAGGGGTGACTGCCTCGGACCATTTTCCTCACCCCGGGCGCCCATGGAAGGGAAATGGGTGCAGGTCTGGCCGTGTCAGGCGAGGGCCGGTCACGCCCTTCATTGTGCAGCGTGGCAGGGGGGCGGCTGCGCGAGGAGTCACGGGGAGGGAGGGAGAAGAGGAAGGGAGGAGAAAGAAAGGGGAGGTGTCGAAAGGGAAAAGTGGAAGGAAAGGGGAAACAGGAGGGAAAATTATGTGCTAACTTTATTACGTGGGAGATATGAAGGAAGAGTCATATGTATGTATGTATGTATGTATGTATGTATATATATGCTCTACTACGAGTATATGCGCAGGAAGAAGTGGATATATATATTTTTTTTCCACGACACAAAGAAAGAAAACAAATAGAAAAAGACACATAATAAAAGAAATAAATATATATATTTCAATAATGTACAAGTAGCAGAGCATTCACTCTCTCGCTCACTCTCTCCTAGTTCTTTCTCACTCTCACTTCCGCTTACTTTCACATTCACGCTCACTCTAATTAGCACTCACTCATTCACTCATTCACACTGACTCTCAACTCATTCATGCTTGCTTTCCATTCATCTCAGTCACGCCCTCGCTCACTCACGCTTACCCACACTGTGTTTCATGACTACTACTACTACTACTACTACTACTACTACTACTACTACTACTACTACTACTACTACTACTACTACTACTACTACTACTACTACTACTACTACTACTCTCTCTCTCTCTCTCTCTCTCTCTCTCTCTCTGGAAGTATAAATTGATATTTATGATTTTAACTTTCTTTTTTCTTTTTTTGTTTGTTCTTCATTTACTTAATTAGGTTTGTTATTAATTTTTATACACGTCATACACACTGCTTGTATAAATAGTGCTGTGTTTGTTTGTTTGTATGTTTGTCTGTCTGGCTGTAGTGGTATATGTGTGTATTTGTTTAGGTGTGCTTGTGTGTGTGTGTGTGTGTGTGTGTGTGTGTGTGTGTGTGTAATTTTCTCAGTTTATAAATTATAGAAAAAAAAAATAATTAATTCTTTTCCTGTATCTATCAACCCTGTACCTTCCTTGGTTCACTCTCCTCTCGTGTCCAGAATTTTTATGTTGCCTTTTTTTTCTGATTGATTTGATGTATTTATTATTCACGGATGATTTACAATGCTTAGAACAAAGAGAGAAAGAATGAATAAATAAAATACAGCACGTGTGAAATATTGGTCCCTTGAGTCGAAACTCTTTAACAGACCATTGAATATATTCTGAAACACTCCACTACTTTGAATGGCCCGTTACATGTGTTTTTAAGAGTGCTTTTACGGTTCGGGTGACAAATTAAGAAGAGTTTTACATTATTAACAGCAGGAACACTCTCAAGAACCCGGCTAGTCATCTCTGTGGCCTTTGAAAATTGTCGTGGTAAAAGAGCAGATTGTTTCAAAATTTAGGCCCATATTTAAAGGGTTATAGTTGGCCACAGGTTTTCTCATTAATATAACTTAGCTCTACAAACCAATACAAGGAGCCTATACCTTTGCAGAACACATAATGAACCTTATTATTGGAAGTTTAAGGGAATATTAAGGGACAGACAAGTTGTATCGTCGTTCTTTATCAGTTGTAATGTAAGGTGCATCAATATTTCTTACTTCTATCAACCCTGCCTGCCTTCTCCCATACTCTCTCCCTCTCTCTCTCTCTCTCTCTCTCTCTCTCTCTCTCTCTCTCTCTCTCTCTCTCTCTCTCTCTCTCTCTCTCTCTCTCTCTCCCCCATCCCTAATTCATCATCCTCCTAAACTTTCCTATTCTTCTTTTTCTTTTTCGTTTTTTTTTATTCCTATTCTCACCATCATTACAGTTCCCCCTTCACTTCCTTCATTTCTTCCGTCCCTTTCAATTCCTCAATTTTCTCCGTCACTTACCCCCCCCCCTCTCTCTCTCTCTCTCTCTCTCTCTCTCTCTCTCTCTCTCTCTCTCTCTCTCTCTCTCTCTCTCTCTCTCTCTCTCTCATTAAAGGGAAGGAAGGCAGGAGAAATAGCATTTGTTGAGAAGGGAAAGACGAGATGAGGGTAGTTGGGTAATTCATCCTAGAAAGAGGAGGAGGAGGAGGAGGAGGAGGAGGAGGAGGAAGAGGAGAAGGAGGAGGAGGAGGAAAAAGGAGCAGTGATAGTGCGAAAAAGAGGAGACGTTTTGAAGGGAAAATTGAACGACAGGAAAGGAAAAAAAAAAAAAAGAAAGAAGGAAAGAAGGAAGAAAGGAAAGAGGGAAGGAAGAAAGGAAGGAAGAAAGGAGAGAGGTATTGATAAGGAAACCAAAAAGACAAAATAACAAAAAAATGGTGCATAAGAGAGAGAGAGAGAGAGAGAGAGAGAGAGAGAGAGAGAGAGAGAGAGAGAGAGAGAGAGAGAATTTGGAAGAAAGGAACGAAGAAGAGAGGTAGAAGGAGGAGAAGGGAGGGAATGAAGGAAGGGAGGGAAGGAGGGAAGGAGGGCGAGGTGTGTAGGGGAGGCGATATCACAAGGCACGGACAATAGGCAGGGACAAAGGCTCTGTCACTATCGGTCTAGGCGATGCAAAACTGTCGCAGGGCGGTGATGGATGGCCGCCACTACCGCCATCTATGTTCCGATAACCGCATTAGAGGAGGCTGGCGGGACACGGCTGCCGGATTGGAGGATTGAAGGGCTGGTGCTGTCTCTTGTTGTTGTTGTTGTTGTTGTTGTTGTTGTTGTTGTTATCCTTTATTATTATTATTATTATTATTATTATTATTATTATTATTATTATTATTATTATTATTATTATCATTATTATGGTTCATTTTTTTTTCTAATTAGTGAAATGCAGACATCTTCCGCCACTACTACTACTACTACTACTACATTTTTTTTTTTTATGCAAGAGAGTACTGGCCAAGAGCAACAAAGATTAGAAAAAAAAACAGTGAGAAGCCAGAAGACAAAAATAAATAAATAAATAAATAAATAAATAAAAATCTAAAGGATAAGTGTCTTGAAACCTCAGTCTTGAAACAGTTTAATTCATACGAAAAAGGAAATACAAAAGGCTGAGGCAGGCTGAGAGTTTTGGAGCTTACCAGAAAAAAAAAAAAGAATGAATGATTGGGAATACTGGTTAACTCTTGCATTAGAGACGTGGACAGAATAAGGGTGAGAGAATGTAGAAAATCTTGTGCAGCGAGGCATTTACTACTGCTGCTGCTGCTGCTGCTGCTGCTGCTGCTGCTGCTGCTGCTGCTGCTACTACTACTACTACTACTACTACTACTACTACTACTACTACTACTACTACTACTACTACTACTACTACTACTACTACTACTACTACTACTACTACTCAATTACTCAGTTACTACTGCTGCTGCTGCTGCTGCTGCTGCTGCTGCTGCTGCTGCTGCTGCTGCTGCTGCTGCTGCTGCTGCTGCTGCTGCTGCTGCTGCTGCTGCTGCTGCTGCTGCTGCTGCTACTACTACTACTACTACTACTACTACTACTACTACTACTACTACTACTACTACTACTATTATTATTACTACTACTATTACTACCACTACTACTGATGATGATGATAATAATAATATAGTAATAGTAATATATAATAATAATGATAATACCACTTCTCTTCTTTCTCCTCCTTCTTATACTTCTTTTCTTCATCATCTAGTTTTTCTTATTCTTTTTTTTTCTTTTCTTTTCTTCTTTTTCTTAATAGTAATAATAATAAAAATAATGATAAAAATAATAATAGTAATAATAATAATAATAGTAGTAATAATATTAATAGTAATAATAATAATAATAATAATAATAATAATAATAATAATAATAATAATAATAATAATGATGATATGCAATAATAATGATCATCTATCATTACTACCAAGTCTTCATCATTACAGAGAAAAGTAAAACTATTAGATAAAAATGTAATACTCTCTCTCTCTCTCTCTCTCTCTCTCTCTCTCTCTCTCTCTCTCTCTCTCTCTCTCTCTCTCTCTCAGCGGAGGGGCGGTGACAAGTCTGTTCCGGGATGATTAATTACCGTGGAAGGAACAACGATATCAATGTATTAACCCGATCAGTGAGAGAGAGAGAGAGGGAGAGAGAGAGAGAGAGAGAGAGAGAGAGAGAGAGAGAGAGAGAGAGAGTATCACACACGTTTTCAATAATAGTAGGAAAGGGAAGGGGAGGCTGCTATAAAAAGAAATAAAAAAAACGAGAAATAGAAAACGGAAGAAAAGCAGGAAAAAAAAAAAAAAAAGAAATGACGGTAAAAATGAAATGAAACAGAAAAGTGATGCAGTAAATTAATTATGAATAGATGAGTTTGTGGTGATTATGATGGTGATGACGGTACGATTATCTCTCTCTCTCTCTCTCTCTCTCTCTCTCTCTCTCTCTCTCTCTCTCTCTCTCTCTCTCTCTCTCTCTGGTTGGGTGGCTGAGTGGCTCTGAACTTATGCCTCGGAAAGTAAAGATTAGTATGCAGGGGTTCGATCTCCGGGGAGTTGGCCATGATTAATCTCTCTCTCTCTCTCTCTCTCTCTCTCTCTCTCAAATGGTCCTTATTTTGTCGATGTGTAATGTAATATAAAGGAAGCAAATAGCAGCAACAGTAAAGATATCAAATGTCTACACTTAATGGTAACTATTGAACTGTTCTTTGCATGTAAATATGTAAACAGAAACTCAGCAGAGCGAGACTAATGGAAGAAAACTCATTAAAATAAAAAAAAATAAAAAAGGAAATAAGAATTACACTGAAAACTAATGAAAAGATACGTTCTCTAACTTTAAACATAATATAAACACTCATATGCATTACACTGTGTTCTATAATGCACAGTACATACATTCTTTCCAGTCATCTTTTTAGATTTTCCCCTTAAATACTGTATAAGATGTAGGGAAGCTTCTGTAGGTCCCGTTCCTAACCTAGTGATCTCATTATGCAGCGTGCAGGGGTGCTTGTTGGAGGTGGTGTCTGGAGGGAGGGTGGCCTGTTGGTGGAGGGAGGGAGGGGGAAGGGAAGGAAGAGGGGTAGTGCTGAAGAATAGCTTGGGATGGGTTTTATGTTATTGGTTGCGTGTGGTGCTTAAGAGGGAAGAAAGTGCTGGGCCACTAACTGTCTTTTTTTTTTTTTATCCTGTGTATTTTCTTGTTAATTTCTTTCCTGTCTTACTTTTTTTTTTCTTAATGTACTTTTTCTTTCTGTGCTTTTTTTTTCCTACTCCTTTTATTTTTCTCGTATTTTTCTTGTACTTTTTTCTCGTGTTATTCTTCTGTGCTTTCTCTTGTGCTAATTCACCTCAGCCACTTTTCAGTATTATTTTTCTTTGCCTTCATTTTTTTTTCTCTTTCTGTCTGCCTTTGTTCGTGTGGTATTTTCATTAATGTCTTTTGAAGATATGAGGCGGTGATAATATAGGATGGTGGTGGTGGTGGTGGTGGTGGTGGTGGTGGCGGTGTAGGTCATGTGGCATTAACAAACATGAGGAGAGAAGCTGAAAAGAAGAATCACAGAGGAAAGAGATAACAAGGCGATGACCAGATAAGAGAGATGGAGAGGGTGAAAAAAGGAGAGGGTGGAAAGAGGAGTAGGAGGAGGAGGAGGAGGAGGAGGAGGAGACCACACCGCCAGGACCTCCCCGTCAGAAGCAGTCATCCTCCGCTCTCTGATAGGAAAAAATTCTAATTTTCCTCCTCTAAGGATAAAAAGACAAAGTTTTTGAAATGAGAAACTTTTTGAAAGGCCCCGAGTTTCTTCATAATTAAGAAGAAGAGCGGAGCGAGTTTTTATCTGGCTCTGCTTTGCATTAAGGGAGAGCACTTTTCAGAACCCAGACGCTCATTTTGGTCGAGAAACTTACCAATACATTCCGACCTTGATACAGCGAACCCCCGCCTTCCTTCCTTCCTCCCTCCCCTTTCTCTTCACCATCATCACCATCATCACCGCTGTCATCATCACTACCACTCCACTATACAAGCTGCCTTATGTATTTCATCTCTCTGTCCTCCTTCATATCCTTCCTCCTCCTCCTCCTCCTCCTCCTCCTCCTCCTCCTGTCCACAGCTACTTCCATACACTCACAGTAATTAAGTAAGCTTCCTCCCTACCCCAACACACACACACACACACACACACACACACACACACACACACACACACACACACACACACACACACACACACACACACACACACACAACGTCGTTAATTGAATCTCTTCTGCTTCAGTAATCAAGTGGATGTTTTGGGTGCGTGGATAATGATTGGCAGACAGGTAGATAATGGAGGTGATTAGGACAGAATTAGCAGGTGAGGGTCGCTTCCTTCCGTCATACGACCTTCTTCCTCCCTCATCTCCTCATTTCTCCCTTCTTCATCTCATTTCTCCTTCATCACACTTCCCTACCGTCCCTCTCTCTCTCTCTCTCTCTCTCTCTCTCTCTCTCTCTCTCTCTCTCTCTCTCTCTCTCTCTCTCTCTCTCTCTCTCTCTCTCTTTCAAGCCTCTCTCTGCTTCTGTATATTCTTTCATGTCATTGTTTTTGTTTAATTGCTTATCACACATTTTTTTCTTTTATAGGCGTGTTTGTGAACGTGTTTCTCTGTGTGTATCTAGCGCCCCTCCTCTCCCGTTTTTTTATTTTTTTTTTTTTATTTGTTAATCTGAATGCAATGGGATTTTAATATGTTCCTTTTTTTTTTTTTCTATTCAAGTTCTCCAGTAACACATACACGTGCTTTCGAGTATCAGACATTTTGAAACATTTTGAAACATTTTGAAACATTTTTTTTTTTTTTCATGCCTGTATGATATTTTTTGTTACAATTTGGATGTTAAGTGGTTGCATAAGGTTGCTTATAATAAAACGTTTTAGCTTCTTGGGCAATAGTGGTAATCGAGGTACTACTGATGATGATGATGATGATGATGGTTGTGGTAGTGGTAGTAATGATGATAATGGTGATGACGGTGATGATGCAGGGTATGGTAGCTGAGGGCGCGATGATGATGTCCGTGTTGGCGGATCATCATCATCATCACTATCATCAGCAGTAGCATCGTCAGCAGCAGCAGCAGGAGCCTTCAGGACTCCACTGTAGGGCAAAAGGAAGAGTTAAGTCAGATTCCACGTATAAGACACCTCAGTGAGGCATGAAAGGGAATCATAGGAAATTTAACCTGGTCATCTAATTTTTTTTTTGTTAGGTTATGTTAGGATAGATTAACACAGGTAACTTAACCTAACCTTGCTTAACCTAACCTAACCTAATTTAACCTAACCTAACCTATCCTTGCCTAACTTAACCTAATCTAACCTAACCTAACCTAACTTAACCCAACCTAACCTAAGCTAACCTTGCCTAACCTAACTTCTCCTAACCTAACCTAACCTAACCTAACGTAACCTAACCTAACCTAACCTAACCTAACCTAACCTAACCTAATCTAACCTAACCTAACTTTAACCTAACCTAACCTAATCTAACCTAACCTAACCTAACCTAACCTAACCTAACCTAACGTAACCTAACCTAACCTAACCTAACCTAACCTAACCTAACCTAATCTAACCAAACCTCTCACCTGAAAAATAACCAGTGTGTCAGACAATTGTCATTCTTATCACCTCAACTAATACCACACATCCTCTCTCTCCCACACACACACACACACACACACACACGCACACACGGTCCCCATTTGAGTCTGTTCCCCTCCCCTTCCCCCTTCCGCCCAGCCCCGCCACGCATGAAAAGGCCTCGCTTCGCCTCATCGCCGCTTCACTTTCACATACTTTGCATTTAATTCATTTGAGTAATAAGCCTCATCTTCTCTTGTTCAGTGTCCCATTCACCTGCTTTGTGCTGCCTCGCCTCCCAGTCCCTCTTCACCCAAGCCTTTTATACCGCAGGCAGATCACACACACACAGCTCCCTCCCTCTCTCTCCTCTCTCTCCCCACTCCCCATTCCCCATTCCCCAGTCCGATAGTGTTAACAATTCATCCATTCACATAGTCTCGCCTTTTCAGAATCATTAGTTATCTATATACTATCTTTATCGTATTTCGTGGTTTGTTTCAGTTTTTATTTATTTATTCTTTTCGAATATTATTTTCACGGTTTTTAAAAATGATTTGTGATTTTTTTTTCTTGAATAAACGATTTTCTTTTTCTTTTTTTTTTCTCTCTCTCCCATTAATTCATCTAGAAAAGGGAGAAGTGAGCTGTGGTGGACATGTTTGTGGCGGTGGTGTTGGTGGTGGTGATGGCGGTGGTGGTCGTGGCTGGATGAAGGATGTGAGTCACTCGGGGCGATAACAGTGGCAGGAGGGAGTGAGGGAGGGAGGCGTGACTGTGGCGGAGGGATGATGATGGAAGATGTTGTTCAGAGAGAGAGAGAGAGAGAGAGAGAGAGAGAGAGAGAGAGAGAGAGAGAGAGAGAGAGAGAATGCTTAGTATAATAGTATCCATTTCATGTCTTACACCCGGCCCCTTCTCCCCCCACCTCTCACCCCACACACTCAGGCACGCACGCACTCACGCACACACATCCTGTTAGTGTTTTTCCTATCCTTTATTCAGTCTCTCTTTGTTCTTCCTCCAGGATTGTGTCAGCCCCTCAGGTGTGTGTGTGTGTGTGTGTGTGTGTGTGTGTGTGTGTGTGTGTGTGTGTGTGTGTGTGCTCGTGCTCGTGCATCATCATAGCATTGTTCCTGCAGGTGGTGCGTGCCTGTCGCCTTCTCGCTGTGTCGTGCAGTGCCTGCTGGTGGCCGGGGCCGTGCTGGGGGTCGCGTCTTCTCAGTTCCCTCCTTCCTCCACACACCGGCCTTTCTCCTTCCCGCCACCTGCCTCCACGTCGCCTTACACGACCACCACGTCCTCTGCTTGCATCAGTCATGACGACGTTGTACTTTCCCCTAAAAATCTACTACGTTCGTATTCTCTTCCTATGCGAGTACTTCTATTCTGTCCGCTACGGCTCTTATGATGGAGTGACGGACGCTGTGATGCCCTACGGGAACTCCACCGTCACCGTGATCAGTGAGGAGGTCTTCGTCAATCTGTGTGTCAAGCACTACAACCACAGGCCCGGCCGGTGTGCCGAGAAGCGGTTCATGACTGATTGCCTGTTTGATGATGTCGTCTTCCTCCACGGCCACGGCTGCTCCAGACCCTCGCCGCAGGACGCTTACTTCGACCAGCTCCTGGCGAGCACACTGCTGGAGGAGGATGAGCTGTGCTTCAGGGCTGTGTGCAGCGGCGAGGTGCGTGCGGTGAGGCAGGAGTTTGAGGGCCACACTGTTCATCTTTTCAGTCCAGTGACTCAACACAGTGCCTGTCATAAGTATTTGTTGTTGTTTTATCCAAAAGAAAAGGATAATCGTACACTGACTGTCTTACAAAATGTGCAGTGGCCCTTCTGTTTCGCCGGCTACGACGTGGTGTGGTCACGCGAGCCTGGTAATGGAGGTGGTGACGGGGAGGTGATCCAGGCCTGGAGCTACCTGCCGCTTCACTGCCGCATCACGGAGCAAGTCATGGCTGCAGTGATGGCGCTGGTGGTGGTGGGCGGCGTGGTGGGAAACATGCTGGTGCTGATAGCATCTGCTTGGCGCAGACACCAGCAAGACCACACCGGGTTGCTGTGCATGTCACTGGCAACAGCAGAGCTGTTGGTAGGTGTGTTTGTCCTCGCGCCCGGTCTTTACGCCCACCTCAGGGCCATGCACGGCGCGGTAGACAAGGAACAGGTGTCTTTTGGCGGCTCCAGCAGCTCCAACGCCCAGGTGTTGCTCGGTGTGGGCGTGGAACAGCTAGAGGAGGCATTCCTTGTGTTATCAGCCCACGCGCTGAACATGGGCTGCATGGTCTCCCTGCCCACCGTGCTACTCCTGACCCTGGAGCGGTGCCTTGCCCTCAGAGGCAGATCCCTTCAAGAAGAACTGACGATGGGCCGCACTCTGTGCTTCGTGGTGGCGAGTTGGTCACTCAGCGTACTGATGAGCGTGGTGCTGGTGTATGGCGGTGGTTCTTTCTGGTACTCCTTCTACAAGCTGCCTCTCTCCATTCCTCCAGGGGAACTAGGGTTAATACTTGCAGGGACGGCAGCCGTGATGGCGTTGCTGAGCGGAGTCACTATCGTGGTGTCCTTTGTGGCTGTGTGGAGGAAGTTTAGGGGCGGGGCGGTGGGAGGCACTCATCGCC
>NC_087151.1:5155000-5162500 GCF_035594125.1 Scylla paramamosain | reverse complement strand
AAGAAAGAGGAGAAATAAAGAGGAGAAAGAAAAAAGTAAGAGAGAGAGAGAGAGAGAGAGAGAGAGAGAGAGAGAGAGAGAGAGAGAGAGAGAGAGAGAGAGAGAGAGAGGTAAAAAAAAATGGCGGCGGGGCGGCTGTCTGGGAATACGTGGACGAATTAACATATTTAATACTGTGAGCTACGACCTGGAGAGAGAGAGAGAGAGAGAGAGAGAGAGAGAGAGAGAGAGAGAGAGAGAGAGAGAGAGAGAGAGAGAGAGAGAGAGAGAGAGAGAGAGAGAGAGATGGTTGCAAAGAAGTGAAAATTGATAGCAACTCTCTCTCTCTCTCTCTCTCTCTCTCTCTCTCTCTCTCTCTCTCTCTCTCTCTCTCTCTCTCTCTCTCTCTCTCTCTCTCTCTCTCTCACTATCTTCTTCCCCCCTATTCTTTCCTCTTCCCCTTCCTTCCTTTCTTTCCCTACCTTCATCCTTCTCTTCTTCTTCCCTTCCCCTCCCTCCTCCTTCTTCCCTCCTCCCTTTTGCCTCCTCTTAGGGACACGTTGCCTCAACAAAGTAGGATTTATTAGCAGCGTGGAGACTAGGTAAGGAAGAGGAGGAGAAGGAGGAGGAGGAGGAGGAGGAGGAGGAGGAGGAGGAGGAGGAGGAGGAGAAAAGGAGTCTGAAATGTTGCAGGAAGAAGAAGAGGAGTAGGAGGAAAATGAAGATGTGAGCCTCCTCCTCCTCCTCCTCCTCCTCCTCCTCCTCCTCGTAATCCCCACAGTCTCCTGACTCCCTGCCGTGTCCCTCATTTGCATACGCCCTTAATTTTTACCCTAGTCCTCCGTCCCTTTCTTCCTTCACCCTTTATTTTGCATTCTTCCCCCTCCCTTGTCCTCCTGTATTGTCCCTTCTTTCTGGCCTCTCCCTTTTGCGATAATGAGCTTAATCTCCTCCACTTTCTCTCCCTCCCTCCTTCGCTTTCTCTTATACCCTCTTTCTCTTCACATTCTATTTTCCTCTTGTCCTCCATCTTTTTTTTTTTCTCTCACTCCTTCACTCTTCCTTCTCTTCTTGCCCTCAAATTATTCCACTCGACTCCCTCCACAGTCTTGCAAGGGTGAGGTGGAGTGCGTGAAGGTGGGGAGGTGGGGAGAGTTGAGGGTGTGGTGTGGTGGAGTGGTGGACAGGGAGAGAGTGTGAGGGGATGTTGCGATGCTTGAGTTTTGGGAGTAAAAGTTCGGGTGTGTTTCTGGTGGTCAGGGATGAAGGGGTGAGGGGAGATGGTGGGGGAGGAGGTGTTAGTGCCCCTGCGGGAAGAAGTGAAGGCCTGCTGGGGTGATGGAAAGAGGGGAGTGGGATGTTTAATCTCGTTGTGGGAGAGGTGGGTGTCTGGTTGGTTAAGAGAGAGAGAGAGAGAGAGAGAGAGAGAGAGAGAGAGAGAGAGAGAGAGAGAGAGAGAGAGAGAGAGAGAGAGAGAGAGAGAGAGAGCCATAGTATCTGTAAACACTTAAGGCTCTCATAAACTTTTTTCCCACTGATGCTGCAGAAACCTTACTAAAATATCACTGAAATTATAAAAACAACTTTGAAAACACTAGTAACTTCCACTAGTGGCTCTTAACAGTTGTCGAGATAACGCACCGATCTGTGAATACGGACCAGAGAGAGAGAGAGAGAGAGAGAGAGAGAGAGAGAGAGAGAGAGAGAGAGAGAGAGAGAGAGAGAGGCAGGAGGCGAGGGTCAGCTATGTGCGGGGTGGTGTGGTGGGGGTGAGGAATAACATGCTACCTTTTAGGGACGCCAGGCACTGAGTCATTAAGTCAGTCACCCGGCAAGAAATAGTTACAAATGAGAAGACCAATACTGGAGGGACGAACAGAGAGAGTGTACTGGTGACGTGAATTACTGCGGAGTACTGGACCAAGTTTTCCTGTTTGGATGTTGATGATTTGACGCCGTTCACTTTCCTACCTGTTTACATCACCGGCAGTAACTTGATGCCTATGTGTGTGTGTGTATCGACTAGTTCTTGGCTTTGTTGTAGGGTATTCGATTTGCTGTCTAAAGGTTGCGGGTTTTGATTTCGACTATGTTCAGTTTTTTTTTTTTTTTTTTTTTTTTTTTGAGAGAGAGAGAGAGGAAGCATCACTCTCATAACACTAGATGGCGCTGTATACGGCCTCGTTGTTGCGGCGCCTTGCGAGTACATGAAGTTCTTAATCTCTCTGTAGCTGAGGATGATAATTAAGCTGATTTAATTATTACTTTCCGGTCCAATTCATTCTGGTATGATATAAATCAATCAATAACCAATGCTGAAATGGACGTGACCGGCATGTGAGACACCTCGCTCTATTTTCTTTTCATTTTTCTTTAATTTTTCATTTTACCGACAGTCACGGCTCCCTCAGGCCATCCTCCGACACAACACAGTCACAGCGCAGAAGACTCACATTCTCGCCTTCCTGTGTGCTGTGTGGGTATCTGCTTCTTTCCGTTTCTACGCCGCCTGGAGACTGCCTCTCGCGGGGACGTGGTGAGAGGGAAGACGTGAAGGAGGAGGAAGAGAGGAAAGGAGAATTCGCAAGGGTCTCTCCGCCTCCTGAGCGCCTCGTGGCGGGCACTGGGCACAACAAATAGTGTTCTTAAGATGTTCTTGGAGCCTTGCGTTTGGTTTGAGGTATACAAGTACATAATCGCCATGGCAATTTGTTCACTTCGTTACCTCTTAAAGTTTATTCTGGTTTTGTTCAGTTACTTTGCGCAATTGTTTGTTTGTTTGTTTGTGTGCGTGCGTGCGTGCATGTGCGCACGGTACAGGCCGAAGGAAGCCTCTTGTCCGCCTCATGACGAATCATCCTGCGTGTGAATGAAGGTGTAGAGAGCCGCGTCCCGATCCACGCCCGAGGCCTCGCCCACGCCCACGCCGCCGCCAGCACACGCCCACGCCCTTGCAGCACCGACACATCTCCTCCTCTGCCTCCTCCTGTGCCTCCCTGTGCATGACCAAGCCGGGTTGGGGTGCTTGGCTACCAGAAAGCAGGACACTTTCCCTCCTACAGCAGTGGCGGCGCGGCGCGGGATCGGACGAGGCCTACGTCACGGGGACCATTGCGCATTGTTCGGCGCTCCTCTTTTTTAAGCGGCATTGTGGGTCGTTTCGCGCCATTACCTTCAGTTCAAGATCCCCTTATGTGCGACAGTCGGCTTACGTGGAGAGAGAAGAGGGAGAGAGTAAGAGAGAGAGAGAGAGAGAGGGAGAAGGGAGAGAAAGGATGGACAAGGCAGCGGGGACAGGGAGGGAGAGCGAGGGAGAGAAAGACGGGAGGAGGGAACGGACGGAAAGGGCACACCGGCATTGTCACGTCTGCTGGATAATCCGAACATGCCAAGTCCGGAGTTGGTGTTACACTATAGAAGATGAAGTTCAGTTTTCTCACCCGCCCAGAGGCAGCCGAGACCCCCAGAGAGAGAGAGAGAGAGAGAGAGAGAGAGAGAGAGAGAGAGAGAGAGAGAGAGAGAGAGAGAGAGAGAGAGAGAAAACAATCTCCTCTTTCTCAAACTGGAGATAAACTTTTCGAATGTGAGAAAGAGAATAAATGAATAACAATCAAGAACACCGACAGAGAGAGAGAGAGAGAGAGAGAGAGAGAGAGAGAGAGAGAGAGAGAGAGAGAGAGAGAGAGAGAGTAAAAAAAGCAATATTGGAAAGCCGACGTGTCTCATGACATGATCACCGTATCGAGTGTTTTTGTTGCCGATGTTATGAAGAGTATGAAGAGGAGGAGGAAAAGGAGGAGGAGGAGGAGGAGGAGGCGCAGAAGAGGAGGGGAAGCTGGATGGACATAGAAAGGAAGGGCTCTTGCTTTTTTCATCACAGGGGAGAGTATAAGGAAGATTTGTAAAAGGGAAAGGAGAGAGAGAGAGTGAGTGTGAGAGAAAGAGAGTGGATGTCATACTCCCATTGTTAGAATGTTATTGTTGATGGTGATAACGGTGATGGTGATGAATACCGATTGTGACTGCCTTTATTTTGCCACTGTACTGGTGGTGGTGGTGGTGGTGGAGGTGGTGGTGGTGGTAAACATTATTCAAGATACCAGTTTCTCTTTTATTCTTAATTTTGTTTCAGTCATTTTCCTTCATCTTTCCATCCTTCTTTCCCTCCTTTCTTACTCCTCCCCCTCTTTATCCATCCCTCGAATACCATCCTCCTCGTCCTCCTCCTCCTCCTCCTCCTCCTCCTCCTCCTCCTCCTCCTCCTCCTCCTCCTCCTCCTCCTCCTCCTTTACCCTTCCTTTCACTTCATTTTCCCCCCTTGCTTCTTCCTCCTTCCCATCCATCCATCCATCACATACATTTATCCTTCCCTGCCCTTCTCTCCACCTTCCCTATCCTTCCCTTCTTTCCCCTTCCTTTCCTTTTCCTTCGTCCTCCTTCCCATCCATATATCTATCTTCACTTATTTTTTCCCTTCTCATCCCTTCCCTTCACTTCCCTTCATTTCCATCTACGTATATCACACATAGCTTGCTTTCTCACTTCCCTTCCCTTTTCTTCGTTCCTATCCATTTCTACATCCCACTTACTTTCTTCTCTCACTTCCCTTCACTTCTTGTCCTTCCCTTCCCTTCTCTTCGTCTCTTCTTCCCTCTCATATCGTGACCCAGTACCTTCAATATTACGAATGAACAACGAAGACACAGAGAGAGAGAGAGAAAGAGGGAGAGGGAGAGGGGCAAAGTTTGGAGGGCTGGGTGATGGAGGAAAGAAAGAGAGGGAGGTGAGGGTCGCGTCAAGCGGAGGACAACATTATCTTACTGGGAGCCGCGGCTGAAGTGGGTAAACACTCCATTGATGCCGCGCCGCCGCCACACAGGGAGCAGGGAAGGTGACGCCGCCGCCCGCCATTCACACACGCCAGGTAATCTCTGTTCAGCACCTGCATTATGAACCGAGTCACGCCAGCTATACTTCTGCTACTACTACTGCTGCTGCTACTACTACTACTACTACTACTACTACTACTACTACTACTACTTCTACTACTACTACTACTACTTCTACTACTACTACTACTACTACTACTACTACTACTACTACTACTACTACTACTACTACCCGTTCCTTTCTTGTTCTTGTTCTTGTTCTTCTGTTCTTCTGTTCTTGTTTTCGTTGTTGTTCTTCTTGTTCTTGTTGATTTTCTTCCTCCTCCTCCTCCTCTTCCTCTTCCTGCGTCTCTCATGGCAAACAACTTCGTTAGGGATAACAAATATACTGCTGTTTGTTCTTTATGTTACTTTCCTTCTTTCGCCCCCCCCACCTCTTTCTACCATCGTGTTCTTTTGTATTCTTCTTCTCCTTCCTTTTCGTCTTCCTTCTCGACCTCCTCCTGTTATTTAATTTACATATTTATGGTTTTTATTTTCTTTCTATGCCTTGTTATTTCATTTCACTTTTTTTGTCTTGATAATTTTCATTAGCTTTAAAAATAAGAACCACAAATAAATATTTCTGTTACTAGGAAACTGATTCCACCTGTAAAGTCCCACTTATTAATTAGCAATCCAGACGCACCTGTGGCTCTTGCACCTCCAGTCACACCTGGTCTAATACACCGAACCCGTCTTGTGCACCTTAAGAAGCGTAAATCAAACTCTTAACTGATCTCTCCTCTTGCCTTCCTACTTGTATTTTTCCCTTTAATCTCTTCTTCTTCTCTTAACTCGTTTTTATTGTAACTTGTCTTCACTCGTCATGTCCTGTCGTGTTTTGTATTTTGATATATTTAACATTCTCTTGTTTGTATATTTTATTTTTCTTCTCCATCTTGCGTCCCTCTTCTCTTTCCTTCTCTTCTCTTCTCTTCTCTTCTCTGTTCTTGATTTCTCTTCTTGTCTTAGAATGTTCTCCCCCTCGTACTCACACACACACACACATACACACACAGTATAGTATATACATACATGCAAACATAAATCAGTAAACACAATAAAATCAATTAAAACGAATACTCTCCACCATTCAACCACGTCTGCTTACAAGAAAACATGAATATAAAGACAGACAGACAGACAGACAGACAGACAGACAGACAGACGGACAGAGGTAGAAGCAGACAAGACCAAGAGACAGACAAATGGACAGACTTAGAAATAGCATGTTGTGATTGCGTGGCGTTCTATTCATTCTGCCTTACATTTTCCCAGGGAGAGAGAGAGAGAGAGAGAGAGAGAGAGAGAGAGAGAGAGAGAGAGAGAGAGAGAGAGAGAGAGAGAGAGAGAGAGAGAGAGAGAGAGAGAGAAACGAGGCTGAAGGAGGGAGAGAGGGAAGGACAGAAGGGGGCCCAGCTAAGCCCCTTCAGGTGATGGGGTCAGCAGAAGGGGGCGGGGAGAGAGAGAGAGAGAGAGAGAGAGAGAGAGAGAGAGAGAGAGAGAGAGAGAGATGGGAGGGGAGGAGGAGGGGGTCACATACAATACACAGAAACGCGAGATCTTGTTGCCTTTTCTCTCCTGACGGCGGGGAGGGAGGGAGGGAGGAGATGGAGAGGGATTGGGGGGCGCCGTCCAGGGAGGGGGAGGGGTACTGTGTTTTTGCCTGGATTTGCGCACAAGGAAGGCGTCTCACAGTTTATTTTACACTTCCCCAGCACTTTATCTAAGAGTATAATACGTCGTGAGGGGCCCGGAGTGACCAAGGCCCCTCCTCGCCCTCTCTCTCTCTCGCCACGTCCCCCTCCACCACACACACACACACACACACCCACCCTCTGGACACTGGCCAAACCATACTGCCGTCCACCTCTCTCCCTCTCCCACTCTCTCCCCTCTTCTTTCTCTATGCCTCTCCCCCCTTAACCTTAACCCAGCCCTGGACACTGGCCGAGCCTTACCTCCCCCCACTGCTGCCTCTCTCCCCTCTCTTTTCTCTACGCCTCCCCTCCCGTCCCTTCCTCTCTTACTCCTCCGGCAGCAGGTACCCACTGCCCTCGGACACTGTTGCAAAAGCCTAATAAACACTGACCGTCAGCTGACCAGGGAGGCAGCGGTGGCGGGGACAGAGGGGGAGAGAGGCGGTGTCCACTGGTCCTCTCCCATGCCGTGTCGCCGCCGCCGCCTCTGTCCCTCGCAGGCTCCTCAGCCCCCGGATTTGGGTTCTGTTGTTGTTGCTGGTGCTGATGCTGGTTTGTTTGTTTTTTTCAACGTGAGAATCTGATCCGGTTCCTGATGGTGGTGGTGGTGGTGGGGTTGTACGTGTGTGTGTATGTGTGTGTGAGTGTGTGTGGGAAACTTAGTATGTTCGATCGATGCCATTACTCAGTGTTATAATTACATTGTTTATTAATGTGTCAGTTGTGGAAAGTTATCGACTGTTGACTTGTGGCTGCCTGTTTTTATCTATTTATTTTTTTTCATCTACTAATAATCTGTTTGTTGATCTATCTGTCTGTGTATCTGTTTGCCTATCTGTCTATGTGTCTATCTAGCTATCCATTTATCCATTATGTTCTCTCTATTTATC
>NC_087151.1:5130000-5150000 GCF_035594125.1 Scylla paramamosain | reverse complement strand
CATTTCACTGACTCATCTATTCACTTTCTTTTCCACCTTGTTCTTTCCCCACTCTCCCTCTCTCACTCACTCACTCTTACCCAGTAACCTATACTCTAAAATTCACTCTTACTCATTAGCTCATTTTATTCATCTTTCTCTCTCCATCTCCCCCTCCTTCCTCCCTCCCTCGCTTCCTAACTCACTCCTTCCTCTGTCCCTCCTTCCCTCCCTCACTCACTCACTCACTCACTCCCAGCCGCTCAGAACCACCTTGTTAGCCCTTGTGGACGTGCAGGTGTGGGCGCCGCCTTCACGCCTCCTACATTACCTTAATTACGCAGGTGACCCGTGTGTGTGTGTGTGTGTGTGTGTGTGTGAGGGATGTATACAGTAGTAGAAGTGATGATGAGATAAAGAATTGAAAGATAATGATGCAATACACTGGAGGAGAAAATAAAGATGGAAGAGGAAAAAAATACGTAGATACAAATGACGAATGAAGTGTGAAAAGAAGAGGAGGAGGAGGAAACAGAAGAAGAGGCAGAGAGAGAGAGAGAGAGAGAGAGAGAGAGAGAGAGAGAGAGAGAGAGAGAGAGAGAGAGAGAGAGAGAGAGAGAGAGAGAGAGAGAGAGAGAGTTCTAAGGGGCGAGGAAAGGGCTATCCATTAAGGGAGATGACAAGGGTCTGCTGGTCACCACGTGGACAGGTGTGGACGAAGGTCAGGTAGGGAGCGTGTGAAGCACCTGAACGTGTCACCTGTCGGGAAGCTGGGGCAGGTGTGGGTGCCTGTGTGTGTGTGTGTGTGTGTGTGTGTGTAATAATAATAATAATAATAATAATAATAAACGGTTTATTATTTAGGCAGTTAACAAACTGAAAATGTACATAGGGGATGGGGAAAAACTTAACATTAATCCTAAAGGTAAGTCTAATCTAGGAGGGAAAAGGTGTTGTGTGTGTGTGTGTGTGTGTGTAGAAGTGACAGTAAGTATAACAAACTATAGATGATGATACTAAACCAAATCATTCTCACACACACACACACACACACACACACACACACACACACACACACACACACACACACACACACACACACGCACAACTAATCACTCCATAACATTTTCTCACCTGGTAACCTGACTCTGCGCTAACGACTACTTAAGCAGCGGGAGGAGGAGGAGGAGGAGGAGGAGCCAGACACACATCCCTCGGCAGATGGGGCGTGCTACCTATCATCTGGTGAGGCGCGGGGCAGTATTAGGCGGCCTGACAAATAGGGAGGAATTGCCGTAAATCACGCGGTAATATGAGAGATGTGCGAAGATGGCACGAGAGATAACGAGGGAGGAAAGAGAAACTAATTAGTAGACATTAAGTGAGAAAGTGAGATTATCCGACAGATGCGCAGATAACACCTGGTGAGAGAGAGAGAGAGAGAGAGAGAGAGAGAGAGAGAGAGAGAGAGAGAGAGAGAGAGAGAGAGAGAGAGAGAGAGCCACAGGTGTTTGGTAATGTCTCTCATACTCACGGTGAGGCAAGAGAACGTTCTGTCACTACCTAATTTGCGTCATGTTCATTAAACCATCCATTGCCCTCCTCCTCCTCCTCCTCCTCCTCCTCCTCCTCCTCCTCCTCCTCCTCCTCCTGCTCCTCCTCCTCCTACTCCTCCTTCTCACCTGCCTTCTGTGGTGCCGCTGTAGGGGATGAAGGGAAGGGAAATGGTAGAGGGAAGGGAGGGTGATGGATAAAGGGAGGTGTTATTAAGGGTGTTAATGAGCAAAACCTGGCCTCACCTGGACAGGTAAAAGAGAATACACGAATACATGCTCTCTCTCTCTCTCTCTCTCTCTCTCTCTCTCTCTCTAAGTCATCGCGGGGTCACAATCACAGGTAATCAAGACTCACCTGCTCGCCACCTTCACCTTGACTCATGAACAACACTCCGTAGCACCTCGTCAGCCAGGAAGCAGCTGCTCATTGGCTGGCGGCGGGCGAGGTGCCACGGGCCAGGTGCGTGTGAGGGAGGAGGAGGAGGAGGAGGAGGAGGAGGAGGAGGAGGAGGAGAAGGAGGGGGAAGAGGAAGAGGAAGAAGAGGAGGAGGTAGGAATATGACAAGTCGAATCATGAAGTGCTCAATAGATTATTAACTCTCTCTCTCTCTCTCTCTCTCTCTCTCTCTCTCTCTCTCTCTCTCTCTCTCTCTCTCTCTCTCTCTCTCTCTCTCTCTCTCTCTCTCTCTCTCCTGATCGTCATTGACTTCCGGGGTGAATTAAGCTCATGAAAAAAAGAGTTAATTACTAATTTGGCTTGTTAAGATTGTTGTGGCGGTGATGCTGGTGGTGATGAGGGTGGTGATAGTGATTCGATGAGGTGATGGTAGATGGTGATGGTAAAGATGATGGCGACAGTTCTTGTAATAGTGGTGATTTAGTGGTGGTAGGAGAGGTGGTGAGAAGAAGAATACAGGTGTGGTAATTGCTGGAGTTTGGAAGTGTTATGACAGAGGTGGTGGAAGAGTTGTAGTAGTAGTAGTAGTAGTAGTAGTAGTAGTAGTAGTAGTAGCAGCTGTAGTTGTTATTGATGTTGTCGCTCCTTTTAACTTTATACCTACATGCTGTACAAAATCTACTTACTCTAACCTTTACTCTTACATTTCACACGCCTTGCAAGAATTAATCAGTGTTTTCTGCCCTTCGTGCCTTTCACTGGTAAAACTGCCTGCTTTTGCTTTCTGCTTCCCTGTACCTTAACCTCCTTCAAGAGAGGAGTAGCAAGACCTTTGGAACTGACAGACTCATAATAATTAGAACTCTTGGATCACCTTGGGACCACAGTAGCCATTTGGAGGTCTAGGTTAGGTTAGGTTAACTTATCTTAATCATTATTTATTCTAAATTAACTTTTCAGTGCTATTCAACACATCTTTCCTTAATTACTAGTCATTATGAGACATTTCTTATTGTACAGCCACCTTTAAACTTTACACTGGCCAGACATTGCAAGACCTACCCTCGTAACCTCTTTTTTTTCTTGTGGACGCTTATAAAAATTTCATACATTATTTTTGGTGTCGAGAATTGTTGCATATCGCACTGAAAGGGTTAAAATTTAATCTATACTAATTCTGCTCATCCGAAAAATAGGTAGGTGGTTGATTTTTTCTTTCTTTCTTTCTTTTCATGTAGCTAGGTTGGTTGATCACTTTATATTTTTAACATATCAAGGAGAATGGCTAAGACAAAAAAAAAAAAAAAAGAGAGAGAGAGAGAGAAAGAAAAAAAACTGTGTTGCGTAACTTGCCACTCTGAGAAGTCCACGTAAGGGTAAATGAAAAAAAAAAGAGAGAGAGAGAGAGAGAGAAAGAAAGAAAGAAAAAGAGTGGTCCGATTTAGTTTTTTGATGCGTCTCTCTTGCAGCAGTTGAAGTCACGAGAAAGGTGAGAAACAGAAGGAGACGGAAGAGTTGCAGAGTTTACCAGTGGGAGAGACGACACCGTGAACATACTGGTTAACTCTTGCATTAGTGACGCGGATAGAACAATAGTGAAAAAAATAGTTGAAAGTTTTGTATAGGAGGTAATTAAGCCTTTTTTTTTTCACTTATTCATATATATATATTTTTTAATGTTCTGTATCTCTCTGAGGCTCCTTTGGACATAAAACGTAGCGGACGGGGCCAGGTGGGTAAGGCATCTGGCGCGGGTAATACAACTGGCTAGGAATAATTATTTCTCTGCCGTGGTGACAACATAATGGCCGCTGCCTGTCCCCGCCCTTCACCTTGAGCCATTACCTTATAGACAGTGGAGTTATGGCTGGTAATAGTGAACTGATACCCGTCATCAATTATGTCTTCCTTCGTCTTTAGATGTCTTCCTGTGGCAGCTATATTCTCTCTCTCTCTCTCTCTCTCTCTCTCTCTCTCTCTCTCTCTCTCTCTCTCTCTCTCTCTCTCTCTCTCTCTCTCTCTCTCTCTCTCTCTCTCTCTCTCTCTCTCTCCACAAATAAATAAATAAATAAAATATTGAAGTCAAGGTTTAAGAAAAAATTATTTGGTTATTATGTGTAATTTATATGTTAATTTAAGTTTTTTTTTCTCTCACTGTTGCTATGCACGTTTATGTCTATATATATACACTTGTATGTATTTGTTAAGTATGTTTATATATATATATATATATATATATATATATATATATATATATATATATATATATATATATATATATATATATATATATATATATATATATATATATATATATATATATATATATATATATATATATATATATATATATATATATATATATATATATATATATATATATATATATATATATATATATATATATATATATATATATATTTAATTTTGTAAGGTAAATTTTGGGTTTAAAATTCTGGTGTGAAATTACAGGCACGGTTGTATTTGTAATTCATTTGTTCTTATTAATTTTGCTTATTGACATTGTAAGACATTTTTTATTTATCTGTTTATCTATTTATTTATTTATTTATTTGTGTATTTATTAATTTTGACAGCTCATTACCAGTTTTTTTATTTATTTATTTATCTATCTTTTTTTTTATGGGTCCTATAAGTTACTGGTCAGTGGTACCGGGCGTAATGTACTCATCTGTTGTAACTGACGTATTTTGTGTATAATGTAATGCCAAATAAACATATCACTGTCAATACCTTTTCTTCTTCTTTTTCTTGTTCTTGTTTTTGTTCTTGTTCTTCTTGCTCTTGTTCTTGTTCTTCTTGCTCTTCTTCTTCTTCTTCTTCTTCTTCTTCTTCTTCTTCTTCTTCTTCTTCTTCTTCTTATTATTATTATTATTATTATTATTATTATTATTATTATCATTATTATTATTATTATTATTATTATTATTATTATTATTATTATTATTATCATTATTATTATTATTATTATTATTATTATTATTATTATTATTATTATTATTATTATTATTATTATTATTTCGATACCTGCAGCTATTATTTCTTTCTTTTCTTCCTTCTCACATTTTGCTTTCTTCTCTTTCTTGGAGGAGGTGTTTTTAAGTGCATTATCTTTTTACTTTTTTTTTTTCAAGTAAGGCGACTAGAATTACATGTTTTATTCAAGGTAGGGAGTAAAAAGCGAGTTATACAGAGCTATTTTTTTCTTTTTCTATCTCGAATTGAACGAGCCTCCATAGAAACGACGGTTTTGTATGCATATTTCACTATTTCGGAGCACTTAATTGTTTGGTTCAAAGTGTGCTGAGACAGTAACGCGGAGATCCCTTTCCTTAATTACCAATCACTCTGAAACATCTTAAATTGCTCTACAGCCATATCCAATCTTTGAATTGAGAAGAAACCGCAAATTATATTCTCTTTCATCGCTAACTTGCTGGCAGATGCTTATGACAACTTCACGCATTGCTTCTGGTGCTGCTAATTGTTTCATGTCGCAGTGAAAGGGTTAAGGTTTGCTGAAACAGTGACGCCGAGGTCCTTCTCCCTGTCTACGCTCTGAAGGTGGCCATTATTCATTTCGTAATCCGCAAGAGGGTTGTTAGCGATACGCAAAGTGTGGCTCTGGTGCATGAATGGAATGGACTCAGTAATCAAGTTGTTAGTGTTAAGGCACTAGGGAGCTTTAAGAGAAGATTAGACGAATTTATGGATGATAGGTGGAAATAGGTAGGTATATTTCAATTAAAGTTTATATATTTTTTTTTAGATGATTCGACAAGAATACCTAAGTCGCTTTGTATTAGGCGTTGCTGAGTTACTGAGTGCTTGTTTGATATTGTTTGTATCGTCAGCAGGTTTTATTTATCTATTTACGTATTCATTTATCTATTATACAAGAGAATGAGGAGAAAAAGGAAGAAGCCAGATTTAGGTTTGAAAAAGTGCAATAAGAATATGAGAAATGAAAAGAGAAAAAGAAGAGTAGAAGGAGGATAAGAAAGTAGAGGAGATTTAAGTTTGAAAATAGTACCAAGGAGAGGAAGAAGATCACTGGAAATAAAGCGAAGAAGGAAGAGGAAATGTACCTTCTGATAAAGAGTACCAAAAAGACGACCTGGAAAAAAAATAGGAGTGGAAGCGGAGAAAGGGCAGGTGGAGGTGAGGAGGAGGAGGAACAGGAGCAGGAGGAGGAGGAGGAGGGAGGTTAATTAAGTAAGTGAGGAGATCGTCGGCAAATCTGTGTTGGTGAGAATACTTTACTGATTAGTACCGAGGTATAAGAATGTATCTGTATATCTAGAGGAAGGAGGGAGAGAGACGGAAGGAGGGAAGAGAGGGAAATAAGGAAGGATCCATGGGAGAGAAAAAGGGAAGGATGGAGGGAAAGATTGAATAGTTAAAAAAGTAGTGAAGAAAAAAAGATTAGATAGATTAGAATAACCTGCAGGAATGAGAGAGAGAGAGAGAGAGAGAGAGAGAGAGAGAGAGAGAGAGAGAGAGAGAGAGAGAGAGAGAGAGAGAGAGAGAGAGAGAGAGAGAGAGATTTCCAATTAAGGTGTTTAAGAGGTGATCATTCTTGTTGATTTCTCTTTTCCTTTTTTCATTTTTTTTTAACTGCTTTTTTTCACTGTTAATTTCGAAGGTGTTAAATAAACAAAACCAAGTCACTATCCCGCATCAGAGTAACAAGAGTTGTACTTCACTATCGAGTCTCGTAAAATCTGTATAAGCGATGGAAAACTATAATATCCTGCTGTAGAACAAATAATTAAAGGAAGCATAACGTAAGGAGATAAAGAGTAAGAAAAATAAACAAAGAAAAGAAGAGGAAGTACAGTGATGCCTTTAGTGTGTGTGTGTGTGTGTGTGTGTACAGATGCAAGAGGAAAATAGTTGATAGACACTTTAATTTGCTGTTGTGCAATTAAAACCTTGTTAGGGTTGAGTAATTACCTCCTTGTCATTACCGGTGAGGAAGCGTCGATGGCAATTTATTTACTTCCTAAAGAGTTATCCTTCGTGAGGAGATGGTGGTGGTGGTGGTGGTGGTGATGGTGGTGGCGGAGTTTTGGAGGGAAGATTGAGTGGATGAGAGAGGGAGTGTGAAGAAGTGGAAGGGGAAAAGTGGTGAAGGAGTAAGGGATGAGGTGAGGAAGGGGTGAAGGAGCGAAAGGAACGATGAGGTGAGGGAGGGATGGTGTGTAAACGAAGGTGAGGGGCAGGTGAGGGAATGAGGGTCGTGGTGAGGGATGGAGGGGTATGTAGAGGAGTAAGCGGAAGGAAAGATGTGAGGGAAATGAGGAAAACAATAAGAGGAATGAGAAAGGCTGCGAGAGTGATGACAGACGCTGTAAAGAAAGGAAAGCAGACTGTGAGAGGAACAAGAAAGGCTGTGAGGGAGGAAATGAAGCAGTACGTGTATGAGGTGACTGATGAGAGAGGCAAACGAATGAAAACAAATCTCCCCCTCCAAAAAAAAAAAAAAAAAAAAGGACCACGCAACTGTAGGTAATATCAAACAGACTATATATGGGAGAAATTGATTGACTTAACGGTGCTGTCGCTATCAGAGGAATAAAAGGACACTTGAATAATTATAATCTAATAAAGCTGCGGAGAGAGGATGAATAAGGTGCTGTATAAGTTGCTATTAGGAGAGCAAGTGGAGAGAAGAATGTGGAAGTGTGGTAGAAACAGTGTGGTAGGTGTGTGTGTGTGTGTATGTAGTAGTAATAAGAGTGTAAGTACAAAAACGTACCGGGGTGAGGAAGGGAAAGGCGGGCGAGGAGCAGGGCGCCAGTGGTTATGGGGTGAGGAGGAGGAAGGGACGGGGTGATGGCAAGGGTCGCAGGGGTGAGCAGTGACCCGGGGCAGCCTCTGGGGTCACCAAGGACCTCACTAATTACACGAGACGGAAGGAGACCACACCTACGTCAGCGCCTGATGGAGGGAGACCGATGAGGAGAGGGAGGGAGGGGAGGCTGATAAGAGGGGAGGAGGAGGAAGAGGAGGAGGAATGAGAGGGTGAAAGGAAAGTGGAAAGTGGTATAGGGTTATTGGGACAAAATTAGGAAGAGGAGGAAGAAGTGAGGAGGAAGGAGAGGCCGAAGGAAGAAAAGTGAAAAGTGTCATTCTGTTCTGGAGGCAAAATGAACAGTTAGGTACGTGCAGTCCTTTCCAGAGGTAAAGGTGTTTTATCTTCTCCTCACTCTGAAGTCCCCACATCTGCTGACAGTCTCCGTGCAGAACCTGGTAATTGGCAGACTGGTAACTGATCAGAGGACTTACGATTGGGACAAAATGTGATAAAAAAAAAAAATAAATAAATAGATAAATAAATAAAAGTGGAAGCGTAGAAAAGTACAAGGTTCCTGGATTGTGACCGCTACTATATCATATCAAGGGCAAGAAGGAGCCTAGATAGATAGATAGATAGATAGATAGATATTTATTGACAAGTGTACAATACAATTACAACTTAATCAACCATGTCAATAAAACCTACGTGTGCATTAATTTGTAAGAATTCTCAAATACATTAACTGTAGTCCATGTATTAGAAACTTAGACAATGATGCCACGTAACCAGGAAACACGTGAAAGGCTGAGACGCTGCACCCCCTTGACGCTGCTGCTGTGGTGGTGGTGGTGGTGGTGGTGGTGGTGGTGGCTGGAAGCTCCATCCCCGTGACAAAAGTGCCTCATCCACCTTCCCACGCAGCGATAGCCTTTGAATCCCTCCCTCCCTGTCTTCCCAACTCCCTCCCTCCCCTCCCTCCCCTCACGGTCTTTTCGCTGCGGGTTGCCTCCCTCTCAGTGTCTCCCTTTGTTGGGACATGTTCCTCGCACACCACTGTAACTCGTTGTTGTGGCGTGGTGCATCCAGGGCTTAAGAGTGGGGCAGTGATGAGGAGCAAGATGTGGACGTGTTTCTGAGGGTGTCTTGTTTACTGTGTGGTGATGAGTGATTAATTGTAAGCAGACATTAGTAAAGAGTATTTATTTATTCATTTATTTTTTTTTTATCATTTAGCACTTCCATAACCTTCATTCGAGATCTGCGAGTATGTAGCGTGTACGACCTCCACCGTTCAGTATAGAGCACAGAGCATACAGGAGATAAGACGAGACAAACAGGGATAACGGACACACCACCAGCCTGACTAGAAGATAAAGCAGCATAACTTAGAGAGGAAAAAAAAATGAAATAGCAGCATACTAAAGAATAAGAGAAATGTAAAAATAAAATAAAGAGTAATTCATATACGTAAAATAATAATAATAGTAGTAGTAGTAGTAGTAGTAGTAGTAATAGTCATAATAGTAAAATTAAAGCTACTTAACACCCACACGCACACGCAATAATACAACCGCTAATTGGGCAAGAAATTCACTATGTATAATGGAGTGTTGTGGGGCCGGAGTATTGATTCAGGCGGCGGGTGGGACGGCGGGCGGAGGGCAGCGGGCGGGGGGTGGAGGGCGAAGGGCGGGTGTTGCGGGGCTGGTGCTGCGGCAAAGGAGACATTTACCGACCACCTTTGAGCTCCCTGGCATTGTTCCGTGTGACCTTGGCCGCTGCTGAGCCCAGTAAGGAGGAGGAGGAGGAGGAGGAGGAGGAGGAGGAGGAGGATTTAGGAGATGGAGAAGAAGAAAGAGGAGGTGGAGAAGTAAAAGGAGTAGAAGAAAGAGGAAGAGCAGAAGGACGAAGAGAAGGGGGAAAAGAAGAAAAATGCTGTTACTGCCGCTGTTGCTGATAATGATGGTGGTGGTGACGATGTTGATGTACACAAGCAGCAGTAGCAATATCAGCATCATCAACAACAACAGCTAGAACAACAACAACAACAACAACAACAACAACAGCAATGACGACGACAACGACACAAAAAAAAAAGAGGAAAGAAAAAGAAAAAGAAAGAGAAGAAAAACAAATATAATGCAGATAATAATATTGTTGATGCTGAAGAAGATGAAGAACTTGAAGAAAGGAAATTTGAGGAAGAGGAGACGCACAGATACGAACAATTACGATGCATAAACACACACACACACACACACACACACACACACACACACACACACACACACACACACACACACACACACACACACACACACACACACACACACACACACACACACACACACACACACACACACACACACACACACACACACACACACACACACACGAATACCAATATATTAAAAAAAAAAAAAAATCCATTTTATTTAGAAAGCTGAAAGGTGTGAGAGGAACGGAGAGAGTGAGAGGAAGCGTGACCATTATTATCATTATCCGTTAATTTATCTGTCAATTTATCTATCTACCTGTCCACTGACGCACTTACCTTTACCTGTCCAAAGGCCTCCCTCCAGCCCTGCCTGCCCGCCTCACCTGACAAAGCGAGGCAGGTAAAGGGGAGAGGGAAGGAGGGAGGGAGGGAAAGGATAGAGAGAGGGAGAGGGAGAGGTTGTGGGTTGCCTCCTTTCACAGCCGTTTAGCGGAGTCTATGCAAATTAGCCTTAGGCCCACCTGGCTGTCCTGACAATAAACAAATGGAGGGCTCTTTTACCTGTTCTTCTCTCCCTTTTATTCCCCTCCTTCCCTTCTTTCCTCCCTCCTTTCTTCCTCTCTCTCGCTCTCTCTCTCCCTCTCCTGCTAATGGATCCTCTATGTCAATTTATTTATTTTTTCTTTGCCTTTGATGGGAGCACTCGATTTTTTTTTATATCTATTCCTTATTCTCTTTCATATATATTCAGACAGCTATAATGGATTTGTTGGGAGAGGGGAGAGGGGAGAGGGGAGGGGAGCTGCCGTCCTGTCTTTCTCACCTGAGTTTCATTAATCATTCATACCTTTTTTTTTTTCATCGAGGAATGCATTATGTAGAGAAATTAATAATATTTTTTTGTGTGTCTGTGCGAAAAATGTCACGCGAAGAGAGAGAAAAAAAAAATGTTTGGTTGTGACACTCCGATTATGATGTGGAGAATTGGATTGGTGTGTGTGTGTGTGTGTGTGTGTGTGTGTGTGTGTGTGTGTGTGTGTGTGTGTGTGTGTGTGTGTGTGTGTGTGTGTGTGTGTGTGTGTGTGTGTGTGTGTGTGTGTGTGTGTGTGTGTTTTCTGTATTTATATATATACCTCCTAAAAGATAAAATGCAAATGAAACACAAACATTTACTTCATTAACACACATAAAAAAAAGAAAAAAAAAAAACATGTTAATTCCACACTTATCAGCACATAGTAAAAAGATACATTTCACACATTTTGCAAGTACTTTATCGATGCACTTATTTTTTTTCAACATTCGCACCACCACACACCCACACTCCACACACCTGAGTACAAGCACCCACGGCAGAGCACAACCAGGGCATTCACCCACCAACCTCCCCGCCTGCAAGTCCTGGGGAAGTGAGTATATGCCGCACTGGTTGACTTTATTGTGTTTTCCTATTTCTTTAAAGAGCAGGATGTCATCTAGTGAAATTAATAACGTTTTTGTTGTGTCAAGAGGAAAATTGTCCGAAAAGAAGACTGCTCAAAGTGGCCTTCCCTAAAAATAAGTAGAAGTGGAACAGCCAAGTGAGATCTTGATTTATTTTCTTAAGTGTCTCGATTCTCCTCTTTCGAAACAGTTCAAGTCGTGGGGAGGAGGAAATACATAAACATCATGAGAGTTCCCGAGTTTACCAGTAAGACGGATAAAAAAAAAAAAAGATTGAAGATATTGGTTAACTCTTGAACTAGTAAGGTGGAGAGAATACAGATAAAAAAAAAGAAGCAGAAAGTCTTATGCATGCTGTTAGCTGGGCCAGAAAAGTAAAAAAAACAAAACAAACAAACAAAAAAACATGGAAATAACGGTAGAAGATAGTAAGATATGCAACATGGCAGCGGTGAGAGAGAGAATCGAGTCACTCCGTTAGAGGAAAGAAATTGATGAGACGGAAAGCTTTTGACTCCACCCCGTTTAGGAACTGAAAGGTGTGAAATTGATTTGTCTACTTTATCTGATGTTGTACGCGCGGGAGAGACCAACTGAAGGCACCAATGGGCAAAAAGCTAAGTTGCTGCTTATAAAGGAAAGTAAAATAAAAACAAGAAAATAAAAGTAAACGAAGACCAGTTTAGTTCTGAGATGTCCCAATACTCTTCTCTTAGAGGGTAAGAAACACACACACACACACACACTGATACAGGCAGAGAGTTTCAGTGTTTACCAGTTATTCAGTAGTTAGTGATAAGACTATACGAATTAAAGTTAGGTTGTTCTCTTGTCTTTCTTCAAGTTATCTAATTGCATCATATAAGAAAGAAGAAGAAGAAAACGTGTTGAGAAAAGTACCAGGCTGCTTTGTGGATCATTATCATGTTTTCATCCTTCTTTCAAGGCACAGGATGAAAATTTTCGTCTTACAAGGAAAAGGAAAAGATTTAGGAAAGTGTGATCTTGAAAATATCAACGCAATACTTTTTTTTTTAGATGACATGATGATGACACGAAGTTAAACAAAAAAAAAAAAAAAAAAAACACCACATAAAGCATTAGGGAATAAACTAGCAAAAAAAGAGGTGAGGGAAAGGGAAGATTCTACGTAAATATATATAATTCTTGTGTCTGGGAGATTGATAGTTTTATTAGACGCCACAACAAAGAGGTCATATGGCGCCCTTATGCTGGGGAGGTGGTTACAATGGTGGTGAGAGTGGGCAGGTACAGGAGGGTGAAAGGGGGAGGGAGTAGAGGCAAGAGTGGGTTGAGAAAGAAGGATGAGAGTGAGCTGAGAAAGAAGGATGCTTGCGAGGGAATAGAATACAACTAAAATAAAGGAAAAAGAGGGTGAGAGGGAAAGAATGGAGGGAATAAAGAGAAAGTAGACAGAGAAAAGGAAGGTGAAAGGAAGGTAATAGAAGTGAGAGTGGGTTGAGAAAAGGAAGGTAAGGAGGGAATTGAAGTGAATGTGAGTTGAGAGAGGAATAGGAGAGGAATAGAGGTGAGGGTAAGAAGGGAAAGGAGAGTAAGAGGAAGAAGCACAAGTTAATAATAAAGAAGAGGAATATACTTTTACTTATAAAGAGAATGTTGAAAGTTTAAAGGAGAAGTTTTGTTGCGTTGTGTTGTGTTGATTCTCTCTCTCTCTCTCTCTCTCTCTCTCTCTCTCTCTCTCTCTCTCTCTCTCTCTCTCTCTCTCTCACCTAGCGCGTTCCTGAGATAATGGAAGGGGGTTGGGATCCACGTATAGTGCAGTGACGTCACAGTCTTCCCCGCTTCCCATTGGGTGCAGCCGCTGGGTCCCAAGATCAATCAGCCAATGACAGGCCAGCCACGCGTGTGTCCCAGGGAAATGTGTAAACAGAGGCGAGAAATTGATATTATTGATTAAGAAACCATCGCGTGGCTCTCTTGACGGCGTGAAGAGGAGAAACAGAGGAAGGGAGGAGGAGGTGATGGGGACAGTGCTATGGGAAGAAGGTAGAATAGGGGAGGAGGAGGAGGAGGAGGAAAGATATAAGGAAGTGTTGGATGTGTACTGCACTCACTGGTTGGTAGTGAAAGATAAGAAAAACACAAGGTAACCAAACGACAATTATCATTTAGCTCTTACATGACCAATAGGAAACTAAGAGTAACCGTCTGTTTTGTAAAGACACAGGATAGTACTGTAGAAGGTTCCTCTCATTCCACTACTCCACTCCTTTAAGTTTTGTGCTGGCGTGGAATCGATATAGAAAGACGATGACTCACAGTTTTCATAGGAAAGGACGAAAGGAGAAAATGTCGCCCGAACAGGGACTCGAACCCTGGACCCTTAGGTTAAAAGCCTAATGCTCTACCGACTGAGCTATCCGGGCTGTTGAGAGAGAAAGGTTAAGGGAGGGACTTACGGAGACAAATTAGACAGGCTGATGATATAATTAGTATGAAACACTGCCAGCTTCAGAGGGAGGAGGAGGAGGAGGAGGAGGAGGAGGGTGGCACACGGCAAGGAAGGATTCAATGATCTGGTATGGTGTGGTAAAGGAATCAGTGTTCTACCTCTTGTGGTGGTGGTGTGGTGGTGGTGGTGGTGGTCTTGTGTTGCTGCTTAGTGGTGTGGTGAGATGATGGTGGTCTTGTTTTGCCTGTGTGGTGGTGTGATAAAGCGGTTTTGTGTCTTCTGTTGTGGTGCTGGCCGTGTGGTTGTTGTCTTGTCCTCTGTGTGGTGGTTCTGGTGGAGGTGGTGGTGTGGTGGTATAGTGGTGGTGGCGGCCTTATGTCCTCTGCTGGTTGTGGTGGTGGGGACGTCCTGAACCTCCTGGGCGGGGGTGGCGAGGTCTGTCAGACTCGCCGCGGGACATTTTGCTTTTTGCTGCTGAGATTAAAAAAATTCATCTGGTTATGTTCTTCGCTGCCAGACGCTGGACTGCCAATATTACATCTGCTCTTATCTTTAAACTCAATTGTACTCTACTGAAACCATTGTGATGCTTTGATTACGTGTGGTTATTACTTGTCTTCTATCTTATCTCCAGTTCTCATTTCCACCACAGTCGCAATGATATGCTATTTAATTTTTTTTAATTTTTTTTATAGACTATAAATGCTGCACCTTTATTTTTATTTTTATTTTTTTTTCTCTCTCTTTCTCTGATAACGTTATGTGGTGTTTTTATTTTGATATACTGACGCCCTTCCATGCTGCCCTTGAGACTGACTTACCTGTGTTTGTGGTGCAGGGTGTGGAGAGAGAGAGAGAGAGAGAGAGAGAGAGAGAGAGAGAGAGAGAGAGAGAGAGAGAGAGAGAGAGAGAGAGAGAGAGAGAGAGAGAGAGAGAGAGAGAGAGATATAGACAGACAGACAGACAGACAAACAGACAGACAGACAGACAGACAGACAAACAGACAGACAGACAGACAGACAGACGGACAGACGGACTAAAAAGCAAAACACAACACTTACTTGTGCATCTGTCTATCAGTTGTATGTCTGTCTGTCTGTCTGTCTGTCTGTCTGTCTTTATCCTTACATATATCTGTCTGTATGCATGTCTTTTTTTCCCTGTGTCTGTTCTGTTACCCTGTTCGTCGTCTGCATCTGTCTGTTTCTCTACACCTGTTTGTCTGTCTGTACGGTCTGTTTATCTGTCCCGTCTGTCTCTCAGTTTATGCATATATCAGTTTTACTACTCGTATACATCTATTTGTCTATATGATTATCTATATGTTTATCTATCACCTCATTTGTCTATTTATCTATCTATCTATCTATGTATTAATCTATCTAACTGTCTATTGCCTTATTTCTCTATCTATCTATCTATCTATTCATCTATCTATCGCTTTATTTGTCTATCTGTCTATCTATCTTTGTATCTATCTTTGTATCTATGTATCTATCTATCTATCTATCTCTGTCTCTATCCATCTGTCTGTATATGTATCTACGTATCTCTGCTCACCCTCCTCTCTCTCTCTCTCTCTCTCTCTCTCTCTCTCTCTCTCTCTCTCTCTCTCTCTCTCTCTCTCTCTCTCTCTCTCTCTCTCTCTCTCTCTCTCTCTCTCTCTCGGGCGCCGCAGAATGATTGATCAGTGCGGATTACCACACTTGGCCGAGGGGAGACAATGGCTTAGTGAGGGAGGAGAGGAGGTGAGGAGGATCACTGGCGGAGAGAAAGAGGGAGGATTAATGGAGGACGATGAGGAAGAGGAGAGGAGGAGGAGGAGGAGGAGGAGGAGGAGGAGGAGGTGGGAGTTAGGAAAGAAAGGGAGATGAAGAGGGCGGTGAGGGGATGAGGGGAGTGAGGGGAGCAAGCCACGGTGGTGATAATACTATGTAAGGGGAGAGGGAGAGGGGAGAGAGGGAGAGAGAGAGGGAGAGGGGAGAGTGATAGCTACCAAGGGGAATTTCATGGGATTAATCATGTAATTGGTAGTAAGAACCTGTCTGTAATATGTGTGTTATTGTTCAGAGAGAGAGAGAGAGAGAGAGAGAGAGAGAGAGAGAGAGAGAGAGAGAGAGAGAGAGAGAGAGAGAGAGAGTCTGGCCGTCCGGGTGTTCAGAAGAGGGAGACAGCAACAGGTGTAGATAAAGGGAAATAGATGGATGGATAATAGAAAGTAGATAAAGAATAGATTAAAGAAGAGGAGGGGAGAGAGGAGAAGAAGTATAGACGAGAGAGGGAAAGAAATAGATGAGAGGAGAAGGAAAAAGAGGAAGAAAAGCAGAGAGAGAGAGAGAGAGAGAGAGAGAGAGAGAGAGAGAGAGAGAGAGAGAGAGAGAGAGAGAGAGAATATATACGAGTAAAAATATTTAATAAGACCAGGACTAAAGAAGGCTAAGAAGTATTGGATAGGTGGGTAGGAAGAGCAGGAGGGAGAGAGTGAGAGGGAGTGAGAGGGAGACAGAGAGAGGGAGAGGGAGGGATTAAAACAGGGAAGAGAGGAGGATCCAGAATACAGAGGCGAGGCGTGAATGGCTGAGGGAGGAGCGAACAATATGGTGAGCGTGAACAGTGATAAAGGAGGGGAATGGGGGAGGTGAAGGGTGAGAGCCTATGATTAGAGAGAGAGAGAGAGAGAGAGAGAGAGAGAGAGAGAGAGAGAGAGAGAGAGAGAGAGAGAGAGAGAGAGAGAGAGAGAGAGAGAGAGAGAGAGAGTTATAAGACTGTTGTTCTTTTTACTACTACTACTACTACTACTACTACTACTACTACTACTACTACTACTATTACTACTACTACTACTACTACTACTACTACTACTACTACTACTACTACTACTACTGATGCTGCTGCTGCTGCTATTTTTCCTTGTTGATTTTGTTATTGTCATTGTCCTTGTTGCTTTTTTTTTGTCGTTATTATTTTTTGCTTTTGTTGGTTTAGCTGTTATTGTTGTTTCTTCTTCTTCTTCTCTTCTTCTTCTTCTTCTTCTTCTTCTTCTTCTTCTTCTTCTTCTTCTTCTTCTTCTTCTTCTTTTATCTTCGTCTTTTTCCTCTATCCTCTTCACATTTCATAGCTTCCTCTGTACAGAAAAGAACGATATCAATAATTTTACCCTTTCTTTTTTTTTTTTTTCTTATACGTGACTTTGGGTCTCTCGGTAATTGAAACTTATCACTTTCGCCTCATTATATAAAGAAATACAATAGAAAGAAAAAAAAATCTATAATACATATATTTAAACACACACACACACACACACACACACACACACACACACACACACACACACACACACACACACACGAACACTGACTGCATCATTTGTTTCCTTAACGTTAAAAAAAAAGTGACCAAGAGAGAGAGGAGAGAGAGAGAGAGAGAGAGAGAGAGAGGAGAGAGAGAGAGAGAGAGAGAGAGAGAGAGAGAGAGAGAGAGAGAGAGAGATGTAAATTAGGCCCCACAACAACTGCTTTTCTCTCGAGGATGTCTTGCAAAAGGAATAATGGACGGGGGGGCGGGGATGGACGTGGGCGGCAAGAGGCAGGGTGTAGAGGTCAGTGGGAAGGGGAGGAGGAGGTGATGGGGTCACAGATAGCGTCTTGAGGGAAAGAGTGACGGGACGGGAGGGACAGAGTGGAAAGGGGTTGTAGGACGGAACAGAAGAGATGGATGGATGGATGGATGGGTGGATGGATGGGAAAGGTAGTGTTTGTTCCTTGGTAAATTGGTGCTATTGTGGTGGTGGTGGTGGTGGTAGTGGTAGTGGTGGTGGTGGTGGTGGTAACGTGAGCTTATGGATAAGAAGGAAGAGGATCAAGAAGAAAAGGCAGAACAAGAGAGGAAGGAAGGGAAGTAGCAGAAAAGGAACAAGAGGAGGAGGAGGAAGGGAGGGAAGGTAGAGGAATACACAAAAGAATATACAAAGGAAGTCTAAACAGCAACAGACCTTGAGACCCTTACAAGACTATTTGCGTAACTATTCTACGCTATTAAAGGAAAAAAAACAGAGTGGTACAGAAGAAGGCTCCTCCCCGCCCGCCATTCCTCAAGCCGAAGCTGCAAATGGTACCGTGTAATATAGAAAAATCACAAAGAATTTAACAGGATAGAAAGATGTGAGGTCGACTCCTGCTCTTTTGTTAGTGGGAGGAGGGTGTGAGTGTGTGATGGTTGCTTACCGTGCTGTGTTTATCCTAATACGGAGAAAAACACCCTTGAAAACCCTAGTAATCATGATGGTGGCCTTTTAAAACACCCCTGACGAGATTGACACCCCTCTGCAGTCCTCGAGAGTATGACCCTTTGTAATAAACCCTTTGTCTGGGGGAATATCCGGCCCTTTCTGTATTACGTCTCATTTGCCTTTCTTATGACTGAGTATCTGTGTGCACCTCAAGAAACCACATGTTTTTAGCCGAGTCTTATCGTACACAACATGCAGCCCGCCACGAACACCTGGTGCTGTGCTTGGCTTGTTGAAATACTGATGACGTGTTTTCTGTATTACTTTTTAACACATTTATTGGACCGTCATTATATACGAGTGCGTGAAGGGTGGAACTGAGGTGGTAAAGATTATTGATCCAAGTTAACGCTTCAGTTTTTTTTGTATGATTAGATATTAAGGAAGAATGTGATGTAATTAACTTATTATCTGTGGCCCTGACTCAATCCTTGATGAGAGAGAGAGAGAGAGAGAGAGAGAGAGAGAGAGAGAGAGAGAGAGAGAGAGAGAGAGAGAGAGAGAGAGAGAGCCGATAGTAGGTACGCAGTTGGGTTTCGTTTCTCAAACACACACACACACACACACACACACACACACACACACACACACACACACACACACACACACACACACACACACACACCTGTGGCATTATTTTCCACGCCACCTCCATCTCTCTCTCTCTCTCTCTCTCTCTCTCTCTCTCTCTCTCTCTCTCTCTCTCTCTCTCTCTCTCTCTCTCTCTCTCTCTCTCTCTCTCTCTCTCTCTCTCCTTATTATCATCATCCCGACAGTAATTTGCTTTTTTGATTTACAAGACTCGAGGAGAAGGAAGCAAACACATTCTCTCTCTCTCTCTCTCTCTCTCTCTCTCTCTCTCTCTCTCTCTCTCTCTCTCTCTCTCTCTCTCTCTCTCTCTCTCTCAAGAACATAAGAGAAGGTTAAGCCAAGAGGAGGAAATAATTGGAAGTATTCTTGCCTTTATCGTTGTTTTCGTGGCTTCGGTTTTATTAAGGCGCAGAATCTTGTCACATCGAGGCTCCTCCTGCCATTATTTTAGGTGATGGTGGTGGTGGTGGTGGTGGTGGTGGTGTGATGTCTTCCTTGAGTGTGTGTGTTAATGATCGTAGTGTTGACGAAAAGGAGAAACGAGACGAGAGTGTGAGAGAGAGAGAGAAAAAAAGAAACACACACACACACACACACACACACACACACACACACACACACACACACACACACACACACACACACGGGAAACATTAAGAGGACGCCGAACAGGTAAATCAAGCGAGCCTGCCTCTTATTGGTGTACCTGTGTGTCTGTTCTCCTTCCTGGTTGGCGGAGGGCAGTCAGGCGGAGTCGGGAGCTCTCTGTGTGTTGAAAAGACGAGACAGACGCCGACAGGAAGACAGAAAGAGATAGATAGGAGAGCAAGACTGCGAGGAAGTAGAGGGAGAGAGGGAGAGAGGGAGAAGGGGAGGGATTGAGAGAGAGAGAGAGAGAGAGAGAGAGAGAGAGAGAGAGAGAGAGAGAGAGAGAGAGAGAGAGAGAGAGAGAGAGGGAAGGACGAGTGTCTCTTAGAAGTGTATCGCATTATCAAGAATGTTAATAGAGAGAGAGAGAGAAAAAAAGTGATATTCAATTATAATACTCTCTCTCTCTCTCTCTCTCTCTCTCTCTCTCTCTCTCTCTCTCTCTCTCTCTCTCTCTCTCTCTCTCTCTCTCTCTCTCTCTCTCCCTCACGTTTTTTTGGCACTAGGACGCGTCGAGAATATTTGCGGTGTGTGGATATTGAGGTCTGGCCGCGTCTTTCTGAGCTCTGTTGTATGGGAGAGAGGAAGGGAGAGGGAGGTATTTGTGCTCTGGGCTGGAAGG
>NC_087151.1:5107500-5112500 GCF_035594125.1 Scylla paramamosain | reverse complement strand
TGCATGCCTTCCATTGTTGCACTCAGTCACGGGGCCGATGCTGACCCCGCAGTGATGGTGAGGGTGGTAACAGGGATGATAATGGGGATAATGATGCTGCACTGATTGGAAGAGTGTTGGTACATATGTGTATTTATCGCGGAATTCATGTGAAGTTTTTTAGGATACATATTAATAAAAAAAATAATAATAATAGGTGAGTCTTTAAGGTAATGATAGTTAGGATTGATATTAATATGCATTTTTTATGGAATATTTTTAACAGAAAAAAGAAAAAAAAAACAATAACTAGATCTTTAGAATAACGAGTGTTGATGAAAGTGTGAGAAATAATATCAGTGAACAGTGATGATGGTGGTGATGGTGAGAATGGTAATATTCAAATACCTTCTTTTTTTACGCAAATCTCTAAACAATCTTAACGGAATATAATGACCACCAAGTGTGCGAAGGGAGTGTTTGTTATGTAAAGAAAGTGATGCGAGGGGCTATGATTATCTGGGCAGGAGGAGGAGGAGGAGGAGGAGGAGGATGGGGAGGGAAGGGAAGTGGGGGAGTGGTGAAGGTGATTATTATAGGACACCTAAAGTGCTGGGGATAATGATCGTAAGGGAAGGAGTGGCTGGCGTTTACGAGCTACAATTAAGGAAAAAAGAAATATTGATAAAGCTTGGCATTCAGAAACTGTTAGAGGAGTAATGGTCGTGTAATTAAAGAGTTCAGGTTATGGAGGGAGTGAGTTAGCGAGTGAGGAAATAAGTAAGTAAATCTAGGAGTGGAGTCTGCAGTGCCACCCTTTTATTCTTCACTGTTGCTGTCTTCATGTTGAACTCTTCTCTCGAATCATTCTCATTTTTATTTTCTCACTCGGTTTTATCTCTCTTCGAGCTACTTTCCATGCCAAACTATCTTTTTCTATTGATCATTTATCGTTTTCTTTTGTCTCTCCTCGTGGCGTCTCTCTGCTCAGGGTTATTGATGGAGACTAAATCAATTCCTCACGAGTAGCCGTTGATGCGTTAATGATGCGTTATTTTGCACACAGTCATCTGTTACCGGATTAAGCGCAGTGTTTGGTGCTGCATCTGTGGCGACAAACCAGCTTTGCGGGGGTGGGGCTGGTGAGGGTGGTTATGAAGACTGGTGCGGTGCGGGAGTGACTGTTTTGTGTTCCTGGAGTTCTTTAATTCTGTGTTGGTTTGCTGAACACTGTCCCTTCACTTCCACGCTGTTCTTTGCTAACATTGGGGATAAAGGAGTCAATGCAATAATTTTGGTCTGTTCTAGACCACATGTATGACTTTCTAATGTAAAATTGAATGTCTTTATGAAGTCGTAGGTGATTGTGGGTAAAAATTATGTGGTAGTGGAAGGCGTAGGCTTGTATAGACTTGATAGGAGTAACAACAACAACAACGACATCATCATTATCGACAACAACAACAATAACAAAAACAACAACAACTGCAACGACGAAAGCAAGAACAACAACAACAACAACAACAACAACAACAACAAAAATAACAAAAACAAAGAAAAAAACAGTAATAATAATAATAATAATAATAACAATAATAATTTAGTAACACCCACAAGAAGATGTAGCGCAGTGGCAGGACAGCACCGCGCCAACCCCCGGCACTAGCCACGAACCACCGCGTCCCCACACCAGTAATTATCACCGCGGCGTCACTTCCGAGGCCATTACCGCTTCACTCCTCATGCAGATCACGGTGCTCGCGACCAAACTAATACGGATGGTTAAGTGTTACGAGGCGGCCCTTAATAACCCTTCATTTCCCAAGACCCCGACAGCCCGCCGCTTCTTCCCCGCCCGATGCTCCGCGCCGCCCCTGAACATAGTGAGATGGGTGATTCATTATAATGAAAAGATAATGAGTAACGGCCGCGAGAAGGAGCGTGGAGGGATGTGTTCTGTTGTGAGAGTGTGAGTGTGGGGGTGGAGGGTGACCAGTGTGTGTGTGTGTGTGTGTGTGTGTGTACAGAACAGGGAGGGAGGTAACAACCTCAGCCACACCTGTGCCACGTAATTGTACACTCAATTCTGTATACAGCTGTTCGTCGAATTCCCTCCTTCTCCCTTCTCCCCCTCCCTCTGCTGCCGCCGCCACCACCACCACCACCCCCGCCACGCACGGACACCACGCACGGACTGTGGCTACAGAGGGTGGTGGAAAGAGAGAGAGAGAGAGAGAGAGAGAGAGAGAGAGAGAGAGAGAGAGAGAGAGAGAGAGAGAGAGAGAGAGAGAGAGAGCCATACAAAAAAAAGACCTCACAAACTTTCGTCCCTCCGGTAATAACGCAATTGGCAGGTGACCCCCATCCATCACACTCCCGTGACAGACAGGTAACGGTCATCTCCCGAGTGGACGTGCTAATCGTATTGCATTACACGCACCTCACCTGCGGATCACCTTTCTTGCCAATCTCGCACTCAAAGATGTGTGGGTGGAGAACGATTTGCTTACCTGATTTATAAGATCGTAAGCTCCCCTCGCGTTTAGAGAGAGAGAGAGAGAGAGAGAGAGAGAGAGAGAGAGAGAGAGAGAGAGAGAGAGAGAGAGAGAGAGAGAGAGAGAGAGAGAGAATTCAAGTTTCTTTGTAATATTGTGGAAGTTTGAAGCCTCCTTGTCTTTCAATTTGCAGGTGACTCTTAATTAGCAAAGGTAAATCATACACCTTCAGAGAGAGAGAGAGAGAGAGAGAGAGAGAGAGAGAGAGAGAGAGAGAGAGAGAGAGAGAGAGAGAGAGAGAGAGAGAGAGAGACATCGACTTAAATTTCTCACCTAATTACACACGAGATATACAAATAAAAAAAATAAAAAAATGGATATACAAATTATCGTATCCGATGTGCGAAGATTGCTACTTCACCGCGCTGATGGTCATGGTAGTAATGGTCATGATGGTGGTGACCTCTCAGCTCCTTTTAACCTCAATGCTTGTGTGCTCCTCCATAGATAAGCACTTAACATTTTCACTGCTGGACAAATATTTTCCTACATCCATCTACAATTTTTTTAGACACTTGCTTATGTGCTACTGTTTCTTTAATTGTTATGTGGGATAGAAGACAAAATTAACCCTCTAAGCTCTTTTTTTTTTTTCTCTCTCTCTTTCTGTATCATTACCAACATTTTTTAGAGTGCACAAAGGAAGACCCTAACAGTGAAAGGGTTAAGTTGTCCAGGGCGCAGTGATGATTTGCTCCTGAACTTGCGATTCAGTGTTTATGGACATGTTTCTTTGTAATGGTAACTCTTAAATATCTGTCTCTCCCTCTCTGTCTCTCCCTCCCTGCTTCCTTCCTCAGGTGTAGAGAAGGAAAGTCAGGCGGTATTTCTGTGGTGTTACTTTGCGTAGAAGACTCGAGTAGATGCAAAAATTTGTCAGTGGTTGTAGTTGCAGTGGTCTCTCTTCCTGCTTCCTTGCTCCTGTGTCCCAGTCAAAAGCTTTCGACAGCGTTAATCATGAAATATTATTAAGGAAACTAAGAATGTTAAGAGTCGATTCCTTTTGGTTCCAAAGCTACCTTCTCAAAAGAACTCAGTCAGTCAAAATAGGTAAACATATTTCTAATAAACTTGAAGTTGCTTATGGTGTTCCTCAAGGATCAGTGCTTGGTCCAATATTGTTTTCTATATTTGTAAATGACCTCTCGCAGCACATCCCCGACTGCCAGGTCATACAGTACGCAGATGACACGCAGCTCATCCACACTGGAGAAGTAGCGAATATTCAAGATCTCGTTCACAAGGGAGAAGTGGCTCTGTCACAAGCTAAGGCATATTTTCACATGAATGGTTTGCTGCTCAACACGACAAAGACACAATGCATGTTTGTCGGCAGCAGAGGTCTTATATCTCAGATCCCACCTGACACGTGCCTACAAGTAGATCACACTAACATACTCCCCAGCAGTTCCCTTAAAAACTTGGGTGTACGAGTATACTTTGATTCCCACATGACTTTTAATACTCATATCAAAAAAATAAATAAGAAAATTTTTAGCACAATTTTGAACATAAATAAGAGTAAGGACTGTTTTAATAGGAGGACTAGAACTACTCTCATGAACACGTTAGTGCTAAGCATAATTAATTATGGAATAAAGATTTGGGGAACTGCAAATATCACTCATACACAACAAGTGCAAAAACTCCAAAACTTTGCAGCGAAAGTTGCACTAGGCAACGGTGCTAAATTTGATCACGCTACACCTTTTTTAAGAGAATGTGGCTGGCTAAAAGTACACCAAAAATACAAATACGAATTAGGTATCATTATGTACAACATTACTCATGGTAATATTCCTACCTATTTATTCCCCATGCCGAAAGTGAGTGAGGTGTGTAGTGTCCCCACCAGACAACAGCACAACATGTATGAACCAAAGACTAACACCTGTACTGGAGCGAGATCACTACTGGCTGCTGGACCAAGATTCTGGAACAGCCTTCCTCCTCATATAAGGAATGCACCCTCCATTAGAACTTATAAAAAATTACTGCACACTTATCTATTCAACAAACAATTCAGTGTGTAAACCACCAACACAACTTTCTTACATGGACTTTTATACTTCGCAATGTGAGGGGCAAATTTAACTTATTATAGGGTGACTTACGATTTTTAATCTTTTATTTGTAGCTATTTTATTTTTATCTGTTATTTTACTTACATTTTATTCTTTGTATTTTACATTTTAGCATCTATTTTAACCATAATTCTATCTTCGTAATAACGTGCACCAGTCATGAGATGGTGTGAAGACAATATGTAGATTATGTATCAGAGTGGACATGACTGCACTCAAATTGCATGTCTTAATCTGTTATATGTACGTAAGAATAGCCATTGTATAATGGAATAAATATCTGAATATCTGAATATCAGTCAACCAGGATTGCAGGGAAAGAAAGTTGGGTGGCTTTTCAGTAGCAGGACTCGACCGTAGATGAGGCCTTTGTCAGCGATAG
>NC_087151.1:5097500-5102500 GCF_035594125.1 Scylla paramamosain | reverse complement strand
ACACACACACACACACACACACACACACACACACACACACACACACACACACACACACACACACACACACACACACACACCAACTAAAACAATGAAATTCCCTAAAGACTAGATGCTTCCGTCATCATACCTGCGGCTCTCACTGTCACGTTAATAATCAAGACACTCGTGATAGCTGAGCTGCTTTGCCTTCTTGTATGCACACGCAGCGCCGATACGTTTGGCTTTGATTTCTTTTATCTGTTTTACCCTCAGCTGCATGATACTCGTAGGAATAGGAGGGACTGGCAGGAACAGCTGTGTGTTTCGTTTTATCCTGGCTTATGTTGATTGTTTTGGTGATTTTATGGTCAAGAGCGAGTTTGGTAGAGGACAGGGACGATATGAAGAAAGTACGTATAAGGGCCTGGATGGGTGGATGACTGGGTGGAGATATGTTTGTTAATGCACGTGGAAGTACGAAAGCAGGGATCCATGAGTGAAGTGTTGAGATTTGTAAAGCACAGAAAAAGAACGAAGGTGTAGGAGTGCTAGGAAGTTATGAAGATAGTAGTAGTAGTAGTAGTAGTAGTAGTAGTAGTAGTAGTAGTAGTAGTAGTAGTAGTAGTAGTAGTAGTAGTAGTAGTAGTAGTAGTGGTAGAGAAATGGGAGAATAAAGATAGTATTTCTATAATGGAATGGAAGAGCGAAGGCGGAGGAACGGATGGAGAGAAAGAAGTAAGAACACAGTGGACGGAGAGGTAAAGAAAATGTAAACTGTACCAGGTGTTCATCACGTGTTGTTATTAAAATACTGGGAGGTGACGGTTTTTTCACGTCATATATATTTTTGAGTGCTAAGAAACCCGGTCAGTGGTTAATAAATAGAGACAAATAAAAACAACAATAAAAAGATCGCTCTATGAAAGGCAAAATATCAAACTCACCATTGTCTTGTTGTTGTCTTGCATCTAACTTTGCCCTCGACTGTAACTCCATGCCTTCACGAGGGACTGAGCACCGTGAGCAGCGTGAACGTCGCTTAGAACAATACTACCGGTGCCACTGCAGACAGGAGCCGTCCACTGAAGCTGCCAGGGAATAGTTTATAAGCTTCATGGGCACAAAAAAAGTGAAAATAATCATAGTTGTTATCCAAGTACCAAGAATAATGAAAGCTCACTGATATTCCGGTTCAGGTCATAGGTCACGAATCAGTGTTATATTCTATTTACGGTATGTTATCTGAATGCGGATGAAATTCTGTTGGTGGGTTAGAGTTGCGAGACATTTGTACACACACACACACCTGCCGGGAAGGAGGCCTCAGGTGTGCCTCTCATGAGCGCCGCGTGATCTTACAGATGCAGAAATGTCGCTTTATGACAAGTTGTAATTCTTCCTTACTTGGGTTATAATATTTGTATTTTATGCCGTTCATTATTTTCTGTGTGTGTGTGTGTGTGTGTGTGTGTGTGTGTGTGTGTGTGTGTGTGTGTGTGTGTGTGTGTGTTAATATTCGTGCAAACAAAGATGAAGAGTTGGATTTCTTGATGTATACTGCCTCTTAAATGATCAGAAAGTTATGTAGAAACGGGTTATCTCGCATTTCTCAATGTTTCCTGTGCACGCGCGATGATGCGTTATAGCAGCGGCGACGACGACGACAGCAACAACAACAACATCACGAACAACAGCAATAATGATGATGCTAATAATAATAATAAGAAGAAGAAGAAGAAAAAGAAAAACAAAAAGAAACAGAAGAAGAAGAAGAGCAACAACAACAACAACAACAGCAACAACAATAATAATAATAATAATAATAATAATAATAATAATAATAATAATAATAATAATAATAATAGCAGCAACAACAACAACAACAACAACAACAACAACAACAGCAACAGCAACAACGACAACAACATGAACAACAACGAAGATGATAATGATGATACCGTGATACCAATAATGATAAGAATAATGTTAATATTAAGTGACTCAGTACAACCTAAACTGCCCTGGTCCTTTTTTCTTATCATTAAGGTTGTCTCGAGAATAATTATGATGTTTAAATTAAATATGAAGATGACGCCACCACCACCACCACCACCACCATCACCACCACCACCACCACCATCACCACCACCACCGCCAGTAACAACAACAGCAACAACAGTCAAATGTCACGCTACTTATATACAACATTTTTGCTCAATTTCGAAAGCACTACGCAAATTCCAGCTTTGTAAGAGAGAGAGAGAGAGAGAGAGAGAGAGAGAGAGAGAGAGAGAGAGAGAGAGAGAGAGAGAGAGAGAGAATAAAGATAACTTACAAACCAGTAACACATAGAGAAGAAAATATTATGTTAAACTAAGATTTCAAAGGATTAAAAGACTCATCTCTTCATTACTACTTCTTCCATTGTCGTGCTTGATTTGTTTATAATTCTTTGTTTTTGTTTTCGCAACGTATATTATTAATCATCCTAATATTTGGCTACTTGATACTGTGTTAATATTATTTTGTGTCCTGCTGTGTGTATGAGTGTTAATTTGACTCCTCTCTCTCTCTCTCTCTCTCTCTCTCTCTGTGTGTGTGTGTGTGTGTGTGTGTGTGTGTGTGTGTGTGTGTGTGTGTGTTGGATCTTCCCGTAGCACACACACTCATGCTCACACAACACACACACACACACACACACACACACACATAAGTGACGACAGCGTACAGTGAGCCACCTACTCGTCTAGTTTCGATCAAATGCCTGCTAACTTGCTACACTCTCTTCCGCTCTCTTTAGTGTTTTCCCTCGCTCTTCACTCCCCTTCACCTCCTGATAACCTTTATATAATATGACAAGTGAAGGACTAAGGCAGTCAGGGTACTTGAGAATCAGTGAAGACAAAATGCGACGGAGGGGACTGCTGTATGTTATCTATTTACTTTTTATTTTTAATATTCAAAGGAGGAAGACTCCAGGGAAAAAAAATAAGTCAGGAAAAGAAGGAAAAGAAAAAGTAACAGTTCGCTGATTTTTCTCTTATATATAAAGAATAACATTAAAGAAAAATCAGTTCATGTTAGGTGGTTTAAGGATTACTTGATTTCTTACTATGGTTTTACTTACAACAAAGCCTCGAACATCCGAATCTCGCCAACAAGCGGACCACCCGAACAACGAATTGGAATTATTGTTTTGGTGTGATCAGGTTCTCTTAACGACTTTGCATGAACAGATGGGTGTATGGATAAAACATTTTTTTTTCTTTTTTTTATGGTTTTGTTACTTTTTCTGTATTTGTTTTGTTGTCGTTGCTTTTGTTAGTTTATTTGTAATTTTATTTTAAATGGTACAAGATTTTTTTTTTTTCCTGAGGCATATGAACATGTAGCGCTGCCTGACGATATTTTTCAAGAATGTACAATGTAATGGAGGGTTCTAATTTGCATCGTTTTACTTCTCCACTTGCAGAGTCAACCATGAGTCAGCGAGGATCGATCCTTTCATACCTGACTTTTTTCTTTTAAGCGGACTCAGGACAAAAGTAGCAAATTTAGCTCAAGTGTTATTTAGAGCCTTAACTACCAAATTTTTCCGGAGCCAAGACGCATCTTGGCTGCCATTTTGGAAATTCAAGATAGATGGCAGCTAGAAGTCAACAAACTATTGCGGAGAGTAATGTAAGACGTAAATAAATAGTTTCTATACTTACATATTTCAATGTCAGGATCGCTGTAAGATAAACTAAATTTATCCGTAAGTGTTCATTTAAAGTGAAATATTTAATAATATGAATATATAGTATTTATGCACATACATACTAGTTTGTTTCCGAGGTGACTGCTGAACATGGATTGGACCAAATGTGTAGATGATCGGAGGTCAATGGCCGTATTCTCATTTTTTTTTTTTTTCTGTCTCTCTCTCTTTCTAGTACTTGTAAAAGTTCCTGGCGGTTTTTAAGCTTCAAGTTTCGTGATTCTTGTAATATTTTAGCAAGGATTCTGCATCTTCAGTTGGAAAGAGGACATGAAAACTTGACTGTCCTCTCTGAAGGCTGAAGGCTAAGCTGTGTGGGATTGTTGCTGAGTGGTGCTGTGAATGTACGTGCATGTTCACGCCGTGCGCATTGACATGTATAGAGAGACCAGTTTGACAGAGACATTCCCAGAAACGCTATTGTTCCACTAATTAGTTTGGTTAGGTTAGGTTTTTGATTAAGGAATAGCGGCGCGGTGCTTAGTTAGTCATTTGTGTAGTTTATTCAGTTAGTCTGTTACTTAATTACTCAATTGCTTTGTAAGATTTTAGTTAGTCAGTCATTAGGCCAGTTTATTCATTAGCCAGCTGGCTAGTAAAATAGTTGGTCTGTCGATTAATTAGTTAGTGATATGATTAGTTATTTAATCAGGTGTCCAGCGCCAGTCACCACCACGCAAGACATCGTGAACAAAACTCATCATCACGCACACTTACTCTGAATTCTCCTTTACAGTTAATACTCACTCACTGTCTCGTGCACGCGCCTGGGCACATTACAGCCAGTTAGCAGACCAAGAAACACCCTCATTCCCCATGGCAACCCATCATCAGCACTCTGGACACCCTCCCCGTGGCAGGTGTCAGCGGCAGCCAATCCTCCAGGGATCCCGCGAGATGACACTCACGCCCTGCAAGATTATCCTGGCAGGGGTGAGCGACGCCCCGCTGGATTTAGCCACAATTAAGCCCAGCCCGGCGCCATTGCCCGCCCATCCGACTAATCCCCCGCTGGCGTCTCCAAGAAGCATATCAGCAGGCCACCCGCAACTTTCTTTCCCCTTTTTTCCCCTTCACCTTTTAGGGAAGGGGAAAATATCTTAGACCAATCACATCTGTTTTATTATCATTATTATTATTGTTATTATTATTATTATTATTATTATTATTATTATTATTATTATTATTATTATTATTATTATTATTATTATAACATCAGTCATCGTAGGTAGGTAGAAGCATCATCATTATTGCCACC
>NC_087151.1:5082500-5090000 GCF_035594125.1 Scylla paramamosain | reverse complement strand
TCTCTCAATATCTATCTTGCTATCTATCTGTCTGGTTATTTGCATATTTACCGGTCTGTTTGTCTGTCTATCTATCTAATTACGTCTATTTGTCTGTCTCTATGTATGTAAGTATGTATACATATATGTATGCACTTGTATGTATGTATATACATTTACATGTGTATGTATGCATGTATGTATTTATGTATCTTTCGTTCTATATTTATTTATCAATACCGCAATGACAAAACTAAAGATCAACCCAAAATAACCCAAACTGACGGCCATTAAAACCGGTTTTATTACTAGAATTAATACTGATAAGAAAAATAATTTATTAATTTTAAGCTGAGCCTGCACTAATGTTACCTAACTCAGGAAAGGTCTTTAGTCGCCGTTAATTTGAGTGAAATAATTACTCCTGTGAATTATGGGACATGACCGCTTGGGGGAGGAAAAAAAGAGAAAGAAATGTAAAGTTAAAAGCACCAAATTGGCCCCAAGCTGCATGTCGTTGCGGGCGTCAGGACGTAATCCATCCTCTCGACAGGCTAATCACCACCTTGTGTCACAAACGACCCGCAGGATGGTAAGGGAAAAATTATCAGTGAATCCCTCCCTGACTGGACGCGCCGCCGCCGCCGCCGCCGCCGCCGCCGCCGCCGCCGCCGCCGCCGCCGCCGCCGCCGTCGTCGCCGTCACGACCCTGGTCACCTCAACGACACTCCAGTCTTGTCTTGTCTTCACTGGTGCTCTCACTCTCGTTAATCCTCTCACTCTGATTCTGATTGTAATATTGAATGCATTTCTCCTTACAACTTGCTTTACAACTTCTACAACAACCATTGCTGTAATCCATCACTTCAACCTTTATTACAGCCACCCTTCGCCACAACCAAAACTACAACCTTCACTACTGTAACTTTCCTGACAACCTTTATTACAGCTCTCACTACAAATGTCACATATACAACCCTTAGTACAACGCTTATTACAACCCATAGTACAACCCGCTCACAATACTTACTGCAACTCTCTGTACAACCTTCACTCCCACTCACACCCTCCTCATGACACTCCCTCAATGTCACTCTCATACTCACCTTCACCCTTCCCTTCATCCTCACACGCCGACGTCGCTTCCGCCGCCGCCGCCTCCGACTCCGCCTCCTCCGTCATGATCTTCGTCTGTTCGTTCGTTCACCGCCTCCTACTCCGCTCTTCACGTTAACCCTTTTCTTATGTTCATTTGTTATTGTTCGTATTTTTTTTATTTATTGTGAAGGGAAAGTTTTCTATTCTTATTTGTTAGATTTCCATGTTCGAGGCTGTTTTTTATGGTTATTTTCTTCTTTTTCTTTCTTTTTTTCTTTCTTTCTTACTTGTTCTTGTTCTTGTTCTGCTTCTGCTTCTTCTTCTTCAGCATCCTCCTCTTTTAAAGTTACTCCACACTACACTCGCAAGTTACACCGTCAGACCGCCCCCTCACTCGGACAAGGAGAGCGTAAAGGTACATAGTTTGTGTTACAGTAACTTCATCATGCACATCAACATTCCAATACTACACCACTGCCATGTTCTTTAACCTCTTTCACCTTCACTCATCCACATCCCCTACGCATGGCACTGTATACGCCCCACTCTCACGCACGCCAAGTAGCCACAGTGACCCCCAACACAGTGCAAACATGAAGTTCTGTCACCTTTCCAAACTGTCGATGAAACTTTCCTGTCCTTCGGTTCCCAGCTGGCTACGTGGCTCAGTGGTACGAAGCTCAGTTCGCGGTTAAGGAGTCGCGAGTTCGATTCTGGTTGGTTCTTAATTGGGGCTGTATCATGTTTTTTTTTTTTTCGTATTTTTTTTTTTTTCGTAATACTTTTTGGTGCTGTGTGATTTTGCTGTGGCACTGTGACTCAATCGATAGTTTTAACCAATTATGCGAGTTTGGAGGAGTATACAGTGCTTATTCGTAATCCGAGTCGGCGCCATGTCATCTTTTTCCAGTGACATCATGATTCTTGTATTTCCATCAACTATACGCACGCCTTACCACCACTACCACTATCCCCAGTCCCCCCCCACACCACCACCCACCACCACCACCACCCACCACTACCACCCTCACTAACCTCAGTAGCCCCTGTCACTCCGTCACCCAGTAGCCCGGGGTAGCGTCACAGCCGGCATCTCCTCAGCGGCAGTCACTCGACCCGCCGGGCGTCACCTGATCACTCCTGGCGGTGCTTTGGTTCCGTCTTGGTTCGTCGGGCGATGACTTGGACCAGAGCGGCTTCTTTCCCCCCTATCACTCTCACTCTCTCACTCTCCCTATCGCCCTTGACCTTCGTGTAAATGTAAATATATATATATATATATATATATATATATATATATATATATATATATATATATATATATATATATATATATATATATATATATATATATATATATATATATATATATATATATATATATATATATATATATATATATATATATGCAGAAGTAAATAGGTGACAAGTAAAGATAGGTCGTTTTTATTTGTTTATTTTTTCATCCTCTTGATTTTTTCTTTTTTTTTTGTATTATATGTTATATTAATCGTATCATATATTCAGAGTCAGTTACGTGATATTATAATGCTTCAAACTTCTCTCTCTCTCTCTCTCTCTCTCTCTCTCTCTCTCTCTCTCTCTCTCTCTCTCTCTCTCTCTCTCCTCTCTCTCTCCTCTCTCTCTCTCTCTCCTCTCTCTCTCTCTCTCTCTCTCCTCTCTCTCTCTCTCTCTCCTCCATTTTCCTCATATATTTTTCCCCCACCGTATATATCAGATCTGTAGTAGTAGTATTAGTAGTAGTAGCAGTAGTAGTAGTAGTAGTAGTAGTACTAGTAGTAGTAGTAATGATAATAGTAGTAGCAGTAGTAGTAATATCAAGTTAGAAAAAGTAATAAATCTTTGTTGTATGGAAATAATGAATAACTAAAACATTAGTCATCTCAAATGTAATACCAAGAAAAAAAAAAATGAGGGAAGGAATTAAGATACTGTGTTAATGAACCACTGACACATAGAAACTGAAGGGGGCAATAAAGGGTTAAAGGCGTGTACGGGTTTGTCCTCTTCTTTTATTTATTAATTTACTTTTCCCCTACGTATGAAGGAGGCTGGGCAAAGAGCAAAAACATAAAGAAAAAAAAATAATAATAAACAAATCAATAAAATCTGCCCGCTCCCCAAAGGGTTATTTACATACAATTTTCCGATAAGTTTTGCAGTTTTGCTTAGGACTTCCCTTGGTATCCTTTCTTTAAAATACTTCCACTTGTAGGAGGAGACTGAACAGAAGCAGATTCAAAGGTTTCAAAGGTCATCAGTGATTTGGGATCTCTCTATCTGTCTAGCTATCTGTCTGTCTATCCTCTGTCTATTTCTCTGACTATCTGCCTGTCAATTGATCAGTCAGTCAGTCTATCTATCTGTCTATTTATCTGTCTGTCTATCTATTTTTTCCATGTCTATCTACCTATGTATTAATCTGTTTATCTATTTATTTATCTTTCTATCTAGCTATCTATTTCATCTATCTATCTGTATATCTATCGTCTATCTATCTATCTATCTATTATTCCCACTACCTACCCTACCTACCTACCTACCTATTTTATCTGTCTATTTATCTATCTACCTATCTGTCTGTCTATCTGTCTATCTACCTAATTTATCATTTTATCTATCCATCTCTTCGCTTTTATATAGTAAGAAGGGAGTAAGGTAGGGGATCTTGATAGAGGTATTTTAAGTGGTTCAAAGAACATAGCAAGGGGAATGTTGACAAGATCACTAGGGTTACCAGTCTGGAAAGGACAAGAAGGTAGCGGGTTCAAGCCTGAGAAAAAGACTAGATTTAAAAAAAAAAAAAAAGATAGGAAGAAAATTCTAACATAAGCAGAGGCGGGCAGGTAGTTGGAGGGTAGACTCAGCAATCAGGGTCGTTTAGTTAAATTAAATAGGGAGTTTTAGAGGATTAGGAAATGTGGATAAGGATGACATGTGGATATACATTTGGTGGAATCCATTTCATAAAAGGCCCTGCCACGTGTACATAGGCCTATTGTTTTTTTTTTATAGCTTCCCTTATGTCCTCATGTTCTGAATCACTAATAAAAAAAGAGGGGGGGGAACAACAAATCGTTGACGGAATACAGAAGTCAGAATTCAAGACACCCCCAAAAGACGAGAAATGCAGCGGGAGGTGTGAGTGGTCAGGCGCCAGGTGAGTGTGCATGTGTAGAGCTGCGATTTTTGTGTCTCGTATTTCATCTATTTCTTCTGATGTTTTTTCTTTTTTTCTTTTTTTTTCTTAGTTTATATTCCCTTGCCTTGCTCTTCTTTTTTTTTTTTCTTTTATAAATGCCGTCATGCTTGTAGGGAGGCGGCCAGTTGTGTGTGTGGGTGCAGATCGTGGATGTTGTTGTTGTTGTTGTTGTTGTTACTGGTGGGTGGTGGTGGTTGTGTTGGTGTTGTTGGTCTTGTTCTTGTTGATAATGATGATTTTAATGAAGATAGTGATATTTATTATTATTATTATTATTAATATTATTATTATTATTATTATTATTATTATTATTATGTATTATTATTATTATTTATCATCCATCATCTTCATCATCATCATCACAATCCTCATTACCTTCACCCACCACCATCATCATCATCGTCGTTTTATACATCCCTACTTGTTAACCCGACGTCTTCTTCTACCTTCGCTTATGTTCTTATCACCACCACCACCCACCACCACCAAACCCTTCATTAAGCTCCTAGATCAGCTCCAGCTCACCGCGTTCCCTCCAAACACGCCCCCTCCACTCACCCAGCCCCAGCCAGACGCCAAGCAAAGCCCCCTCATGAAGGAGTACCGAGCTGGATTTCTGCCTCTCTGCGTGACACTGCCTTCTGACCCAAGACCGTCTCACCACTAAGAGGACCCAGCGGGGAAGCCACAGCGGTGACCCTAAGGTGAGGCACGTGTGAGGCCTCCTGTCTGGGTGTCGCCTTGCTTGTGTTGCCTTCATGCGACTCTCACAGGCATCTGGAAGCCGATTTGGGGGACACGGGTGAGGAGAAGTGAGGCGTTTTGCTTGTAGGTTTGTGTGTGTGTTTTCTTTTTTTCTTCTTCTTCTTCTTCCCGTTTTTTTTTTTCTTTCATTCATTTTTATTTTCTTTGTAACTCCATCGCGGGGTCTTTTGATATCAAGCACACACTAACTTTTTTTTTTCATGTTTTTTTTTTTTTTTTTTACGGCATTTGTCCCCATGCACGCCTCACCAGATTACTTCAACACACACACACACACACACACACAAATCCGCTGACACACGGCCAATCTCCCCCCCACCACTACAAGATAAGTCCCTCATTACACATCCAACTTCACCACCACTACCACCACCACCAGTACCCGCCGCCGTCGCCGCCGCTCTTCGCCTCCTCCCCGTTGTCCTGCATGACGTACCTTCCCTTGTTGCAGAGTAATGAAGGGACCCTCACACCCTCATCTTCGCTATCCCTAGTTAATCCCCGCGGCCGCCGTCCCCGTGGAGCGTGAGAAAGGCCGGAGACTTGGGGATTCGGAGCGTCCTAATACTGGCACATAGCATCATCTGCTTCGAACGTGCCCTTGTTCAAGTATTTGAAACGCGCGACGAACCAGGGATCACTGGAGGAACTTTATTTAACAGCGGCCATGTTTGATGATTTGTGCGGGTGATGGCTCCCTTTATATGTTGGGAGGGAGAGAGATAGGGAGGCGGGGAAGGCAGAGTTTAGACAGAAGGAGTAAGAGAACGAGGACAACGAGGTGGTGGGTATTGAAGGAAGGACAGAGAAAGATTTTAAAAGAGGTGTAGTTTTTCTTTTTCATATAAATCCTGTCCGTGCGGGGGGACTGTGTGTGTGTGTGTGTGTGTGCGTGTGTGTGTGTGTGTTTCACTTTTCTCAAACAATTCCTTAAGTTAGAGACTTTACTCTTTCCCCCTCCATGCCTTCACAGTACCCCAGAATTAGGTGGGAAGAGGAAGAGGAGGAATTAAAGAAAAAGGAAAAAAAAAGGAAGAGGAGGAGAAGGAGTGAACGTACTCACAAAGCCATAAAAAGTTTAAAGAAAAAAATTCATACGAAAAAGATGGAAAGAGAAAATGAAATGTTAAAACTGCGTAATGATAAAAAAAAAAAAAAAAAGCAAAAAGATGAAACACGGAAATGAAAACCAAAGAAAAGTAGTGTGGGGAAAATATGTGAATTAATGAACGTACAGACAAATAAATCAACAAAACGACGACTAGGAGAAGAAAAATAATAAAACTTATGCATTAAGATCAAAGAAGATTTAGTTGCAGTCACTCAAAAAAGGGGGGGAAAAAAGAAAAGAAAAGAAAAGAAAACGCAAGAAACTTCTTTACTTTTCCTTTTTCATTTGAATTTCGAGAAAAGAGCAAAACCTGAAACACACACACACACACACACACACACACACACACACACACACACACACACACACACACACACACACACACACACACACACACACACACACACACACACACACACACACACACACACACACACAGCCCCTCACGCGCACAACGATCGTGTCTTTTTCATACACAAATTACTTGTAAAGATAGGGTTATTCTCTCTCTCTCTCTCTCTCTCTCTCTCTCTCTCCTCTCTCTCTCTCTCTCTCTCTCTCTCATCTCTCTCTCTCTCCTCTCTCTCTCTCTCTCTCCTCTCTCTCTCTCTCTCTCTCTCTCTCCTCTCTCTCTCTCCTGATCTATCTGTCTATGTATGCATGTAGATTTTCATGTCTGTCTACATTTCTGTATTTACGTAAAAAAGCGAGACAGGGAGTGGAAATACTTTACAAAATATATCAAATAAATACCAAAGTAAATAAATAGATAAATAAGGCATGTAATCTAGATCACCGAGAAGACAGCAAGAGAAAAAAATGGGCAAGCGGGTATTGGCCAAGTTGAGATCACGAGTTTACGTTTCTTTACACGTATTCTTCTTCTCCCATCCTCTCTGTGAAGGAGGTCACGACTTGATGCGCGTGGAAAAGTGAGGATAAGAACGTGCTGGATCAGTGGCGTAGCCTGGATATTATTACTTTTTCCCTGTGTTGGACTGAGGCAACCAGTTCTATTTTTATTTCTTTATGGGAAGCGCTATTTTTTTTTTTTTTTTTTTTTTTTTTAGCTGTTCGACTTCAGAAAGAGTTACAGTCGCCCCAAGTGGTGATGTCGTGTTTTACAAAATGTCCCTGGTTTCTGTGACATCACTCCTCGCAGCGGCCATTCACGGGGGGTTCAATAGAGGTGTTACAAGGTCGGTTCACCTCATGATCAGACGTTCAATCACCCCGCCACGCTTACCTGTAGTGTTCAGTGTTTTCCCCCCCTCACTTTCATGTCCTTCGATCTGCTAATAATCTAGTCGTCAATGAATATGGC
>NC_087151.1:5045000-5077500 GCF_035594125.1 Scylla paramamosain | reverse complement strand
TTACTTGTTTACGTGTTATATATTTACCTATTTATGTATGTATGTGTGTATGTATTTATGTAGGTATGTATGTAGTATGTATGTAGTATGTATGTGTGTGTCTGTCTGTCTGTTTATTGTTAAATTTACACCAGAGAGAGAGAGAGAGAGAGAGAGAGAGAGAGAGAGAGAGAGAGAGAGAGAGAGAGAGAGAGAGAGGGAGAGAGAGAGAGAGAGAGAGAGAGAGACCACTTAACTAATATCCCACAAGTTTGATATATACATAAGTTCAAAGAGAGAGTTAGGCAGAGTTAGTTACCAGTTTGAATTTACCTGAATTGTCTCTCCTGTGCGATTATTCATATAAAAAATAATGTTTGAAACCTGCAGACCACACGAGGCTATACGCGTGGCTACGATATTGTTCCCTTGGGCGCTGCGTTACGATAAAGTATGTGTGCTGTGTTCGTAGATGAAAGTATGGAGATGTATCAATGTAAGTTTACGCAGAAGACATCACGTGTTGTACAGTTTGCCTCAAAAGAACCGGCATCAGAAAGAATAGCTGTTAATATGGAAACTAATTCCTGTGGTGTTTTATTCGTATGTCGGTTACGAATAAAAGTTTAAATGTCCAAATGTTAATGTTGAAGATTGAGTGGTTAGTGTAAGTAGAATGTAAGTGTAATATAAGTAGAGAGTAAGTTAGTGTAAGTAGAGAAAATGTGCTTGGGAAGTTAAAGGCGGACTAGAAGTAATTTTAAGATAGAAGAAATATAAGCACTTAGTTCAAGTAATAGTTGCTGAAATCACTGCAAATAAGCAAAGTTGAAATCGGTAAAATAAGGAAGTTAAAGTCCACTGAAGTTAAATAAATACACATTACATGGAACGTGAAAGTTAAAGCATTTTTTGACCATTAAGAAGGAAGATGAGTAACAATCAGGGATCTTACGTAATTAAGAACGCGAGCTGGTTACTGTAAGAGCATTTTCTTTTTCTTCTTTCTTTTTTTTTCCTACTCAAAAGCTGCACAGGGCAATGTCCGATGGTGTGTGTGTGTGTGTGTGTGTGTGTGTGTGTGTGTGTGTGTGTGTGTGTGTGTGTGTGTGTGTGTGTGTGTGTGAAAAAGCCAGTGGTTGTGTGTTTCTCAAAGCGGTAATGTTATGAATAGTAATGTGGTAAAGGCAGCGGTGACTCACTTTGCTCTCTCTCTCTCTCTCTCTCTCTCTCCTCTCTCTCTCTCTCTCTCTCTCTCTCTCTCTCTCTCTCTCTCTCTCTCTCTCTCTCTCTCTCTGGATCGCTGTTATTGTTTTTCCAACTCGAAATAAATCATGTGCTTTGTCTTTAAGGGCCTCTTTACCCACACCAGAGAGAGAGAGAGAGAGAGAGAGAGAGAGAGAGAGAGAGAGAGAGAGAGAGAAAGAGGAGGGAATGATATGCGAATGACTGTTGTGTGTTCATGTGGAGGGAGATAGGATGACTGTTGCTGTAAGGAAACACGCTTGTCTCACCGCCCCTGCAGTAACTGTGCGCGGATTTATGAGAATGGTGCTGTGCTCATAACTGCTACCGATATCATCTCAAAGAATGCCACTAACTATAATAATAATAATAATAATAATGATAATAATAACAATAATAATAATAATAATAATAATAATAATAATAATAATAATAATAATAATGATAATAATAATAAGAACAAGAACAAGAACAAGAATGACAACAACAACAACAACAACAACAACAACAACTACAACAATATCAAGTACACCACCGCCCACCACCAACAACAACAAGAACAGCAGCAATAACAACAGCTATAAAAATTGTAGTAGTAATGTTAGCTGTAGTAGTAGTAGTAGTAGTAGAAGTAGTAGTAGTAGTAGTAGTAGTAGTAGTAGTAGTAGTAGTAGTAGTAGTAGTAGTAGTACTGATAATGAATTAACTTACGTGCAGGTGAAAGTTTCTTTGGAAAAGTTACCGTTTTCTAATCTATATCTTCTCCCGCTTCAAATATACATTTTCTTTTCTTTTTTTTCTTTTTCCTCTCTCTTTCTCTCTCTCTAAGCAACATTAAAATTATCGTTATAAACTCTCAGCTTTTTCCGAGTTAAAATGAAAAAAAAAATCTTAATATATTTACCCTTTTTTTCGCTGTAGTTAAAAGTTTACATGCTCTTTCTTTTGCGAAATCTCTGTGCTGAGTTTTCTTTTTTCTTTTTCACTTCTTTCCGTATTAACTCAAAAAATGTTCATGGCTTAGTTTTTTTTTTTCTTTGTGTTATTATTTTTCTCACTCATTACTTAATCCGCATTTTTCCTCCTCTTGCCCGGTTGTGTGTGTGTGTGTGTGTGTGTGTGTTAATAACGAGCGTTATTAGACATGTACACACCTGCGTCACGTCACACACCTGCTTTCCTCACACATCTGTCCCACCTTCAACTACCACGTATGTTTCTATTCTTACACTCGCGCACCTTGTACTCAGCTATAGTGTTCACGACAGCAACACCTTCTTGTCACGGTAGCAACTCTTCTTTCTTACGAGCGTCGGCACTTTTCACTCGTAACTTCCACACGCGATACTTTCCCAGGAGCGAGATACTTCCATCGAGTCACAGATACCTCCCCCCTCCCCCTCTCTCTCTCTCTCTCTCTCTCTCTCTCTCTCTCTCTCTCTCTCTCTCTCTCTCTCTAAGATGGTCAGTGCGCATCCACAAGGTTGATGACACTTTTCTTGCGCAACTAATCTGTCATTCACTCACTTTCCATACTTTCCTTCACGGGGGTTTTAATGAATGAATGAATTTATTTTTTAATTTTATTTGTTTATTTACTTTATTCATTTCTTTCTTTCTTTCTTTCTTTCTTTTTTTCTTTTGCCGTCTCTTCCTTGTCTAATCGAACGCCAGCTTTTGAAATATTGCGGAAAAGTGATTCGTTAAATTCGATACGGCTAGCGCGTTTCTCTCTCTCTCTCTCTCTCTCTCTCTCTCTCTCTCTCTCTCTCTCTCTCTCTCTCTCTCTCTCTCTCTCTCTCTCTCTGAACAAAATGCAAAAGGAAAGACAAAAAAAGTGATCTTCAGAGATAAAATGACAAAAAAGAGAAAATAAAATACATATCGTTGAGGCAATAAGATACAATTAGATGCAAGTATTGGTCACAGATCACAACATTGCTAAGTACTCCAGAAAGTTGCCGCGCTGTTATGGTGAGGTGTCCGATGCCCTCACTGCAGGCTCCCGTTTGACGCTAGGGGAGTCAGGAGTGTAGCGACAGGAACTTGTTGTACGGGAGGTGACGCTTGTGGTTATAATACGATGGTGAGCAAGAGGTATACATTCTCTGGAAATTGTTAACGTTCCTCTCTCTCTCTCTCTCTCTCTCTCTCTCTCTCTCTCTCTCTCTCTCTCTCTCTCTCTCTCTCTCTCTCTCTCTCTCTCTCTCTGTAATTCCTATTCTCTACGTCCCTTTAAGCAGAGGAAACTAAAGGGGTGGTGTCCTACGCCAGCAATTGTACTCTCTCTCTCTCTCTCTCTCTCTCTCTCTCTCTCTCTCTCTCTCTCTCTCTCTCTCTCTCTCTCTCTCTCTCTCTCTCTCTCTCTCTCTCTCTCTCTCTCTCTCTCTCTCTCTCTCTCTCTCTCTCTCTCTCTCTCTCTCTCTCTCTCTCTCTCTCTCTCTCTCTCTCTCTCTCTCTCTCTCTCTCTCTCTCTCTTTCTCCTTTCCTTTTTATCAGACTTTGTATCGTTCTTTCATTCTTTCTGTGTGTGTGTGTGTGTGTGTGTGTGTGTGTGTGTGTGTGTGTGCGTGAGGGAGTGTAGAGGTGAATGAGTACGGTGTTGACATGAATAACATTTTTCTCGGAGGGGAAAAAATCTTTGTGGAGAGCCAGTGAATGTCCCTCGTGGCTGGTGTCATGTTGGTGTTGGTGTTGGTGGTGGCGTAGAGTGAAGGTGTGGAGGGGAGGCGTTGCGAGGCTTTAGGTGTGTGTGTGTGTGTGTGTGTGTGTGAGCGGTAACGCGGTGGACTAGTAGTGTCCGCGTGGCGTTAGCGGCGCGGTAACAGCGGTGTTCTCCATAACTTCGTTCTTTTGTTCAGCGTTAACTTGTTCCTCGTAAAACCTGTTGCGTCACGGCCGGATGAAGGGCTCAAGACAATGCCCCTGGCCTTCCCTCCCCCAGCAGAAGTCGTCCTCTCGCCCTCACCTCCCACTGGGCAGGAAAATCAATACACAAATTTAAAGAGTTTCCTCCCGCCTCACACAGCGTCCGGCCGTGAGGAGGAGGAGGCCCGGGAGGTGAGGCGCGAGGCGGCGAGTACTCCGTGAGGGAAGCGGTAAGGACGAGAGGAGGAAGAGCAAGGCTGAAGGAGGAGGAGGCGGTGGTGGACGAGGGAGGGGAGGGGGAGGAAGAGGTGTGAGGGGAACCAATGGCGGCGCGGGAGGCTGGGGCGCCGCTCGCCCGCCGCCTCACCACTGCCATTTCTACGGAAAAATACACATTAGTTAGGTGGGGGCTTAAAACCCGGCGGCGCCCCGCCTTGCCAATTCGCGACCACAAAATTCCACGATGCGTGGCTTTTTCTTGGCGGGGAGCGAGGGGGACGGCCGGCAATTTTCGTTGGCTGCTGTACCTGCTCCGACGGACCAATTGTGGGTGTCGGCATTGTGGTCCAGCCCCCGTTGTTGTGGGCTCCATTGTTATCCGGACAATGGTTGGTCGCCGCGGGGGAGGCGTCTCCCTATTGGTCGGCCATTGTGGCCCCGCGCGCGCTGATTGGCTGCGCGCCGCCACGTTTTGTTATGGGGGAACAGTGCGGTGACGTCACGCGCAGCGGCGCCCGCCACTGACGGGAATCCGTAAGAATACTCAGTGTGGCCGGCATTGGCTGTGGAACAACACGGGGGCGGCTGCGCGCATTGTTCGCGGGCTGCACACTCACACACGGAGCTCACTCTGTGCCGCGACACGCCCGACGACACACTATGTGTTGACGTGCTACACCAGCGCTCTGTGCTGCACCACCAGCAGGACCACACATTGTTTACAGCGGAGCGACGCACAACCCGGACGGCGCGGGGCCGACGGAGGCGGAGTGTCACACAGGTAAGGTGCTCACCTGGGCTGACCAGCGGCCGGACTTGCAGGCACAGCCCGACCCTACACCAACAACAGGGCCACTGCTGCCTCTTGGCACTCGCCCTGGTTGTGGCACGCGCCTATCAAACATACTCGGCATCGGCTAAGTTTGGCACCTTGGCGATGGGGCGGAGGTGGCCAGCAGTGCCGCGAGCCGCCCCATCATGTCCGCCGCCGCCCGGGCCTCCTGCTGCTTCGGTCTCCCTGCCGACCGCCCCTGCACACCCAGCAGGATGCCCTTGGGTCCCTGCTAACCTGCTGGCGTGGTGGGCGCCGCGGGTGGCCTGGCAAGTGCCCGGGGGAAGGTGAGCGCGGGCGGAAGGCGACGCTACCGCCGCCCGACGCCGCCGCCCCGCCGCCTCTCGACCAAGTTTCCTCCGAATTACCCATCGGCCGAGACCGATTTATGTGACCATAAATTGCGGTGAGTCTCCAGGATGCCGAGGAAGCGGCACCGGAAATAGCGTGTCTTAACGTGGGCTGATGTGATGGTGGTGGTGGTGGTGGTGGTAGTGGTAGTGGTGGTGGTGGGCGTGGGGCGGCGACCCCCGGCAGGTGCCGCACCCACGCCCTCGCGACCACGTATGCAACGCTAAAAAACGTTTATATATAAACATTCTGGATTTGTTACAAGTGATGTGACGTGCGGACGGGTGTGTCTCCGCGGGGCGCTGGTGCCCCGCGGCGGAGCGTGTGTGGTGCAGTTGGGGGCTGGCGACACGGCAACACGACTCCTGCTGCTGCTTGAAGTACAGCGACACGACGCCCCAAGTTGCTCTGCTTTTGCGGCGACCGTTTCAGGCTTCCTCCCCTCCGTGGAGCGAAAATAAGCAAGTTGGGGTGCAAAAACCTGCGATTAGTTATAAATATTTGCATCACCAGGTAGGCCACGGTGCATCCCAGCCAGGGTGACGGGCCACTCATTAGCCAGGTGTGGTGGCCAGGGCGGGGCCTCGACCACCCCACTCTTACTACTTACTGCTCTGCCTCTTGTATATACATTTCTTCACCATTCTATCTTTATCCTCTCTCTCTCTCTCTCTCTCTCTCTCTCTCTCTCTCTCTCTCTCTCTCTCTCTCTCTCTCTCTCTCTCTCTCTCTCTCTCTCTCTCTCTCAGGATGCGAAGTGTTTCTGGGAGGTCATCTTTAAAGGGACTGAAGTGTGTGATGTGAGTGTACCTGTGAGAGGAAACAAAAAAGTGAGGTGTGTGTGGCGGCGGGGCGGGGGCGGACCTGGAGTAAGTAGTGTGAGTAGTAAGGAAGATGTCGCGGAGTAACTGAGGGACGGGACAGGAAGCAACACACACATTAGAGCATCGACGTGTGTGTGTGTGTATGTGTGTGTGTCTGTGTGTGTGTGTGTGTGTGCGTGTGTGCTTACCTGAAGCTGCGTGCGTTACCTGCATGGCGCGGGAACCTCCCCCAAAAATATCCAAGCTTGTCAGGAAAATTGGGGCAGGTGGTGCGTGTATGTATGTATGTATGTATGTGTAGAGCGAGAAAGAGAGAGAGAGAGAGAGAGAGAGAGAGAGAGAGAGAGAGAGAGAGAGACTGGTGTAGTGAGGTGCGGATGGCAGTGGGATGTTTAGTGTTAGTGGGAAAGTTGCAAGTACACAGGTATACTCTCTCCTCCGTGCTGGGTGTAGGTGTGGCTAATTGGATTCGGACGAGGTGTGCTTCCCGGTGCCTCCTCTGCAGGTACACATGAAGGTATTTTTGGGTGTAGTGAAGCGTCTTGGGTGGAAATCAAGGGTTCTGTATCTCTCTCTCTCTCTCTCTCTCTCTCTCTCTCTCTCTCTCTCTCTCTCTCTCTCTCTCTCTCTCTCTCTCTCTCTCTCTCTCTCTCTCTCTCTCTCTCTCTCTCTCTCTCTCTCTCTCTCTCTCCGTACTAGTAAGTGAAGGAGGAAGGTAAAGGAGGAGAAGAGAAGGAAATGGAGAGGCAGTAGCTAAGGGACTAAGGAAGATTTTAAAGCGTGTGTAGTAAAGGAAAGGAGAACTAAAAATGAAGCGGAAACTAGAAGAGGAGACGTGAGTGAGGGAGGAGGAGGAGGAGGAGGAGGAGGCAAGGATGAGATGCGGCAAAATACACATCTAAACATTAAGAGAGCGAGCGAGAATGAAGAAGGAAAAAAATAAAAGAAAAAAAAAAGAAAGAAGGAAAAAAGATCACACGCGCATACGCCTACACTTGCAACTCGAGCTACGCACACACACACACACACACACACACACTCACACATGTACGTAACTTTTTTCTTTTCTCTTTTTTTTACTGGTAACAATCTCTCTCTCTCTCTCTCTCTCTCTCTCTCTCTCTCTCTCTCTCTCTCTCTCTGGGGTGGTAATGACTCCGGATCGATATCTAACAGTGCTCTAATGAAGGATCGAGTGTCCGTGGTCGCCCGAGGGGAGGAGGAGGTGGAGGAAGAGAGAGGGAGAGGGAGAGAGAGTGACTTAGTAGGAGAAAAATCTTACTCTCACTTATATACCGTGTGTGTGTGTGTGTGTGTGTGTGTGTGTGTTCGTTAGTTGTATTTCATCTCCACTCGAGTATTGCATTACCTTCCCTCGTGTTTTTCTCTTTCTTGCTCCTTCCTTCCTCCTTCCTTCTCTTTCCTGCCCTTCTCCCTCCCGTTTCTTCCCTCCCTCTCCGCGTCTGCCTCCTTCCTTCGACCCCCCTCCGTTCCTCCTTCCTCTGTTCTCGTGTCCTGTTGTGCTTGTGACCCTGGGTGTGTCTGTGTGTGTGTGTGTGTGTGTGTGTGTGTGTGTGTGTGTGTGTGTGTGTGTGTGTGTGTACGCGTGAGACAGACACTCGTTCATCACTTTTAATTCTGAGTCGCGTTTTCTCTTTTTTTGCGGTAAAATGAAACCTGATTCCTAAACATGACCAAATCGCGCCCGCCTCCCGCCCTCATCCTCCTCCTCCTCCTCCTCCTCCTCCTCCTCCTCCTCCTCCTCCTCCTCTCCTCCTCCTCCGCTGGTTCAACAAAGCGGCCCAACACCGTAAATCAATCAGGCTTTCGCGAGTTTTTCACGTAAATCAGCGCAAAATATTCCCGTTTTTACCGCCATTATCATTACTATCAGCATTATTATTTATATCACTATTCTTATTATCACTATCATTATTATTATTACTGGTGGTGTCTTCCGCGTTCCTTCGCTATCGTCCTCTGCGCTGCGGCCTGAATAAAGCGGAGAATGCTCTTAGCTCGCTATTGTCTTTTCTTTTCGTCTATTTATGTGTGGCTGCAGTTTTGTGTCGCGCCTCTTCCTCTTCTTCCTCCTCCTTCTTTCATCAACTCACAGCTGCTTCCTTCCCTGCTTTCTGCTTTTGCCTCGCCTGCTTAGTTAGTGCATTATTTCATATTCACTTGTGTTTGATATATATATATATATATATATGCATACGTACATCACATTTTCTTTTTTATATTTTTTTTTCACCGTTGTCGTCTTCGTCTGCTCCGTCACCTTGCCTCCTTCTCGTCCTCGTCGGTGTCGCTTATAAATGAACTGGTTCGTGTCCTGTTTATTTATTGAGTCGTTCAGTCACTCGTTCCTTCTCCTCCTGCGTAGCGCGTTTGATTCTTTCTTTTCTTTGTTTTGTTTTATTCATTATGCTTTGAACGTGCCCAATTTCGCGGATGCATTTTTGTTTTATGCTTTCAATTTTCTTTTGTTGTTTTATTTCGCGCTCACTTTTCATTCAGTGCTTGTGTTAATGGTAGCGTGTTCTGAATCGCCTGTATTTTTCCCCGTTATCTGTTTTCATCCTTCTTTTCTCTCATTATCTCTCTTAGTTTAGCGTTGCGGTGAACACGTGTGCTGCTCCTGGTGGTGGTGGTGGTGGTGGTGGTGGTGGTGAACTTCCGTGGTGTAGGTGTAGGGCTGATGGTGGTGGTGATGGTGGTGTTGCTAGTGGTGATGGTTGTAGTATCGGCGGCTGTTACTACTACTAGTTTATTTGCATTCGATATTATGTTGTTTACGTTTGAGCGTCGCGGCGAGAAGCTTATCTTTCATTAGCGATATTTGTTCCCTACTTAATTTTGGATGATGATGATGGAGGAGTGGCGGAGGAAGCACACCAACCAGGAAGAGGATAAGGAGGAGGAGGAGGAGGAGGAACAAAACGACTGATAATGAAGGATAAGGAAGAGTACTATTATTCTTTTTAACCGTAGAAATTACAATAGTAGAAAGCATTTGTAGTAGTAGTAGTAGTAGTAGTAGTAGTAGTAGTAGTAGTAGTAGACCGCAGAACTGTATCCTTTACGCCTCTTCAACTTCCACCGATCGAAACAGAAGCAGGAACAAGGACGTGAGGAAGACACGCCGCGAAGTGCCGGTAACTGGCTTGCGTTACCGGCGTCACCTTCCCCGATGCTCACTTAACGCAGCCCAGAGGCGATACCGCACAGGCGACTAAGGACATTCCCGATCGTGACAAGACGGAAGCGCTGTTTGCTGATTACTCCCGATAACAGCTACCGTGTTTTATTTCCTTATTGATATTTCCGCTGTTCCGGCTCCGATTTATATCCTGATTTTTACGGACTGATCCGATTTCATGTCGTTCGTTATCGGTGTTTAGCGGAGATGGTGATGTGCACTGATTTTGCCGATTGTTAAGGGTGTTGTTAAGTCTTTCCGATGTGTTTGAGTGGTGATTGTTATTGTTACCGATGTAATAAGTAGTTTTAAGTCACCATTGTTATTATTATTGCTATCGGACCTGTGGCATCTCTTCCGCATTTTCACCGATATGTATACATTTTTTTCTTCTTTAACTGCGCGATTTTCTTCCTGAAACTCCATAACAAACCCCGCGTGTTATCGGAAGCCCACACACATATACGGAAGTCACTCATAAATCACTCTTTTCTTTTTTCCGATTTTTCGTGCACAGATGCAAAACTTAATCGTGTATTTTATTTTTTTTACAGAACCTTTCATTTTTCTTTTTTTTTCCCGATTTACTGTGCCTTCATCGATTGCGCCGTAGCCGATACGTGTCACAACCGATAGAATAACTTTCCGATGTACGTAAATCGGTTTAAAAAGGCAAAAGAGCGGACAATGTATATTTCGTGGAGTGATGGAAAGATCAATATCGGATCAGTGTGAGAGAGAGAGAGAGAGAGAGAGAGAGAGAGAGAGAGAGAGAGAGAGAGAGAGAGAGAGAGAGAGAGAGAGAGAGAGACAACAGGTATTGGTTATCGGGACATCAGTTTGCCGATCTAGAGAGAGAGAGAGAGAGAGAGAGAGAGAGAGAGAGAGAGAGAGAGAGAGAGAGAGAGAAAGAGAGAGAGAGAAAGAGAGAAACGGATGGGAATACAATACATGTTATCCTGAGTTAACATCTCTCTCTCTCTCTCTCTCTCTCTCTCTCTCTCTCTCTCTCTCTCTCTCTCTCTCTCTCTCTCTCTCTCTCTCTCTCTCTCTCTCTCTCTGTTATCTTTCTTATCTGCATTTCTATTTTTATGAGAGGACGTGAATATATTTTTACGCATTAAGAGAAAACGTGGAGTGGAAGCTCTGCGTATATATATATATATATATATATATAAGGGTATTTTTTTCAAGGGGGTGTTTTTACAATTGCTAAAATGCGGAAGAGGAAGTGGACGTGCAGAGAGAGAGAGAGAGAGAGAGAGAGAGAGAGAGTGTCCTTTAGCAAAAAATACGTAAAAGTCAAAATCATCTCTTTCTCTTACGCCATCAGCATCACGTACATTCACTGATCGCCAAGGTAGACACAGCGCCCGCACAGGTATAGTTAATTAATTAGCGTCCCCGTGTATAGTGTGCGTGGCAGTGTAGGACAACCCGTTAGTGCTCTCTTTTTTTTTTTTCTTAACTTTTTCTTCTTTATGTTATGTCATTGATTCTTTCTAATTCTTTCTATTCTCCTTAAGGTTCCGTTCTCCGCATCTTTACTCCCTCTCTCTATTTCCATTCCCTCTTCTGCAGTCCTTCTTCTTCTTCTTCTTCTTCTTCTTCTTCTTGTTCAGCCTTCTTTGTCCTCTTGTAAGGTCGCTTATTCTCATTATTCCCCTTTAATTTATATCTTCTACATTTTCACTCAGCTCTTTCTCTCCATCTCTCTCTCTCTCTTTCTCTTCATCTCTCATTTTTTCTCTTATGCATTCCTTCTTGTTCTTCTGCCTTATCTCGCCTTATTCTTCCGTTTGCGTTTTGATTTATGATTTTTCTAACCCCCATTTTGCTTGTCCTTCCTGTTAGTGTGTTCGTATCTATTCATTTTCTCCTCCGCTGTTGAATAAAATGCGGTAATGTTATATATTCGTAATAAAAAGACCGGTAAGAAAAAAAATATGTAGGTTAAAGTCATGTGCGTAAGCGATAACGAGAGAGAGAGAGAGAGAGAGAGAGAGAGAGAGAGAGAGAGAGAGAGAGAGAGAGAGTACACACACAATCAACAGCTTTATGTAGGGTGATTGTATCGATAATTAGCGGAAAGTTATCGGATATTTTGTGGTTTGTCGGCAAATATTTAGCGCAAAGTTGGTGGTTATTTGCCGCCTGAAGCATCCATGGGTAACGTGGCGCTGGGAGAGAGAGAGAGAGAGAGAGAGAGAGACATTTTTACTCTCTCTCTCTCTCTCTCTCTCTCTCTCTCTCTCTCTCTCTCTCTCTCTCTCTCTCTCTCTCTCTCTCTGTCCCCTCTCACACCATTTCAATTCAATCCATCTTCTTAATATTTTCCCACATAAATTTCCTTCTTCCATTCCTCCCTCTCATCCTCCCTTTACCCTTTTCTTCCGCACCTCCCGCGTTCCTCCGTCCCTCCCCTCCCTCCGTCCACCTCCCTTTACCCTTTTCCTCCACCACCTCCCCCATTCCTCTCTCCGACCTCCCCATTGAGACCTCACACACACGTCACAATGTGCCTTGACACCTCTCCCTCCTCTACCTCCTCCTCCTCCTCCTCCCCCTCCTCCTCCTCGAAGCGCCCCCCATGCATCCCCACAGTGAAATATGATGCTCCTATCTCCTCAGGCCACTTCACCGTTGTATGATGAGACGTATTATCTAGAGATAGGCTTGCTTGATTTACCGATAATGCTCATTGGCTAACTGGCTGACTGGCTGAGTGACTGACCGCCTAACTGACTGACTGGCTGGCTGGTTGGCTGACTGACTGGTGAATTGACGGCGGAAACTGGTTTGATATGAGAGGACAGGAAGGGAAGCGGGCAAGAAGTGGTGTCTGGATTGACAGATTGGGTTAATGGGATCGCCAGTGATTATGCTCCAGCGAAGGGTTTTGGGGGGCAGGGGGCAGGGGGGCATGTGTGAGGGGTGAGTGACGGGGGGCGGTGCGGTGCGGGATGATAAAAAAAAGGGGGGTTGAAGGGTCTGGCTGTTTGTTGGGGTGAAGAGATTGAAAGGTGCGTTCTCAGAATAAGGGAATGTATTACAGTTGTGCATTTTTACCTGAGAGTGTGTCTGTGTGTGTGTGTGTGTGTGTGTGTGTGTGTGTGTGTGTGTGTGTGTGTGTCCGGCTGTGTATGTCCTGTCTCTTTCTCTGTGTGTGTGTGTGTGTGTGTGTGTGTGTGTGTCTCTGGATAGTTGAGTGTCTGTCTGTCTGCTTGTCTTGTTGTCCTTGTCTGGTTCTGTCTCATTAACAGTCTGGCTGGCGGAGTGTCTGTCTGTCTGTCTGTCTGTCTGGTATTCCATTTGTTCGAAGATTACGTAGGTGGATTTTTACCTTTCGTTATCATATATTCCTGGTATTCTCCCTTTTCTTTTATGCTTGACTGTGTGTGTGTGTGTGTGTGTGTGTGTGTGTGTGTGTGTGTGTGTGTGTGTGTGTGTGTGTGTGTGTGTGTGTGCTTCCGTGTCAGTGTTTTATATCCCTTTTTATCGTTTCTTTCACCATTTATTGGCTCTTTTTCTCGCCGTCGCCAGCCGGGAGCGCGAGGGGACGCAGGAAAGAAAGACGCACCGCTTAAGGAAACACTTCTGCCACTGCAAGAAAATACAAGCATAAAAAAGACGAAAAATATAGAAAAAAAAATCACACATAATGACAGAGACAGACAGAGACACAAAGAGAGAGAGAGAGAGAGAGAGAGAGAGAGAGAGAGAGAGAGAGAGAGAGAGAGAGAGAGAGAGAGAGAGAGAGAGAGACAGACAGACAGACAGACAGAGAGAAATCTATCGCCAAAGAAAACGAAGGAAGAGAAGAAAAATAGAACAAGAGACGGACAAAGAGAACGAAAAAAAAGGAAAAGTTGAAGGATATGAGGGAGATTAACAGAAGGAGCCAGAAGGAAGAGGAGGAGGAAAATGAATACTTGAGAGCAAAATCCGTGACTGTAATGGCTGACAAAGCACCTACGAGGGTGACTTGTCCCTTGCAGGTGCCTCTATCGCTCACTGTCGAGTGCCGCCGGTAGAGTGCCACGCCGCCACCACACTGACGCCCCGCTAACCAGAGGAGGAAAGTAAGAAGCAGAGACGGAAGGAATGTCGAAGGAGCAGGGACGAAGAAAATGCCAAGGAGAAGGAGAATAAGGATTAGAGACGTAGTAAAGAAGAGAATACTGTAGAACGAGGAAGAGGTATAAGAGGAATAAAAGCAGAGGGGTTGAAAAAGAATGCCGAAAGAAGAAAAAAGTGTAAGGAGAAAGGTGTGAAGAGGTTGACAAATACAAAGGAAGAGAAGGAGGAATGAAGAGATGAAAGAATGCAGGTGAGAGAAAAGGAGGAGGTGGGATAAAGCGTAGATAGAGACAGAGAAGGAAGCGAAAGACACTGCTGAGGAATAGGAAAGAAAAAAAATAAAAGGACGAGGACGAGAAGAAGCTTATCGAAAAAAGAAAATAACAAAATAATTAGGAGGAGAAGGAGGAAGGGGGATACTGAAGAAGAGAAGGAGGAGGAGCAGAAAGAAGACGAGTGGAAAAAGGGTGAAGGAGAAAGGGGGGAGGGGGAATGAGCTAAAGAGAATGCCGCCACTTAGAGTATCAGTGTGCCATGGACGACCCGAGGACACGCGCTGAGTGCCACGGGGGAGAGGAGAGGGAGAAAGAGAGAGAGAGGGAGAGAGATCTGTTTGCAAGACCAGCGGCGGCCATGATGTTGCATAAAAGAAGAGATTATTGTGCAAAAAAACACCGGCACCTTTTTCTCACATGTATAAATGACGCGACTGTTTGTTGTATAGATAAGTTGCTTTGTATACGTGACGTGGCTGGACGCTAACATGTAGAGGTGCGATGATGTGAGTGTTTGAATATACATGTGACTCCGCTGTGTTATGTGTAATTAATGTATGAGTATGTGTAGTGTAGCCGTCATGGTGGTTGTGTTGCGTCTTGGAAGAAGTGACAGAGAGAGGGAGAGAGAGAGAGAGTGTATAGTCAAGTGAGTCACATAAATTATAACGAGGCTTTAGACAGACAGGAAAAAACCCGTTCTCCCATTTAGAGGGGCGGCGTGGTGGCGGGAGGGAAGGGGATCAGGAGGAAGAGGAGAGGAGTAGTGTTAGATGGAGGAGGAGGAAGGAAGGAGGGAAGGAGGAGGGTAGGAAGTCCTCTCTCACTTTACTGGATTTGCTTCAGTGAGAATGTAAGAGAGAATAAATAGTTTTGTGGTGGTAGGACTCTCTCTCTCTCTCTCTCTCTCTCTCTCTCTCTCTCTCTCTCTCTCTCTCTCTCTCTCTCTCTCTCTATCTCTCTCATTTCCACGTGAAAGGATTGGTAACACTGGGTGATGACGAATCATATGTTGGCATGACTTATTGATTTGTTCTCTCTCTCTCTCTCTCTCTCTCTCTCTCTCTCTCTCTCTCTCTCTCTCTCTCTCTCTCTCTCTCTCTCTCTCTCTCTCTCTCTCTGAAGGGCGTAAAGCGACGGTCGTGATTGGCTAATTAAGGCAAGGGATAAGGGACCGCGACTTCTCATTGGCGAACGCGGAAAAGACTAATTTTGCACTTATAATTATTAACATTAGTAGTAGTAGTAGTAGTAGTAGTAGTAGTAGTAGTAGTAGTAGTAGTAGTAGTTGTGGTGGTGGTAGAAGTAATGGTCACTTCCTTTATACTCTCTCTCTCTCTCTCTCTCTCTCTCTCTCTCTCTCTCTCTCTCTCTCTCTCTCTCTCTCTCTCTCTCTCTCTCTCTCGCTACTAAACACACAAAAAAATAATAAATAATGAAAATAAAATACTGCAGGAATGTTTTCACTAGTTTATCATTACCATTATTTTTTTTTATTCTATCAAACTCTCTCCCGTAATTATATTTATTCACACGCTCATTTATTTTCCGTAATTTGTGTGTTTATTCATTTTGGTTCGTTCCATGTAGTGTGTGTTTAGTTATTTAAGCGAACAGTATTTTCCGGTTAGATAGCGCGGCGATCAGAGAGAGAGAGAGAGAGAGAGAGAGAGAGAGAGAGAGAGAGAGAGAGAGAGAGAGAGAGAGAGAGCGCATCTACCTGGCACTCCTTGTAGGGGATCAATTATCTTGCAGGAGGAGGTTTGCTTCTCTCTCTCTCTCTCTCTCTCTCTCTCTCTCTCTCTCTCTCTCTCTCTCTCTCTCTCTCTCTCTCTCTCTCTCTCTCTCCCCGGCTCTTCCTCTCCCTCTGTGCCTGGGTTGCTGTCTTCTTGATATGGCCCAGAAGCCGTTCTCTCTCTCTCTCTCTCTCTCTCTCTCTCTCTCTCTCTCTCTCTCTCTCTCTCTCTCTCTCTCTCTCTCTCTCTCTCTCTCTTTCTCTGTCTCTCTCTCTCTTTGGCTCAGATTTACAAGAGGGACGAGTAAAAAAATAAAGAAAAAAACATGTCAGCTAAGAGCGGAAGAGGGAGACAAGGAATTAAGTGAGAACGTTAGGACGGAAGAGGAGGAGGATGAGGAGGAGGAGGAGGAGGAAGAAAACGAAGAGGAAGAGGGAGGTATGTATATTGGGAATATTAGGGGAGCTACTTCTTACGCGATGACTACCTCCTCCTCCTCCTCCTCCTCCTCCTCCTCCTCCTCCTCCTCCTCCTCCTCCTCCTCCTCGACATTCTCCTCCTCCTCCTCGTGCCTGTTTCACTCCTGTTTTCTCCCCCGTCGCGGCTGTCAGCGTGTGTTTGTTTATCTCTGCTCCTCCCGGCGGCGGGGCACGCTGTTTGCTTGCTCTGCCCTGCCTCGCCGCCCGCCAGGACCGCCCGCCCGCCCACCGCCCCCTCCCCGCCCCGCGCCCCCCGCCAGAAAGAAAATGGACACAGATGATTATTGTTTAGGAGAAAGGAGTGAAGGGAAGGGGGCGTCTTATTATTTATTTGTTTGTGTGTCTTTCCTTTGTTTGGGCGCCGGGGTTGTTGCTCGGTGCAGCGGCCTTGGTGGCGGTGGTGGTGTGGTGGTGGTGTGGTGGTGGTGACGGTGCTGCTCCTTGCTTGCTGCGGTGTGCGGTGTGCGGTGCGTGGTGGTGAGTCAGAGTAGAGCGCGGCAGCGGCGGGAATGGACATCGCGTCTCCCTGAATGAACTGTCCTGGTTTTTAAACATTTTTCCTTTCCAGTTTTTCACTTTCACTAAATTGAATATTTTACCGTTCATTATTTTTTTACCTGAAATTTTTATAATTCATTTGCTAATATTACTGGAAACACTTATTTTCGTCATCAGTAGAACATTTCTCTTGTTAATTACGTGTGAAATAAATAGAAATGTAATTTGTTATATATTCAAAGTATGATAATTTATAAATGTGCCACTGACAGGAACATTTGTAATTAGTATGTCTCTCCTTCAGGTAGGGCGGTCCTCCTTGGTTCCTCGGCGGCCTGAGGGAGGGACGGGCTGGAGGGGGCAGGTGTGTGGCGGAGGGTGGCGCCTGCAGCTGCCCGGCACGTGTGGGGACGCTGCTTCAGGCCGGTCAGTGTGAGGAAGGTCATTCTGCCGATGTCCCGCCTGTCTCTTTCCGTCTCAACATCCTCATCTCTCTCTCTCTCTCTCTCTCTCTCTCTCTCTCTCTCTCTCTCTCTCTCTCTCTCTCTCTCTCTCTCTCTCTCTTTCTGCTGAATTACGTTGTAAGATTGAAAAAAAAGTCCTAATATATGTAGATATCATTAACGAAGACTAAGGCAAGTAAGCAGACACACACACACACATATATACACGCATGAACAAAATAAATAAATAAATAATAATGTATAAAAGAAAGAGTGAGAAAAGAAGAAAAAAAAATAGCTGTAAAGTAAAACCCCTCAACACCATTTCACGCAAAACACTTAAAAACCACCACCACCACCACCACCAACACCACCACCATTACAAATTAAGAAACACATTCCCTCACCTTACTACCCTCACCACTCACTCCCGCCCCCCATCACCCATCACCCCCACCCCCTCCTGCACCCCACCTCTCGCGGCGTGGGGGGTAAAACAAAGCCTCCCACTTAGCTCACTCTTATCACACACCTCTGTTTTGTGTAGCGCAACCTGACACCTCGGGTCTTGGGGCGTATCCTCTCCCCTCGCCGCACCTCCCCTCGTCACCCCTCTGGCCGGGCGCCCTTAGAGTCATTCTCCCGCCGCCCGAGGGGAGCTAAACGGGAGGTGCTGGCTGGGGAGAACCGTGATGGGTGATTGTTAACTTGGATTTTTTTGCGTTAATCAGGTGGAAAGGGAAGAAGGAGGGGAGAGGAGGGATAAGGGAGGGTGTGATGGGGAGAGGAGTAAGGGGAGATGGGAGGGGTGGTGGGTGAGTAGTTGTTTTAGTGGTGCTTGTAGTGGTGATGATGATGGTGGTAAGGACGAAGAGAATAAGGGAGGTTATGGTTAGGTTTGGAAGGGGGAGATAAGAAAAGAGAGAGAGAGTGAGAGGATGAATGGTGCGAATGAAAATGCACTGAAGATAGGTGATGCTTGTGTGTGTGTGTGTGTGTGTGTGTGTGTGTGTGTGAGAGAGAGAGAGGGAACTGACGAAAGAAAGAACGTGAGGGAAGGGAGGGGAAGAAGAAAAGCATGCGGTCACAGTTGAGGTGACGCAGAGGGGAATAAAGAGATAGACTGAGTTAATAGGAGAAAAAGGGTACATGACTGAAGAACTCCATCTCCCCTCACTTAGTTCTTAGCCTCTCCCCGCATTTTTCTCCTTGCCCTCACCCTCTCCCCTCACTCTCCCTGCCATGGCTCCCGCACCCTCCTCACCTCCTTTCCCTTCACGTCCCCTCACACCCTCCCTGTCCCGTCCCCCTCTTTTCCTAACTTGTCCCTCCCCTCCCACTCCCCCTCCCGTCCCCTCACCGCATTCCACAGATCGCCCCCCGCCCACAAAAGGCCAGTTATGTGGGCGTGAGGAGGGTCAAACAGACCGCCCATGACAGGCGAAAGGGGGGAGGGTGAGGAGACACAAGTACCCATTATGAGGAGAAAATTTATTAGGGTGACCTGTAGGTTTCAATTATCCTTCGCCGACAGCTGTGTGTGTGTGTGTGTGTGTGTGTGTGTGTGACAAGACAACGTTCCTGTGATATATGTATTCTTTCTTGTTTTCTTCTTCGTTTGACTGAAGTTATTATTTTTTTTCTCTACTTCTTCTTATTTACTCTTGTTTCCTATGTGTCAGTATACCGCTTCCCCCACCACCCCCAAACAAAAAAAGAAAATTATCAATAAAAATATAAAAAAAAGGTTAAAAAGAACGACTAAGAACGAGAAGTAGAGTGATAAATAGTGACGATACAATCAACACCGGCCAGCACAACACACAGCAACTGACTCAACACAAACCAAGTAAAAAACACATTAATAAAGAGAAAGAAAGATGTGCATGGAGAAGTAATGTGAGTAGAACCGTGAACACTATAGTTTATTAACGTCAAGCTCTTAAGTCAAAGCTAAAAGTATTCAGAGAGAGAGAGAGAGAGAAAGTTTGTAGTATATTAAGTGTCCTATGACGTATTACAGCAATGTGTGTGTGTGTGTGTGTGTGTGTGTGTGTGTGTGTGTGTGTGTGTGTGTGTGTGTAAGTCAGATGCTTACGTAAAAATCTCGCTGTGTAGTCTCATACATTATGCAAGTGTTCTCTCTGATGTGTGATTCCTTCCGCATTGCCTTCATACCCTAAGTGATGTTTTGTGTGTGTGTGTGTTTTTTTTTTTTCGCTTTCTTCCTCCTTTATTTGCATACCCACTTCCTCTCTCTCTCTCTCTCTCTCTCTCTCTCTCTCTCTCTCTCTCTCTCTCTCTCTCTCTCTCTCTCTCTCTCTCTCTCTCTCTCTCTCGAGGGCGGGTCACAGTCCTCCCTTTGTCAGTCCCTGGCTCACAAGAGGATCACCACCAGTTCCTTATTCTCCAAATACTTGCACATTATCAGCGGAATCGGTTGCGAAAGATTTGCTAATTGAGAAAATGAGATAACGTGGAGTGCGTGAGGTGCGGGGGAGGGAGGGGAGGGGAGGCGTGAAGTGGACTTTGTCAGGAACATTTTGAGTTGTTAGCTCTTCACACTTCTTTTACCGGTGTTATTAGTGGCCGTTCTTCCTCTTCACTAATGCCAGCAGTGTCCATCATATTGGTGGATGCAATTTTTCCCACACCGCAATTGCTCCAAAGAACAGTTACTTGCGCACCTCGAAAGCTTGTTTGTTTTTAAGTCGCAGTTCCCTCGTCGCCGCCAGAGGGCCGCTGTGTCGAGGAACACAACGCCGAGGAACAAAAAGACCCGCAAACAAACCTTCACTTGTTTTTGAGGCTCGGCGCGCGCGAAACAAGACGTCACCAGACTTTCCACTTCATAGTATTCATTTTCCATAATGCATCGCCCGGGTGGCCGAGGCGTGGCGGAGGGCTGGCCCGAAGGATCACCGTTAGGTCGGTGACAGGGTACGGGAAGGACAGTGTGTTCAGTCACAGTCAATGCTTGTTTGTTTATATTGATTGTGTTTGATTCCACAATGCTTTACTTTCGCATGGATGGCGGCGGCGGCAGTGGCGGCGGCCCTTTGTTTCCTAACAATCGCTCGCGGTGGCCAGGCTGGTATCGGTGCCGCCGGAAGGTGGTGGTGCCTCTCGCCGCCCCGAGAGGCTGAGTCTCTCGAGGAGACGACAAGCGGGGCTGAGCGACCTTTGGGAAGGCCAGGGAACAACAGGCACAAGGCGGCGCCTCATCGTACACGCCGGCCACCGCCACCTTGCTCCGCCCGCAGAATGTGAGAATAGAGCCTCTGTTGTTTGTAGCCCGGGCGTCAATGGCCCCCGTGGCCCTCTCATGCTTTCGTCCAGCCAGTGCCAAGCCAGAGGGCCACAGTGACCAGACGTGAACGCTCTCGTGCTCGCGTCCACAACTCGATGCCGCGGGAGTGAGTGCCTCAAGGAGGACTTTTTACTTGAAGAAGGACGTGCTGCTCAGCGCGCCGTCGCCACAGCCGCCGCCATGACGCTAGTGTGAGTACCAAACTGCAGGCACTGAGGGTGATGGACGCGTAGTAGTGACGGCGGTGGTGGTGGTGATGGTGATTGTGGAGGTGGAGGCTGCGGGGTTAGTGGAGGGCTTCAAGTGGTTTGATCTTTGCTCACGTAAACACAAATCGTGTCTACAAGAATCATTCATTTCTCCCTGCAAGACTCGGTGCTTGCTGTGTGGCGCTGCGTGGTGGTGCGATGAGTTAAGGCGCAGCAGGCGTGGGCGGGCGCATCGTCTCTGGGTGGAGGAGAAGGAGCACGAGGAGGACACACCCAGGCGGGGCTCGGCGATGACAACGGCGGGTATTGTGTCGCGGCGGAGCGGGGTCGTGAGGTGACCGCGGCCGCCAGTGTCAGCGCTTTTCTTGTCCTCCAAGAGCCTGCGACGAACTCTCTCTCTCTCTCTCTCTCTCTCTCTCTCTCTCTCTCTCTCTCTCTCTCTCTCTCTCTCTCTCTGTTCTGGGTGTGGTAGATACAGTTGGGTCTAAGGAAAACTACGTGAGGCGACAAATCAAGCTTCAGTTACCAGTACAAGTACGAGATGCATCCTCCTTATCCTCCTCCTCCTAGTCTTCGTCTTCCTCCTCCTTCTCCGCTTCATTCATGCGCATGACTATTATCGAAAGAGGAAGAGGAAACAGCATAATCAAATGTTTCGAGAGAAGAGGAGGGGGGAAGGGAAATGAGAGAGAAAGAGAATGACGTGGATAAGAGAGAGAGAGAGAGAGAGAGAGAGAGAGAGAGAGAGAGAGAGAGAGAGAGAGAGAGAGAAGAATGAGTCAAGTAGATGAGGTTAGGTCGGCGTGGGACGGCTGGAGGGAGGAGGGAACAGACGATGTTTGTCTCGTTGAGCAACGTGAGGAAATGCAAGCCTCCTTCTCCTCCTCCTTCTCCTCCTCCTCCTCCTCCTCCTCCTCCTCCTCCTCCTCCTCCTCCTCCTCCTCCTCTTCCTCCTCCTCCTCCTCCTCCTCATCTTTCTTTTTCTTCTTCTCCATCCTGGGTGCAGTGAGGGAGGCTGCTGCAAAGGTCGGGCATTGGAGCGTTTGGTGGCATTTAGAGGCAGAGGTAGCGGCCGCCTCGCGTAACACCAGCAGAACTACGTGACCTTCCCTGCCCAGCACCAGTGTACCCCTCGTAGCTTTCCCTTCCCTCAAGTGTCCCCTTTTTTTCAGTACCGTTCCTTCTTTATCTCTTCCACTTATGCCATCCTTGTTTCTCTTCGTCCTCTTGTTATTTCTGTTTGCCCTCTCTCTCCTCCTCCTCCTCCTCCTCTTCATCTTCCTCCTTTGCTAACCTCAACAGAAGAACCCATTAGACGGTATCAGCTCAAGGAGAAAATTTTGGGGTGTCAGACACAATGTACACACACACACACACACACACACACACACACACACACACACACACACACACACACACACACACACACACACACACACACACACACACACACACACACACACAAGTGCCACCCCTTCTCTCTCACCATACCAGCTGCCCATTCTTACCCCCCCTATCCCTCTCTCTATCGCTCTCTCTCTCTATATATATATATATATTCATCCTAGAGAGAGAGACAAGTCGGTCATTGAACAAACGCACGTACACACTCCTTTCTCTCTCTCTCTCTCTCTCTCTCTCTCTCTCTCTCTCTCTCTCTCTCTCTCTCTCTCTCTCTCTCATCATAATAAAACCTCTTCCTCACTTCCCTCCGTCCGTTTTCTTTATGACGCCCCTTTCTCTCCCCATCATTTCTCCCCATTACTTCACCATCACCCCATGTGCCAGTAGTTACAACAGTGTATTGGAGCCTAAGTAACTGGTGGTGTTTACTGTTTTGTGTAATTCATATGTAATTTTTTCTCTCGTGCTGCTCTACTTAAATTATTCTCCTTAGCTTCACTCTTTTATTATTATTATTATTATTATTATTATTATTATTATTATTATTATTATTATTATTATTATTATTACCATCACAATCACTGCTAGTCTGTATTCATTGTCACTGTTAACTTTCTTTTTTTTCACTCTCGTCACTGTCATCACCTTTTTTCTCTTTTCTCTCACTATTTTCAGCGTTATGTCACTTTCTCGTGTGAGTTTTTCTTCTTCTTCTCCTTCTTCTTCTCCTTCTTTCTCCTCTTCTTCCAGCTCGTTATCTTCCATCTCCCCCGCATCCCCCTCCTCTTTCTCCTCTTCCTCCTAATCATCCCCCTCCTCCTCTTCTTCCTCCTCTTCTTTATCTTCATCTCCACAATAAACAGAAACTCTAGAACTTGAGAAAATAAAAAAGTCATCACATTTTCATAATCGTAGAGAGAGAGAGAGAGAGAGAGAGAGAGAGAGAGAGAGAGAGAGGGAGAGGGAGAGGGACAAGTTCTCTTTCATGCCTGGCTAACCCTCTCTGCTCTGTGATTGGGTGTTTTTCTTTTTTGTTTGGTTTCCGTGGCTCTTGATTGGTCATTCTGTTTACGACTTGCTGATGGTCTGATTGGTCCTCGCGGCGCTTGTTTCCTCGCTTTTGATTGGCTGCTGCTTCTTCTGGGAATTCTCTCATTGGTGGAAGCTCCTTGTTTCGACAATATTCTGTTTTCCGTCTGTGTGTTGCGTGTGTGTGTGTGTGTGTGTGTGTGTGTGTGTGTGTGTGTGTGTGTGTGTGTGTGTGTGTGTCTCGCTTTGTTTGTCTGTTTGCCTGTGTGTTTATCTAATCTCTCTCTCTCTCTCTCTCTCTCTCTCTCTCTCTCTCTCTCTCTCTCTCTCTCTCTCTCTCTCTCTCTCTCTCTCTCTCTCTCTCATCTTTACATTATCTAATTATCTCTTTCTTATATTTTCCTCATCTAAAACCACATTTGTCTTTCACTCTTTCTCTCTTCCTCTCTCTCTCCTCTGTTTTCCCCTTTTCCTTCTATTTCCCATCGCCTCTTTCTCTCATTCCCTTTCTTTCTCTCTCATTGTCCCTTCTTTTACAAATTTCTCTTACCCTTTTCTTTCCCACCTTTTCTCTTTTTTTATCTCTCATGCCTCCTCTTTCCCTTTTCCCTCATCTCTCTACCTTTCCTCCTCCTCCTCCTCCTCCTCCTCCTCCTCCTCCTCTGAGTGGCAATTCAAGATGATTTCCTGACGTCGGATATTGTCCCGACTAGTTGTTCTCAAGTGGAAATTTCCCCTCGCACTAAATGGGTTTCCTCAAAAAATATTAATACCTTCCCTCGACTTTTGTGGGGGAGGGGGAGAGAAAGGGGGGAGGGAGGGATGGCTGGAAGAGGAGGAAAGTGATGTGCAATAGAGAGAGAGAGAGAGAGAGAGAGAGAGGCCGGCGAGATGTATAGAAGCAGAGATAGACACAAAGACAGAAGGTAGAAGACTAAGAAGGAGGAGTAAGAGGAAGAAGAGGAGGAGGAGGAGGAGGAGGAGGAAGAGGTGGTGATCTTACCTGACAAGCGCAGGTCACTTTGGCTTAGGTAACTACATGCAAGGGCAAAACGAAAGCTTCACCTGCCTTACCTTACCGTACCTGTGATCCTGAGAGAGAGAGAGAGAGAGAGAGAGAGAGAGAGAGAGAGAGAGAGAGAGAGAGAGAGAGAGAGAGAGAGAGAGAAACGACCACAATATCCCTAACTCGTGTCTCTTTGCTTCATTCAGTCAGTCAATCAGTCACACACACACACACACACACACACACACACACACACACACACACACACACACACACACACACACACACACACACACACACACATACATACACACACGGACGGACGGACCGACTGACGGAAGAAGGAGGTGTTAGAGTGCCATTAAATTTGTTATAGAAAAAAAGACACCATTGGTCCCCTCTCTTAATACATAGAGAGAGAGAGAGAGAGAGAGAGAGAGAGAGAGAGAGAGAGAGAGAGAGAGAGAGAGAGAGAGAGAGAGAGAGAGGAAGTATAAATGTATAATGACAAAAATTATCTAATGAAAGAGATAACATGAGGCAAGACTTGAAGGAGAGGAGGAGGAGGAAGAAGAGGAGGAGGAGGAGGAGGAGGAGGAGGGTGTAAATACTAACCACAAAGTCGGAAGTGTAGTAAGGGGAAGAAGAGGGAGATGAGGGGAGAGGGAGGGAGTATGTGGTTACTTTTTCCTCCCCTTACCTCACCTCCCTCTCTCTCTCTCTCTCTCTCTCTCTCTCTCTCTCTCTCTCTCTCTCTCTCTCTCTCTCTCTCTCTCTCTCTCTCTCCCCTCCTGGGTGATATATTGTGTTGTGGTCGAGTTGTGGTGAGGGTGGAGGAGGAGGAGGGGGAGGAGGAGGAGGAGGAGGAGGAAAGGAGGGCGGAAGGGGAAGAAGTAAGGAGGGGGAAGAGATCTTAAATTCTGTTCCACTAATGTTGCTCATGAATGAAGGGAAGGAATGAATGGGAGGGGGATGTGTGAATGAAGGAACGGGGCGAGAGAGAGAGAGAGAGAGAGAGAGAGAGAGAGAGAGAGAGAGAGAGAGAGAGAGAGAGAGAGAGAGAGAGAGAGAGAGAGAGAGTCAAATATAGAGCTAAATATTTGTGTAATCTTTGGATCAACAAGCATTAATGAAAGTGTCAGTTTATAGTGACGCAATACTGACGTGAAGGTGATGTGATGGTGACGTAACAGTGACAGTGATGTGATGGTGATGGGCCACACACCAGATGCAGTGATGTGATGAGTAAGGCAAGGAAAGCAGGAAACATTTGCCAGAGATAGTGTCATCAACTGTAGCTGCAAGTGTGTGTACGTGTGGCGCCTCACAGCGAACACTTCTTGAATTTCCGTCTCTTTTCCTGTTTTTTTTTTCTATTTTTTATTACACGAATTGTTTGGACGTTTATTAATTGTTTTCTGGGAGTTTCCTGTTTTTAGTCGGTTGTGTGTTAGGGTTGGGCTAAAATGGCATTATATTTTCTTGATTGCCTACTTCTCTTTTTCTCTTTTCTTTGTGTTTTTTTTTCTTTTCTTTCATGACCGTGCGTAAAGCTTGGACCTCCTCTTCCTCTTCGTCTTTCTCTACTTCTTTCGTCGTCTTCGTCTTCCTCCTCCTTCTCTTCCTCTTTTCTTCTTCCTTCCACTTCACCTCTTCCTCCTCCTCCTCCTCCTTGTGTCATCGACGTCATCATCACCACACACACACACACACACACACACACACACACACACACACACACACACACACACACACACACACACACCTGTAATTACACAAACAAAAAAATAATGAACTTCAGAACCACCAACGACTATTTTACATCCTTATTTGCTTTTCTTCTCTCCTACCCCCAACTTTTTTTTTTCCCAACCAAATATTTTTTTTCTTTTTTTCAATTCCCGTCACTAAGCCAACCCGCCGCCGCCACCACCACCACCATGACCACCACCACCACCACCATCGCTTCTCCCCAATGTTTCCCTTCAACTTCCGGCTACCATCAGCACACGGGGAACACGACTGAACAAACACATTAACACACACGCCCGGCCCATAATTTGTCATCTTCACAGCTTATTTGCATATTGGAACCCCTCCTCCTCCACCACCACCACCACCACCACCACCACCACCACCGCCACCACCACCGCCGCCGCCGCCACCCTCCCTTTCCTCACACCTTGCCTCAGAAAATGTGATGGATAGACTTGTGGTGTTGACTTTGGGTCCCATGGATGTTTGTGGTGTTGTGGGTGTTGGGAGTGGTGGTGGTGGCGGCGGTGCTGGTGGTGGAGGATGGTAATGGCGGGGGTGGGGGCCGGGGGCTGGCAAGGTGTAGTGTGTGAGGTCATCAGATCACGACAGGTGTTAAAGGCAATCAGTTATTCTGCTTCACTTTCACCGCAGCCGTCTTGAGTATCTATTTCCATGTTACTGAAGGCTAGGCTCTCTCTCTCTCTCTCTCTCTCTCTCTCTCTCTCTCTCTCTCTCTCTCTCTCTCTCTCTCTCTCTCTCTCTCTCTCTCTGGTGTGGTTACTTTGTTGTTGTTGTTGTTGTTGTTGTTGTTGTTGTTGTTGTTGTTGCTGTTGCTGTTGTTGTTCCATTGATAGGCTGCAGTATTGGTAGTGATGGTGGTAGTAGTAGTAGCAGTAGTAGTAGTAGTAGTAGTAGTAGTAGTAGTAGTAGTAGTAGTAGTAGTAGTAGTAGTAGTAGTAGTAGTAGTAAAAATAGACAAGTATTAGGAGGAAGAGGCGAAATAATAGATAAGCTTAACGTATGAATCTCACACAAACACACACACACACACAGACACACACAGACACACACACACACACACACACACACACACACACACACACACACACACACACACACACACACACACACACACACACACACACATAAATACACACGCACGCATACACACAGACTCATTCACAGTACAAAGATAGATAGAAGAGGACGAAGAAAAACAAACCGCGTGCAGAAAACGCAGAATATAATTAGAGAGAGAGAGAGAGAGAGAGAGAGAGAGAGAGAGAGAGAGAGAGAGAGAGAGAGAGAGAGAGAGAGAGATTAGCTCAGGCGATCATACCAGCGATTAAACCCCTCTCTTAAACAACTGACGCAGGACGCCCTTGCGATCAAACACAGGGGAGAGAGAGAGAGAGAGAGAGAGAGAGAGAGAGAGAGAGAGAGAGAGAGAGAGAGAGAGAGAGAGAGAGAGAGAGAGAGAGAGGCGCAGAGGGACTATAAGATCTACAATGCACGACAAACAGGACAAACACACACTCTCGCTCCCCCTTTCTCTCTCTCTTTTTCTCCCTCTATCTCCCTTCTCCCCTCCTCCCTCGTTTGTCTTCTTCCTCCCTTCTGCCCCCGTTTGTCTTCTTCATCTTCCTCCTCCTCCTCCTCCTCCTCCTCCTCCTCCTCCTTCCATTTTCACCCCTTCGACCACAAACAATCATCATCAAAGGAGCAATTTACTCAGACCTAATCCATTGTGTGCTTTACCTCTCTCTCTCTCTCTCTCTCTCTCTCTCTCTCTCTCTCTCTCTCTCTCTCTCTCTCTCTCTCTCTCTCTCTCTCTCTCTCTCTGACGGCGTATTACAAGTAGCATTAAGGAATTACTTTTTAAAGATAGAGATATAGATAGAGAGAGAGAGAGACGAGGAATACAGACAGACAGACAGACAGACAGACAGACAGACAGACACAGACGGATAGCTGTTATGAGTGTATCGCTGAATCTGTCAACAAAGGGAACTGAATACCGGAGTCTATGGGGTGGAAAGAAACGAAGGCTGGATGAGAGAGAGCGAGAGAGGAGCAAGAGGAGGAGGACGGGACGAAGGGAGAGAGAGGAAGAGGGAGGAGATAATGTAGATAAGGAGAACAGAAGATGAAAATGAAGGAAATATGAAGTGAGGCATAGAAGGGGAGAAAAAAATGAAAATGAATGAAATAGGAAATAACACAAGGCTTAGAAGAAGAGGAGAATAAAGATAATGAAGAGGACTAGGTATGATAATGAATGAGAGGAAGAAGAAGATGGAAAGAAAAAGGAGGAAGAGGAGTAGGTGTTACTAGAAAAGGATTCAGAAAATGAGAATGAAGGAGAGGAAGGAGGAGGAGGAAGAGGAGGAGGAGGAGGAGGAGGAGGAGGAGGAGGAGGAAGAGGTGTTAGTAACTTCCCCAGGTAGCGGTTTAGCAGCTCCTTGGCTACACAGGTACAATAACCCTCCTAATTAGCTCCCACCTGAGCCTCGCTACCTGTTCCTGCCGCCGCCGAGGGAGGCTAATCAAGCTCACCTAAGAAGTGTTTGTGCTCAGCTTAACGAGTGACGTCACACCTCGTCAGGAAGAGGCGCTGGTGAGATGTGGTGCCTTCTCCCCTCTTCCCTCTCCCCTCGCCTCCTCTCATCTTCTCTCTCACCTCTCCCTCGCCACTTTCTCATTCCATCTCCATTTCTATTAATTTCTCTTTCCTCCTCATCTTCTTTCCTTTCCATTTCTCTTTTTCTCTCTTTCCTTCTCATCTTCTTTCCTCTCAATTTCTCTTTTTTCTTTCTTACTCTTGTCTCTTTTTTTTTTTCCCTCTCATCTTTCCTCTTCCCCGTTCTTCCACTTTCCTTCCCTCTTTTCTTCCTCTTCTCTCTCTCTCTCCTCCTTTCTTTTCAATTTATCTTTTTTTTTCTCTCTCTTCCCGTGTCATCTACTTTTCTTCCCTCTTTTCCTCTCTTTTTTCTCTCCATTTCTCTACTTCCTTCTCACCTCCATGTCCCTCCTCCACCCTTTCTTTTTTTCCTGACTTATCTTTTCTTTCTACTCTCCTCCTCTTTGTTCCCTCCTCTCTTTCCTTGTCCTTCACATCACCCATCTCTTTCTGTCCTCTTCTCCCATCTCCTTTATCTACTCTCCCCTTTGCCTCTCCTCCTCCTCTTTCTACTCCTTTCTCCACTTCCACCAGTACTGTCAATATAATTTTTTCCACCCCCCCCGATTTCGTAATAAGTATTGGTCTTTATCATTGTATTGGTGGTGAATGTCTTGATCTGTGCTAAGTGCGTGGTGGTGCTTCCTTTGGTGTTTGGCGTCCGTCAGAGGTGGTGAGGACTGATAAGCGATGAAAATGGTGATAGTAATGATAATGATGTTAATAATAATAGTAATAGTATTGATAAATGGCTCGTGGATGGAAAGAAATATATATATGTTAAGGAGTGATTGCACTAATTAGATGCGTGGATTTAAATAAAGAGTGATGAAGTGCTGGTGAGAGTTACTGGTGGTGGCGGTGGTGGTGGTGGTGGTGGTGGCAACTGTGGTGGTGGTGGTGAAGGGTGGAATATTGATGCAGGTGTTTCCAGACTTCGTGTACGTACAGAATTCGGTACACACACACACACACACACACACACACACACACACACACACACACACACACACACACACACGCACAGCACAACACACTACTTGAAAATACGTTTGAAAATTAAGAATAAAGTCCCTGGTCTATTATTCTCTCCCCACTTGTCCCCCCTCCTCCTCCTCCTCCTCCTCCTCCTCCTCCTCCTCCTCCTCCTCCTCCTCCTCCTCCTCCTCCTCCACACTACACTTCGTTAAGGAACATTACCGCTTTATTTACCTGCGGCAGCCCCGTGTAATTATTTCCTTAGTCGGGGGGCGTTTGGCCGGGTCTCAAATGGCGGGAGGGAGAACCGGCGGGGAGCGAAGATGGACTGTGGGCGTAGGGGCGCGAGGGGCCAAGTTCCTGTGGCAGCGACGGCGTGGGCGACTGGCTCTATTGTCTACCTGCTTGTCACCTGTGCTGCTGACGTCACACAGGCGCCGCCCACATAATCCTCGCTGATTGGCTGATACAAGGTGCTCATCGCCTCCCATTGGTCGCCGCGAGTCAGTGGAGCTCTGCAGGTGTGTCTTTGTCTCGCGCTCACCTGTGTCGCCGCTGATTGGGAAATATTGCCTGCCACCCCTGCCTGTTTACCTGTTCGTGAGCGAGGGGTCAGGGGGGGGGAGGGGCGGCGGGGGACGGGGGACGAAAGGGAAGGCAGGAAAGTGTGGGGATATATTACACATGCACACACGTACGTACATATATATCTATTTGTCCTTTCTCGTACCTGGTTTTATAATATTCGTCTCTCTCTCTCTCTCTCTCTCTCTCTCTCTCTCTCTCTCTCTCTCTCTCTCTCTCTCTCACTCCAGTATTTTTTTTTTCCCACGAAAGATTAGAACTATTAAATGAAGGAGGACGAGAAGGAGATAATGACGAGGAGAAGGAGGAGAAGGAGGAGGAGGAGGAGAAGGCTGCGGTGTTGAATCATGATGTAATCCTCCATTGAACATTAACAACTACAACAACTACAACAACTACAAATGCAACAACAACAAGATAATGACAAGCGGCGGAGTGTGGCAGAATGGAGGGTGTGGGGGAGTAATGGGAGGGTAATTGGGGGAGGTGGGGTCGTCTACTGAAGGAGGAAAGGAGAGAGAGAGAGAGAGAGAGAGAGAGAGAGAGAGAGAGAGAGAGAGAGAGAGAGAGAGAGAGAGAGAGAGAGAGAGAGAGAGGAGGGGGGAAAGGCTGTTCGCATTCACGTCCCTAGTGTAAGAGGTGCTGAAGGAGGGAAAGAAAGGAGGGTTGTTTCTCTCTCTCTCTCTCTCTCTCTCTCTCTCTCTCTCTCTCTCTCTCTCTCTCTCTCTCGGTCGTCTTATCTTTTTTGCGTATAATTTTTCGATTTGTGAAGTGCGCATATCTCTCTCTCTCTCTCTCTCTCTCTCTCTCTCTCTCTCTCTCTCTCTCTCTCTCTCTCTCTCTCTCTCTCTCTCTCTCTCACTCCTCCCTCTCGTTTCCTCCCTCTATCTTTCCTTACATCTCTCCATCTCACACTCCCTCCTTATACCTTAACAGCCCTTGCCTCTCCCTTCCTCCCTCCCTCCCTCCATCCCCCCCGTCCACCCAGGCATAGAGCATCTCTTACTATTTATAACCAGAAGACTTAGTGAGCGGGACACTGTTGTTTAAAGCTCTCGAGTGTTGAGTTGTGGTGGGGATGAGGAACGCTGCTGGGACTCTGGCTGGTTGGGGGGAGAGGGGGGAGGGGGAGGTGTGAGGAGTGTGTTTGTTGCTACAGGGCCCGGTGAAGGGGAGTGGTGGAGGAGTAGGAGGGTGGTGGAGTAAGAGGACGCAGTAGTAGTATGAAGTAGTGATGGTTGTGGGTGGTAGTAGTAGTAGTTGTTGTGGTGGTGGTGGTGGTGGTGGTGGTGATGCTTGGGGGTGGGTTGGGAGAGAGAGAGAGAGAGAGAGAGAGAGAGAGAGAGAGAGAGAGAGAGAGAGAGAGAGAGAGAGAGAGAGAGAGAGAGAGAGAGAGAGAGCAGGAAAGAATTGTTTTTATGAAGAAGGAAAGAAAAGGGAGAGGCGTCGCCTTGAGAGAGAGAGAGAGAGAGAGAGAGAGAGAGAGAGAGAGAGAGAGAGAGAGAGAGAGAGAGAGAGATTAAATAGTACACTTCAAAACACACCTGATCACTGACACACTTCTACATACACACACACACACACACACACACACACACACACATACACACGCACCCTTATTCATTCCCTTCCCACTCCTATACCCTCACACCCGGGTCACAATGGCTTTGGTGTAACCCGAGGGGACCCGCCGTGACCCGTGAAGTGTGCCCCCGACCCCGGCGTGACCCCCTGGTGAGGACAGGACGCCGGCCAATCAGCGGGCGCCCCTCACACTACAGGGCAAACAAGAGCCTCTGTGTCGCGGCGTTGTGGTCAGAGAGAGAGAGAGAGAGAGAGAGAGAGAGAGAGAGAGAGAGAGAGAGAGAGAGAGAGAGAGAGAGAGAGAGAGAGATGCACAGAAATACTAGTGAGCTTTTCCATTTTCTTTGTTTTATAGAAAATGGAATAAGAAGACAAAGGGTGAAAAAAAGAGACCGTAGAGAGAGAGAGAGAGAGAGAGAGAGAGAGAGAGAGAGAGAGAGAGAGAGAGAGAGAGAGAGAGTTATATTATGCTTCATTCACCACTATTGAATAATAAATAGAGGCCAAAGCAAACACTTTTTTTTTTCTTTTTAATAACCACAAGGGGACTTACCATGAAGGGATACCATTACAAACATTGGGAAGAGAAGAGGAGGAGGAGAAGGAGCTAGTACAGTCTCTCTCTTTCTCTCTCTCTCTCTCTCTCTCTCTCTCTCTCTCTCTCTCTCTCTCTCTCTCTCTCTCTCTCTCTCTCTCTCTCTCTCTCTCTCTCTCTTTTCTCACGGTACATTTTTTCCCTTCCTTCCCTCCATTTCTGCCTCGCTTTTTACTCTCCCATATCTGTTTCCTCACTTCCTCTCTTTCTCCCTCTCCTCCCTCTCTCCCTCCCTCCCTCCTTCCCTCCACCTGTTTCCCTCACCCACTTGCTGTATCTCCCTTGTTTCCTCTCCCCTCTAAAGGACATTCCTAACACGCATACACCCATT
>NC_087151.1:5035000-5037500 GCF_035594125.1 Scylla paramamosain | reverse complement strand
TGCCTTTATTCATCTTGTTTCCTCCCAACCCTCGGACTCCATTGTTCCCTCCCTTCTTCTCCTCCCTCCCTCCCTCCCTCCCCGCCTCTCCCCCTTCCTCCTCTCTCCTCCCCTCAGTTAGCCGAATAAAACAGGTCCAAACAGCTTTTTTATGGAGGGATGATGGCCGCCAATTGTTTCCGGCGGCCGAGTGACCATCCGGAGAGAGAGAGAGAGAGAGAGAGAGAGAGAGAGAGAGAGAGAGAGAGAGAGAGAGAGAGAGAGAGAGAGAGAGAGAGAGACATCACTATCTTGGTAGAGGAGTGTCAATGGCCGCTCTGTCTCTCCCGACCTAAAGTAGTTTTCTTTTTGTGTATACTGAGAGAGAGAGAGAGAGAGAGAGAGAGAGAGAGAGAGAGAGAGAGAGAGAGAGAGAGAGAGAGAGAGAGAGAGGGAGACAGACTAACATGGCTCACTGTGTTTTCTATGGAAGCAAATGGAGCGAGAGATATTAGCAGCTTATGCTTTAGGAGAGAGAGAGAAAAGGGAAGGAGGGAGTGAGCGAAGGAGGGAAGTGGAGGGGAGGCGGGGAGGCAGGGATAAGGGAGGATGGAGGAGGGATAAAGAGAACCAATAGAGGAACGGAACATTGGATTCTTCTAAGAAAAGGAAAAGAGGGTTTAGTTTTGTTGGGAAATGATACATAAGATTTCCCCTCCTCCTCCTCCTCCTCCTCCTCCTCCTCCTCCTCCTCTTCATCTTTTCTCTTCTACTAGCTGAGAGTAGAATCCTGTATTCATTCTTACTTGTTAACGAAAGCCACAGAGAGAGAGAGAGAGAGAGAGAGAGAGAGAGAGAGAGAGAGAGAGAGAGAGAGAGAGAGAGAGAGAGAGAGAGAGAGCCACCCAAGGATGCGGCTTCGTGTTACAGGTGAAGGAGTTATCTATGCTTATATACTTATATTCTGAAAGGTCCTGCGTTGTGTGTCTGTCCTCTCCCCGTGCTCATAAGACACTAGAATGCGCGCCCTTGTCTGAGCGTCGCCACTGGCTCCCAAGGCCGCGGCTCCAGGAGTGCTCGCCCTCAGAATGCTGATGGACTCTTGAACCTTATTAAAATAGTTTATCGTAACTCAGAGAACCGTATTCTTAGACACTTTATTCTTTCATCACCACTATTTCCAAAGGCTGCAGAGATTAATAGTCTGGTTCTTATGAGTGTTTTTTTTTATTTATTTTTATTGGTGATGCAAAGTTCTTTCTCAACTGCCACTAGCAACGCTCTTGAAAGTCCTGAGTGACTCTAACTACAGCCTGTTAAATGTGAGAGATAAGAGGAGGAAGTCTGAGAGAATACGAATCAGAACTGTATGAAACGAGAGACATTTAAACTGAGGATTTTACAAGGTACGGTGCACAGCTTGCTGATGTGACGAAAGGACCTGGGGAACGTAATGAAATCATCTAATATTCGTCCAAATAATGATGTAAAAAAAGGTTACAATATTGTACATAACTTCGTGATTTAAATTTAAGAGAGCAGTAATAAAGCTTAATCTGATCATCTAATCCTTGCCCAAATAACATATGAAGAAAAGACTGCAGGCTCAGAATGTTAAGGATTGCAGACAATCTTCATTAAAATAAATGTTGATATTTTTATGTTATTGTACAAAGCGAATAGGTAATGAGGAAAAGAAACTTGACATTTTCACAGTAATAAAAATTTATGGTCTGCAGTTTGAGTTAACTGTTAAAGAAACTATAAGCGAAATAAAAAATAAAATAAAATAAAAATGTATGCTGGGTAATTATTAGCATATGTGTTTGTATGTTATTTTGTGCTATTATTAATATTTAAATAAAGAAATGATGTATTGTAAAAAAGAACTGAATAAATATAAAAAACACTGTAGTGGATAAGCAAGTGAAGACATTTTCAAAACTCATGACCAACAGAAAATGTCCCCAGATTGATAAAACCCTCTTAATGGCGTCCAAAATAAATCAAACCCGAGGCCGCGGTGGTGAGAGAGATGTGTCACTCACTATTTATTGCAGACTGGCGACTGACTTATCAATTTCTTAACTCACCAGCTCTCTTGATGGGACACGTCACTTCACAATGTGTCTTTGGCCTTGTCTTTGAACCGTCCTCAGCACCTACACTTTTATTTATTTACTTACTTATTTATTTATTTATTTATTCATTTTTTTTTTTTTTTGTCGCCCTTGGTCAGTCCCTCTTACATAAAATAAATGCAGGGTTTGGTTTGAGAGTTTAATAAAAGTGCACGTAACTCAGGCTCAAAAATTAGCTGCCCTTCACAAAAAAACCAAGTCTCGGTTCACCACACAAAACAAAAGCAACATTTTTTATTGCGACTCATTTGCTTCTCCAAGTTTGTGACCTTTTGTATATTATTAGACGGACAAACGTAATAGGATTTAGTAAGACGGGGGAAAAGTTTGTGACCTGTATACTATTAGATTATCAAAAGTCTCGAATCCACTGTATAATT
>NC_087151.1:5025000-5030000 GCF_035594125.1 Scylla paramamosain | reverse complement strand
CTTTGTCTATCTGGAAGGGAGAGGGAGAGAAGGGTAAGAGATTGAGGGAGGAAGGGAGAAGGGGAGAGGAAAGTGTGTATGTATGTATGTATGTATGTATGTATGTATGTCTTTTTTTGGGGGGAGGGGAGGAGAGTGTTGAATGAGGGGCAGGTTCTTGGTTTGTTCTGAAATGTCTATTGGTTTAATTGTGCTTTTTGTTGACTTGGTGGTGGTGGTGGTGGTGGTGGTGGTGGTGGTGGTAGTGGTGGTGGTAGTGGTGGTGGTGGTGGTGGTGTAGTTTCAGTCATGTTTTCTTCTTTTCTTGTCTTTATAAGTGTTACTCTACATGTACGTATTTATTTTTTTCCTTTTCTTTTCCCTTTTTTTTCTTTTCCTTAATTACTTTTCGTTTCGCTTGTTGTTATTTGGGATATCCTCTCTCTCTCTCTCTCTCTCTCTCTCTCTCTCTCTCTCTCTCTCTCTCTCTCTCTCTCTCTCTCTCTCTCTCTCTCTCTCTCTCTCTCTCTCTCTCTCTCTCTCTCTCTCTCTCTCCAAAGCGGTGCCTCTCAGGAACACAACCCTAGCTGGTATCACGTTACCTTACTTCCGCCTCATGTTCTGGTGTGTCTCCGCTCTTGTTCACCGCTCCTCTTTTTTACTCTCTCTCTCTCTCTCTCTCTCTCTCTCTCTCTCTCTCTCTCTCTCTCTCTCTCTCTCTCTCTCTCTCTCTCTCTCTCTCTCTTCGTCCCCTTCCCTTCAATCAAGTGACACAAAAGACAGGTGATAAATTGTCTTCACCTGAGATCCCCTCCTCCTCCTCCTCCTCCTCCTCCTCCTCCTCCTCCTCCTCCTCCTCCTCCTCCTCCTCCTCGTCTTCCTCCTCCATCTCTCCCCTTCCTTCTCCTCTTCTTCCCGTCCATGCATTCCTTTCTTGCCTTCCTTCCCCTCTCTCTCTCCGTCTCTCTCCCTCTCCTTCCTTCCTTCCTTCCTTCCTTCGCTTTCTTGTACTCTTTGTCTCTTCTCCTTCCTTTCTTCCCTTCTTCTTTCATTCCTTCATTTATTTATTTATTTATTCCATCTTCTCTTTTTTATTTGATACGTAAGATTTTTTTTCTTTTTAATAATTATAAGTGTTTGACGTTTATTGGTCTTAATTGAGATTTGAGTGTGTTGTTGTTGTTGTTGTTGTTGTTGTTGTTGTTGTTGTTGTTGTTGTTCTATGTTTGTGCTGAATTCCTTCTGTAACGTTCGCTTGTATTGCATCTTTAAATTTTCCATGTTTTGTCTTTTTTTTTTTTTTTTGCTTCTGTGTTCTTTTTATTGTTTTCTCTTCTTTTTTTATTTCTTCTTGTCTTTCTTGTTCTTATTTTTTAGGTGTTTATTTATTTTTTCTCTCTCTCTCTCTCTCTCTCTCTCTCTCTCTCTCTCTCTCTCTCTCTCTCTCTCTCTCTCTCTCTCTCTCTCTCTTTTTTTTTTTTTTTACCTCCGATGTTGTTTTCTCGTGTGGGAAACTTGTAAAAGTGAGGAAGAGATCTTACTACAGAAACCTGCACTTTTCTTTCCTCCTCCTCCTCCTCCTCCTCCTCCTCCTCCTCCTCCTCCTCCTCCTCCTCCTCCTCCTCCTCCTCATATTCCCTTCTCCCCGTCCTCTCCTTCCCCTAATGTCACCATCTTCCTCCCACGTGCGTTGATCGTTGTCTCTCTCTCTCTCTCTCTCTCTCTCTCTCTCTCTCTCTCTCTCTCTCTCTCTCTCTCTCTCTCTCTCTCTCTCTCTTGTTGTCCTTCCGTACTAATCTATTTTCTATTCCCTCCTTCTTCCTCCTCCTCCTCCTCCTCCTCCTCCTCCTCCTCCTCCTCCTCCTCCTCCTCCTCCTCCTCCTCCTCCTCCTCCTCCTTGGCACAATATTGCACGATCTCCTCCTCAGATTTCAGGGCGCCAGTGTTCGGTCACCTCGCCTTGACTTGGGCCGCTTATCTTGTCCTCTCTTTGACACGCGTTCCTCTTACATTGACCCTCTTCCCTCTTTCCTCTCTCCTCTTCCCTCTACTTTGTTCCTTCTTCCTTATTTTCTCTCTCTCCTCTTCCCTGTTTCTTCTACTTTCTTCCTTTTTCCTTATTTTTTCTCTTCTCTTCCCTGTTCCCGTTCCTTGTTCTCTCTCTTTCCTCTTTCCTTTTTCCTCATTCCTCTCTTCTCTTCCCTCTTTGCTCTTCCTTCTCTTGTCTTTTTATCTCTCTGGTTTTGTATTTTTTCGCCTCCTCTCCTGTTTTTTTTTTTTCTGTCTTTTTTTTATTTATTCACATTTTAGGGAGAAAGAGAAACAGAAACAGACAGGCACACAGGCAGACAGAAAGACAAACAAACAAACAAATAGACAAACAAACAAAAAAAAAGCCACATTACAAAACACACACACACACACACACACACACACACACACACACACACACACACACACACACACACACACACACATTTATCCTGCTAAAAAAAATAAAATAAATAAATAAAAAGACAAAAAAAAAAAGGGAAGAAATTAAAATCTTGTCGACGAATGACGATGGTACTTAACAAGAGACTAAATTAATGTCTCTTTATGGCGTTGAGGAATGAGAGGAGGAGGAGGAGGAGGAGGAGGAGGAGGAGGAGGAGGAGGAGAGGGAGCAGTAAGGGAAGGCAAGGGGAAGGACAAGTAGGGGAGAGTTAGAGAGAGAAGGCGGGAGGGAGAGGGAGAAGGGTAAGGGGAAGGTGGCAAAGGGAAAAAGAGAGGGGAGAGAAAGAGAGGGGAGGGAGAGGGGAGGGCAGGACCACAGCACCTCTTAAATCAAACAGGAGACAGAAAAGTAAGGATAAAAACAGTGCGGCAGATTAGCAAAAAAGTGGGAGAAGGAGGAGGAGGAGGGGAAAAAAAGAATGACAGAAAAGGGCGATGAGAAACAGGAGAAATACGGAGGGGAGGAAAAGAAGGAAAAGAAAGGAAGACCAAGATGGAAAGAACAGAATGTGTTGTTTTCTTCTGAGAGAGAGAGAGAGAGAGAGAGAGAGAGAGAGAGAGAGAGAGAGAGAGAGAGAGAGAGAGAGAGAGAGAGAGAGAGAGAGAGAGAGAGAGTAAGTGCTGATTGGTGAAAACTTATATCACTGTCACTTTGCAAACCTCCATGTGTGTGTGTGTGTGTGTGTGTGTGTGTGTGTGTGTGTGTGTGTGTGTGTGTGGGGTGTGTGCGAGTGCGCGCGCGCTTGCATGACTGTACGTAGGTATAAAAGCACAAAATAGTTTCATGACCGTATTTCCACATTTGGTGCATCTATATTGAGTACAAATTGCACATTTATATCCATCCCAACTGTGTGTGTGTGTGTGTGTGTGTGTGTGTGTGTGTGTGTGTGTGTGTATACTTCCTCTACCTGTGCATACTTATTTCATTTTTCCAACATATCTCTGATGGCATCGAGGAGGAAGGAGAGAGGGAGAGAAGTAGAGAGAGAGGAGAGCAAGAGAGGGTAGGTAGGTAGGTAAGTAGGTAGGTAGGTAGGGAGGGAGGGAGGGAGGGAGGCATTTTTGCACCTCCTTCCCCGTCTTGGAGGGAAGGAGGAGGAGGCGGAGGGGCGCGGTGAGAAAAATGCGGGGAAGGAACGGGGCGCCTCGAAGGTACAGTTATATGGGGAGAGAATTCTTTGGGAATATTTTAAGTATCTGAAGAGAGAAGGTGAAAAGGAACTAATAGGGATGCGTCTGTGAAGGTAAACTTTGCGTGTGAGAGAGAGAGAGAGAGAGAGAGAGAGAGAGAGAGAGAGAGAGAGAGAGAGAGAGAGAGAGAGAGAGAGTATGCAGAAGTCAGAAAGAAGAGAAAAAAAAATAAAGGTGAAGCAGAACTTTGAAGTAAAACGCGGAGATGAAGATGCAAGAGGAAAGGAGAGGAGGGGACCAGTGAGGGAGAGGTGATAGGGGGTGAGGGGTAGAGGTACGTCTGCAGTGGGGGGGACGGGAAGGGGGGAGGGGACGCGGTGTTGCTGCCGATCGCCGCTTCCAACCTGATTTATTTGCATATCAACTTATTTACGTAACTTGCGCGTTGCCGCCTGTCACGCCGCGCTGCTGCCACGCCTCTCAGGATTACCGCCGCCATTGTTGCGTATTCATCCTCTTCTTCCTCCTCTTCTTCTTATTCTTGAGAGCGGTGATGGTGGTGGTAGGAGTAGCAGCAGTAATTGTTGTCATAGATGTAGTAGAAGAGTTGGTGGTGTTTCTGATACAAGTGGTGATAGTAATAATAGTAAAAATTGTTGAAAGGGTGATTCTTGTAGTAATAGTAGTAGTTGTAATAGTAGTAGTAGTAGTAGTAGAAGTAGTAGTAGTAGTAGTAGTAGTAACAGTAGTAGTAGTACACACCACCATGAAAAGAACTTAATCATCTTCAGCATCGATGAAAACACCTCCACCACCACCACCACCACCACCACCACCACCACCACCACGGAGACGGACGTAAAAGTAATAGTAAGTAATAGCCGTGCTTCTAAAAGTGGCCTGCCGTCTATAAATACGCGATAACCTCCCACACTCAACCACTCACCCTTACACACACACACACACACACACACACACACACACACACACACACACACACACACACACACACACACACACACACACACACACACACACACACATAAAAAAAAAAAGAAAAAAAGAAAACTACCTTTACGTGCATCTCTGCATTTCCCGCCTTTCACTCACTAATACCATACTCCTCCCTTCCCTTTACCGAGCTTTTGTGGCTGCACCGCCCTTCTCAGGCCCATATTCTGAAACACTTCTGCGCCGCACCTCCACTACTTTCAACACGCTCTAATATAACTGAAGCGCCACGTGTTTTTGACGATGCTTCTATGATTCTGGTATCAAATTAGTAATACTTCTACATTATTAACTGGAAAAACACTCGTGGGAACCCGGCTGGTCATCTCTGCGGCCTTGGAAAACAGTTGCGAGAGAACGAAGCATTTTTTTTTTAATTC
>NC_087151.1:5007500-5012500 GCF_035594125.1 Scylla paramamosain | reverse complement strand
CACCATACCACACACTACCCTGTACCTTCCCCTCTCACCACACCACCTCCCCTTCCACCCCTTCCCTCCCCCCTTCCCTTTCACAATCTGTCACCATCACTGTTAATGTAAAGTGATTTTCCCTCCACTCTAATCCCCGACGTGATGGGGACCCAGCCTACCTACCCGCCCGTACCTCGGAAATAAATAGGGTTTTTTATTCTTTTTTTTCAGAGGTATATATGATAGGCCTATAGCATCCATCCCTTTTTGCTCCTCTACCGTAGCAAGAGAGAGCGAGTGTGTGTGTGTGTGTGTGTGTATGTGTTCGTGTGTGTGTGTGTTTTTTTTTTTTTGGTGATCATTATATTTTTTCGTGTGTTTTTATTTCCCTCTCTCCTTCCTCTGTCTCGTGTTCTCGCTCGTCGCCGGCGTTTCATTAGTCTTATTTATTGTTATTTTTTGTCTAATGGGTTACTGCGGCCCCCCCAACCCCCTGTTTTTTTTTTGTTTTTTTTTCCTAGGGGTGTATAGGAAAGGGCGTATGGGGGAGGAGAGGGGGAGTGGAGGAGTAGGGGAGAGTTTTGTTGATGATTTACTACTTCTCTCTCTCTCTCTCTCTCTCTCTCTCTCTCTCTCTCTCTCTCTCTCTCTCTCTCTCTCTCTCCGTTGCTGTTGGTATTTATTTGATTTTATCGGTGGTTCTTGTCTTCTCTCGTGTTTATTGTCTTGTCTGTCTGTCTGTTTGTCTATTTTCTCTGTGTTTTTTTTTTATCCTGGTGTTTGTTTATTTGTTTGCGGGGTGTGTGTGTGTGTGTGTGTGTGTGTGTGTGTGTGTGTGAGCGAGGAAGGCACGACAGGGCAGGGGCGCGGCACAGTCCCGTCTCACACCACGGCGTCGGTCGCTGCGTTAGTGAAGGAAAACTCTCACGAAGACAGAAAAAAGAGGCGGCCCTTGTGGTGTGGGCGGCGTGAGGTGAGGCGGGGGCGGCAGGGGCGATGGTCACGGTGCCGGTGTGGCCCTCGCGTGGCACTCCCCGGGCGACACGCGAGATGGTGCCTTTCAAGATATCACTTTTAGGAAGGCATTCACGATAGCGGTACTTTTCCGATGGGTCCCTTTGGTGGCATTACCTGCAGGGCGACACGGCTGTGGTGCCACGCGTGTGCTGCCGCTGTTTGTGTGTGGCACGTTAGGGTGGCAAGCGTGGGGTGGCACACATCTTATCTCCCAGGTAATTATAAATACGCGGGCGGCGGAGAGACAGGTGAGGTGAGGGCGGCATGAGAGGCACCTTGACACCGTGCTAGGGCGCTCATGCCTGGTGCTTCCTTCTGCCCAATAACACTTAAGACTGACTGACGTGTTGCCTGGTGTAGTAACGACGCAGCAGGAAATAACGGAAGATTGATTGGTGAAATGATTGATATACGTAGTAGTGTCACAGCGGGGAGATAAAATAGAGCTATAAGGGAATCACTAGCGTTGTGAGGGAGGGGACATGGTCTTGCCTGGAGCCATAGTTTTTACCTACTGTGTCTTCTGAGTGGAGCGTGGGAACGGTGGCGGGTAACGCTGACGACCATGAACCTAACTAATCTAAGGAAACACTGCGTCTAATGAACATAAAGGAATACTCTCTCTCTCTCTCTCTCTCTCTCTCTCTCTCTCTCTCTCTCTCTCTCTCTCTTGATCACTGACTTTGAGCTGCCGACTTGATGTTTCCTTATTCTACGTCCCTCCTCCTCCTCCTCCTCCTCCTCCTCCTCCTCAAGGCGAATGTTGTTTGTTTTGTCGAGTTGGCTGTGATTTATTATCATTATTATTATCATTATTATTATTATTATTATTATTATTATTATTATTATGAGCAAGAGCATTTCTGAGTAGCATTTAGAACGAGAAAGTGGAAACAGAAAGAGAGAGAGAGAGAGAGAGAGAGAGAGAGAGAGAGAGAGAGAGAGAGAGAGAGAGAGAGAGAGAGAGAGAACAGCACGATCTGTTGATTCATTCCACATCCATCTCCCTCCACTTCCTCCTTGTCCACCCCACCCTTCCCCTTACACCACACAACCCCTCCCCGTCTTCAATCCTTCTCCCCACCAACCAACACATCCCCAATCCTGTCACCACCCAGACCACCTCCCTCTCCTCCCTCGCCTCTGTCGCCTCCCTCGGCCCCAGACACATACAGAGGTCGCCGTGTGGTGCCCCGCCTGCCTGATCTTGTTGACAATCTACCTTTGAGATCGTCCGGCACCTCGTCATAACACCGGATGCTTAAGTCAGTGGCGGCGGTGGGGACCAGAAGGCAGAGCGGCCCCTGGGGTGGTCCGTCGCTCCGGGGGCCTCTGCGAAGACACCTTAGGAATTCCTTAGGTTATAATTACCCCGGTGATGGCTATGGGGCGCCGAATTGAAGGGGAGAATGGGGGAATGAGGGTTGGACGGGTATGGAGGGAGGAGGGAGGAAAGTTGTGGTGTGGGGAGATGGAAGAGTGAGGTTAGTTGTATGAATGACTGGTTGTGTGTGTGTGTGTGTGTGTGTGTGTGTGAGAGAGAGAGAGAGAGAGAGAGAGAGAGAGAGAGAGAGAGAGAGAGAGAGAGAGAGAGAGAGAGAGAGAGAGAGAGAGAGAGAGAGGCGATGTATCAGAAAAGAAATGTTGTATGATCGAGAAATTCTTAGTAAGCCACCGGGTTGCCTTACACACACACACACACACACACACACACACACACACACACACACACACACATTAACAAGACCACTGACGGATCCGCTGCAGCCCAGGAAGCGACACCCTTTATTAATACACAGGACGGAGGGATGGAGGGAAGGAAGGAAGGAAGAAAGAAAGGAAGTAAGGAAAGAAGGAAGGAAGAAGAAAAAAAATGTTTACTTATTAGACTATAATCTATACTACGTGTTTGCTATGTATGAGAGAGAGAGAGAGAGAGAGAGAGAGAGAGAGAGAGAGAGAGAGAGAGAGAGAGAGAGAGAGAGAGAGAGAGAGAGAGAGAGAGAAAGAGCCAGTGTGTCCAGGTGGATGGTGCGTGGCTCTCACCTGGTTTGTCTCACCTACTAATGAGACACCTGAGCAGGATTTGTTTCGCTTTTGAAAACACAACGTGAAGTGGCTTTCGTCTCTCTCTCTCTCTCTCTCTCTCTCTCTCTCTCTCTCTCTCTCTCTCTCTCTCTCTCTCTCTCTCTCTCTCTCTCTCTCTCTCTCTCTCCGTAAAGTTATCTGCAATGTTCCATTTTTTTTTTCATATTTTTACCGTTTGTTTCTTAAGATTGCCTTGTTTATATCGTTCGTCACTTTTTTTTTGTTGTGTTATACCTCCTTACGCAGTCATTTTATCTCCTCCTCCTCCTCCTCCTCCTCCTCCTCCTCTTCCTCTTCGGTACGCAGACAGACACGCCTGACCCTGTTCTTTTCCTCCCCCGCAGATCGATAATGTCGTCGAAGAGGAAGTCTCTGCCCAGTAAGGTTCTCGACGCTTACCCGGACACCGGAGACATGCTTGTGGAGGACACGCCCAACCTCGTCACCACCACCGCCGGGGACTCTGACAACTCGGCGGCGGGGTCAGAGTTCAGCTACGGGGAGGAGGGCACCGTGGGCATGTCCCCGCCGCGGTGGTCAGACCCCGAGGTGACGGCGCCCACCAGCACGGCGGACGCCAAGAGGAGTCGCCGTGAGAGTTCCGCTGACTCCGATGACCTGGCGCACCTTCACCCCTTCGCCAACCCGTTCTTCCAGGCGCGGCTACAGGAGGCGCGGCTGCAGCAGGAGCATGCCAGGCTGCTGCAGGAGGCTGCCAGACACGAGCAGCAGCAGCAACAACAGCAACAACAACAGCAGCAGCAACAACAACAGCAGCAGCAACAACAACAACAGCAACAGCAACAGCAACAACAGCAACAACAACAGCAACAACACCTACATCATCAACAACAACAGCTGCAGCACCACTTACAACAACAGCATCAGCAACACCTTCATGCGCAACAACAACAACAGCAGCAGCAACAGCAACAACAACAGCAACAACAACAACAACAACAGCAACAACAACAGCAACAGCAGCTACAGCAACAGCAGCACCACCACCACCACCAGCCGCCGCCGCCACAGCCGCCGCCTCCCCCGCAGCCCGGCAGGAACTCCCTCTCACCGCTGACGGAGGTGGAGCGCGGCGGCCTGCTGGTCAATGCGGCCCGCAAGTCGATGGACGACGTGCTAAAGCGGCTCACCTCCAAAATGAGTCACAGCACCCTGGACGACGCCGAGCAGGGCAAGAGGGAGCGGGAAGGGTGAGTATCTGACACACTCCGCGCCACTCCAGGGATTGAGGGGAAAGGTTGAGCCGCCACTCCCATGTGACCTCAGTGTTATGGTGCTGGAATTCCGTCAGTTGATTACCTCCAGTGCGGCAAATCCTCGGCCTTTCCTTCTCGCTCTTTGGCGTGTGGCAATGTTATCCGCGGTGCTCATTTGATGTGTTGTCAACTTTTACTTGAGTCGAAAACTGAAAGGGCTTCCTCATATATTGTTGTTTATACTCAGCATTAACGTAAGCACTATTTGAATATAAACAAAGTGAGACAAAGTAGCTGGTCAGGGCAGTTTGAGGTGTGACCCTCAGCCTGGAGACACGCAGGGGAGCAGCAAGCAAGGCGGGGCAGGGAGAGCGGCGGGCGGCGGGCAGCCTCCACTTGGCTTGGCTTAATGATCACTCATGCGATCAATCAAACTGCATTCAGTTACTCAATATGACCCTCTTTTTGGGGCGACTTAAATCATTCAGTCTGTTACCATATTCCTTGCCAGTCAGTATTAAATTATGCAATACGATAACATAATCGAGGCAGCGTTTGCCCACTGAAGTTTTCCCCAAGGAGGATATTCACGTGAACCGCTCTTCCCATCACTGCTCCTCCCCCTCTCTCACCGCCATCCACTCATCCTTCACTGTTTTATTTTCTCGTGTGTGTGTGTGTGTGTGTGTGTGTGTG
>NC_087151.1:4995000-4997500 GCF_035594125.1 Scylla paramamosain | reverse complement strand
GGGACCTGATAGAAGTCTTTAAGTGGTATAAGGGTTATAACAAGGGAGATGTAAGCAAAATTCTTAGGATCAGCAACCAGGGTAGAACAAGAAATAACGGGTTCAAGCTTGAAAAATTTAGGTTTAGGAAGGAGATAGGAAAAAATTGGTTCTCAAATAGAGTGGTAAATGAGTGGAACGGACTCAGTAATCATGTAGTTAGTGCTAGGACACTAGAGAGCTTTAAGAGAAGATTAGACAAGTTTATGGATGGGGATAACAGATGGAAATAGGTAGGTGTGTTTCATACAGGGACTGCAACGTGTAAGCCTGGTCGCCTCTTGCAGCTTCCCTTATTTCTTATGTTCTTATGTTCTATATACCTCCGTCCTCCTTTCTCTCTCTCTCTCTCTCTCTCTCTCTCTCTCTCTCTCTCTCTCTCTCTCTCTCTCTCTCTCTCTCTCATTTTTTCTCATATAAGTGACATTTTTCTATTTTTTCCCTCTCAATTCTCAAATTTTCCCCTCATTCTCATCCTTCTTCCCTCTTTACTTCTCTCTTTTCCCTGTGACCCTTTCCCCTCAACCCATCTTCCCCTCTTACCCCTTTTCCCTCACCTCCCCTGCTCCCTCAGCGCTCACTGCCCCCTCCCCCGCCGCCCCCTTCCCCCGCCGCGCCCCCAGAGATGTAGATGTCGTGTGCCAGCTGCTGCCGATCGTTCGGAGCTGCTAATCGTTCTATTTATTATTTGCTATTTTCCTTCCTTCCTTCCTTCCTTCCTTCCTTCCTTCCTTCCTAGTAGCTGTGTGTGTGTTTTTGCCTTCCTTCCTTCCTTCCTTCCTTCCTTGGTTTCTTTCTTTGTTTCTTTATTGCCCTCTTACATGTTTATTTTTTTTTTTCCTACGTCGCCTCCCTTACTTGTGTTTTCTTCCTTATTTCCTTTTTTTCTTCATTCTCTCCTTTTCTTTTTTCTTTCTTTCATTTCCTTTGTAGTGATTTATTTCGTCTTTTGTTTTGCTTCCTTCATTCCTTCTTTCTTTCGTTTCTCATTTTTTTCTTCCTTCTTTCCTTCTTTTCTTCCTCAACTTTTTATTAATTTTTCTTCTTCCTCCTCTTCTTCCTTGTTTTCATCCTCATCTTCGTTTCTTGCGTCATGTCAGTTATCTCTCTCTCTCTCTCTCTCTCTCTCTCTCTCTCTCTCTCTCTCTCTCTCTCTCTCTCTCTCTCTCTGGTATTATGAACTCAGATTATTATTCTCTCCCTCGTCTTGTTTGCTTCCCTCCCTCATTCCTTCCTTCTCCTTCCGTCCTCTCTCCTTCCTCTCTCCTCTTTCTCTCTTTCCTCTTTCCCGGAAATCGTATCTTTTCTTGTGATCCTTTTGTGGGAAAAATTTTTAGCATATTTTAAGTAAACAGCAGGAAATATTCTCTCTCTCTCTCTCTCTCTCTCTCTCTCTCTCTCTCTCTCTCTCTCTCTCTCTCTCTCTCTCTCTCTCTCTCTCTCTCTCTCTCTCTCTCTCTCTCTCTCTCTCTCTCTCTCTCTCTCACATGATTTATATTATCAAGTGAGGAAGAGAGAGAGTAAAAATATATCCATCTCTCTATCAGAACCAGCCCCAAATATTATATATATAAAAAGTCTGGATTGCTTTTTCTGCTTTATATCACTTTGTAATTGAGTTATTTTGTTGGATGGGATGAGAGAGAGAAAAAAGTAAAATGTGAGAGAATAACCTAATTTGAGTTGTAGTAATATTTTGTTGTTTGGTTGTTGTTCTTGTTGTTGTTGTTGTTGGTGGTGGTGGTGGTGGTGGTGTTAGTGGTGGTGTGTGTTTGTTGTTGTTGTTGTTGTTGTTGTTGTTAGTAATGATTTGGATTTTCTAGATCATATAATTACATCGGGTGAAGTTGGGAGCTTTTATTTTTTTTTTCCCTTTTTTTTTTTTTTTTTTTTAGAGGGGAAAGGAATGTTGGTTTTACTTTACCTATCACTTAACGTGTCTGTGTATGTGTAATGCTTATTCCCCTATTCCCTTCTCTCTCTCTCTCTCTCTCTCTCTCTCTCTCTCTCTCTCTCTCTCTCTCTCTCTCTCTCTCTCTCTCTCTCTCTCTCTCTCTCTCTCTCTCTCTCTCTCTCTCTCTCACATATACAAACATCCACCCAGTTTCCCGCTCCCTACCTTCCCCTTCCACCCTCCCCTCCCCTCCCCTCTCCTGCCCTCTCCTCCTCTCCTCTCCCCTCACCGGCCACCCGTCCCTCGCACCTCCTTCTTGTTGTGAGCAGCCCCTGTTTACGATGCAAATTTGAGGCGCCGAACCGGTTAATGTCGAGCTGAGATTGTCACCTTATACGGGGCTGTTCCCACGAGGAGGGGCGAGGGAGAGGGAGAGGGAGAGGGAGAGGGTCACACATTGGTCCTATTCTATCTGTTTTATCTCTCTCTCTCTCTCTCTCTCTCTCTCTCTCTCTCTCTCTCTCTCTCTCTCTCTCTCTCTCTCTCTCTCTGTTCGCTTATGACGAC
>NC_087151.1:4970000-4977500 GCF_035594125.1 Scylla paramamosain | reverse complement strand
CCCGGGATAAAAGGTGTTTGGCGATATTGTTCCTCTTAGAAGACGTGTGTGTGTGTGTGTGTGTGTGTGTGTGTGTTCTTACATCACCTTTGTTTCTTTTTGACTTTTTTTCTTGCTTCTCGCGTTTTTTTTTTTTTTTTTTGAGGGAGGGAATCTCTCTCTCTCTCTCTCTCTCTCTCTCTCTCTCTCTCTCTCTCTCTCTCTCTCTCTCTCTCTCTCTCTCTCGTTCATCACACACACACGCACACACACAAACACATGACCTTTCCACACACACACACACACACACACACACACACACACACACACACACACACACACACACACACCATGCACAAAGACAACTTTTCTCCTCCTCCTCTTCTACATCCTCGCATTCCACACACCTACCCTTTCAGTCCTTCCCTCCATCCACCCCTCCATCCACCGCTCCTTCCACCCCTCCAGCCCTCCGTAAACAACACAATCGTGCCTGCCTTTCCTCCTCCTCCTCCTCCTCCTCCTCCTCTTCCCTTCCCAGAGAGGCGGTAGTGTCGCTGAATGCAAAGGGCACACACACACTACCGATTTAGCCCCTCTTATCTACCCTTCAAGACGCCCTGCCCTCGCCCTCCCCTGCCTCACCACCCTCACCACCCACACGCACGCCCTGGAGAGAGAGAGAGAGAGAGAGAGAGAGAGAGAAGGATGGTCTTTCTTGTTTCTTTTTTTATTTAGATGGATGTGATTCGTATGATACACACACACACACACACACACACACACACACCTATTAGCGATCTCTGGGCTTTCCTATTAATTTTTCTATCACATACTTATCTATACATCTATTCATTTATTTATCTTTATTTAATTTTGTTTCGTATCATCATGAAGACTCAGGTAACTTATTGGTTCGAATCTCCAACGAACCACGAATCCAAAGAGTCGAGGCTTCACTTCAACAAAGCCGAGGAACCGAACGAGATGTGAAGCTTGACTCTTTACCTCTCTCTCTCTCTCTCTCTCTCTCTCTCTCTCTGTGTGTTACCTAAGTGGGAGGTGACAGAAAATGCAACACACTCTCTTGGCGGCCATTGAACGAAGATAAACATTACATTATATGACTTGATGCTCCAGGATATGTGTGTTTGCACTCTCTTTCTTCCTTCCTTCCTGTCTCACTCTCTCTCTCTCTCTCTCTCTCTCTCTCTCTCTCTCTCTCTCTCTCTCTCTCTCTCTCTCTCTCTCTCCTGTTTATTTGTTTACCTCACCATCTTCCCTCCATCCTTTCCTCTTCTCTTCCTCTCTCTCTCTCTCTCTCTCTCTCTCTCTCTCTCTCTCTCTCTCTCTCTCTCTCTCTCTCTCTCTCTCTCTCTCTCTCTCTCTCTCTCTCTCTCTCCCTCCCTCCCTCCCTTTCTCCCTCCCTGCCTCCTTGGCACCGGGCCGGCAGGAAAGGTGAGAGAGAGAGAGAGAGAGAGAGAGAGAGAGAGAGAGAGAATGCATAGATATCCACACACACACACACACACACACACACACACACACATACTTACACTCTCTCCCCCTCCCTTTTTCCTCACCTATCCCTACCCCTCTCCTCCTCCTCCTCCTCCTCCTCCTCCTCCTCCTCACCTCCCCCACCCCTGCTAAAAATTCTTGATTGCTTACATCTGCAAATTGAGCTCCGATGTGTCAAGAAAGAAAAGACGAAACTCTCAAAACCCATCAGAACTTGTGCTCGAGAGGAGGAGGAGGAGGAGGAGGAGGAGGAGGAGGAGGAAGTATAGCCCCATAACCATACCGTCTCCCTCTCTCCCTCTCCGTCTCTCTCTCTCTCTCTCTCTCTCTCTCTCAAATAAAACAATCTCAGTTAAAACAAGACATTCCGATCCCAAGTCGAGACAAGATTCGGAATAAGAGTCAATTTGGAGGGAGCGAGGGAGTCTGAAAGGGAGGGAGAGGGAGGGAGAGGGAGGGTTCTAGCACCTGAGCACCTTCCCTTCTTTCCTCTCTCTCTCTCTCTCTCTCTCTCTCTCTTATGGAAATGCGTGGGGAGCTTCAGAATCAGATCGACGTCGAGAGAAGCTTGGGATTCGACACAAAAGGAAAGTTGAGTGTGACTTTGAGGTTCTTTTTTATTTCTTTTCATTCTTTCCTCTTGCCTGTGAGGAAGATGGAGTTTTCTTTCCTTTCCCCCTCCTCCTCCTCCTCCTCCTCTTTTTCCTCTTCCTCCTCTTCCTCTCCATCAGCCCGTCATCCTCCTTATTTTTTTTTATTTTTTATCCTTCTTTCTCTCTCTTCCTTCCCGCTAGGTTAGAGGGAGTACTTTTCTTTCCTACAACAAGCCTCTCCCTCTCTCATCTCCCCTTTACATCATCAGCCATCCTCTCCCCTCTCCCCTCTCCCTCCCACCACCACCACCAACACCACCACCAGGCAGGGCGCGGCGGGAACGTGGGATATTGTTGTGGATTCCTGGCCCACATGAGGCGTGGGAAGCAGGGACGATTTTTACGACAAAACCCATTATTTTTACGCCCCGCCCCACCACCCCCTCCAAGACCCCGCTCCAGCCCCGGCGACAAATGTGGGCGGGGGCGGAGCAGAGGGCAAGTGCCTCCGTGGGAACGCGGTGCCACGAGTGTCATCAGTTCAAGGAGTGCCATGGGTATTTCTGCGCCTCCGCGATATTTGAGTGCCACTGAAATTTTTACTTTTTTTCTTTTCATTCCTATTTTTTCCCTCCGTTTCTCTTCCTCGAGTGTCGCCGAGAGGATAGAAAGAGACAGGGAGAGACACGTATATGGGTTTGTCAAGTGCCACCCCACCAGTGCCACCACCATCAGTGCCACCACCACCAGTGCCACACTCTCAAGGGACGTATGGGCGTGGCACTGAGCATAGGCGTGTGGCGCTGGGCTCTGCAGGGTGGCACTCAAGAGGACCCGCCGTGCATGAAGTGTTCTGAATGAGAGGGTGCTGAGGAGGAGGAGGAGGAGGAGGAGGAGGAGGAGGAGGTGTGGAAAGATAGAAGATCAGCAAAGGAGGAAGAACAGTGTTTGTGTGTAAGTTTGTCTGCTCTTGTTTATGTACGTAAAGGATAAGAGAGAGAGAGAGAGAGAGAGAGAGAGAGAGAGAGAGAGAGAGAGAGAGAGAGAGAGAGAGAGAGAGAGAGAGAGAGAGAGAGTAACTAACCGATTACTTCCGTAGGGTGACACCGAGCTCCCTAACTACTGGCATATTTCCGGTTGTGTGAGAAGAGTACCTCCTCTCTCTCTCTCTCTCTCTCTCTCTCTCTCTCTCTCTCTCTCTGAAGCCAATAGCTATTTTTTTTTCCTCTTCCTTCTTTCCTTCCATCGCAGCTTCTGTTTCCACTATCGTCATTCAATCTTCGTTTTTGTCAACATCGCCGCCTTGCCTCCTCCCGTAGCAGCTTCCGGGGAAAAGTCGTGGGCAGTGGTGGCATTTCCGATAGGGGCGTGTGTGTGTGTGTGTGTGTGTGTGTGTGTGTGTGGGTGTGTGGAAGTGGTGGTGGTGGTGGTGGTGGTGTGGATAAACTGCTTGGGATTATTTAAGTTTTATCCTTGTTATTATTTTTTTTTTATCCTACCCTTGTTTTTTTTTCTTCTTTTGTTTTCCTTTGTGTGGGTTTTATGTTACGTTGGGTAGTCTGTGGCATAGATGGCATAGAGAATAAAGATGACGATGATAATGATGAGAAGAATAAAAGAAAAAAAAAGGAAGAAGAAGAAGAGGAGGAGGAGAAGGAGGAGGAGGAGGAGTAGAAGGAGTGTTTATAGAAGGATGCAACAAGACACAGTAGATGTACATATGGTATACAAAGAAAAAAAAAAAACTAACTATAATGAAACTAACCCAAGAATTCAAATATGGTCGGTGAAAATGACTGAAATAAGAGACACGAACGAATCTTTCTGGAATTTCTTACGATGAATAGATAAAAAAATGTTAAAGACTATTGTTTGAGTGAAGGAGGAAAATACGCAAGAGAGAGAGAGAGAGAGAGAGAGAGAGAGAGAGAGAGAGAGAGAGAGAGAGAGAGAGAGAGAGATATGGACGGATGAAAGTCGGAAAGCAGGAAGTGAGGAACAAAAAAACGCTTCTCTTTTGTTTCTTTCGTTGTGGATCAGATGAATTAGTGAAGAGGAGGAGGAGGAAAAAAAGAACAAGAGGAGGAGGAGGAGGAGGAGGAGGAGGAGGAGGAGGCGGAAAGGATCACTAACACCAAAGTAGACACACACACACACACACACACACACACATAAAAAAAGCGGAAACTACACACACACACACACACACACACACACACACACACACACGAACGATGAACCAAAACAAAAGGAGATTGGCGAATGTTGACCTCACACGACCTCTCTCTCTCTCTCTCTCTCTCTCTCTCTCTCTCTCTCTCTCTCTCTCTCTCTCTCTCTCTCTCTTTCACTCCCTCTCTCCTCTCCCCTCCTCTCCCCCCCCCCGGAAGGTAATCAGACCCCCCATTGTGCTCGACTGCGTAACCTGGAATTAGTCGCCGTTGTTTACTCCCTTCTCCTCTTCCTCCTCCTCCTCCTCCTCCTCCTCCTCCTCCTCCTCCTCCTCCTCCTCCTCCTCCTCCTCCTCTCCCTTCCTCCTCTCCCTTTCCTCCCTCCCGCGCCTTTCCATCTACACGTGATCCCCAATGAGTCCCTTGTTTCTCTCTCTCTCTCTCTCTCTCTCTCTCTCTCTCTCTCTCTCTCTCTCTCTCTCTCTCTCTCTCTCTCTCTCTCTCTCTCTCTCTTGTTTTGCTTTGAAACTAATACTTTTCCTGTAATGCAATATTTTTTTTTGTTATCTAAGAAAAAAGAGAGAGAGAGAGAGAGAGAGAGAGAGAGAGAGAGAGAGAGAGAGAGAGAGAGAGAGAGAGAGAGAGAGAGCACATATAGGAGGTGTTGAGTAATGAGTAAGACAAGGAGTAAGAAAATAAAGAAGAGGAGGAGGAGGAGGAGGAGGAAGATGAAGAAGAAGAAGGGGAAGGAGAGGAAAACGCCTCGCTTAGTCAAATTACAGCTTGAGAGAGAGAGAGAGAGAGAGAGAGAGAGAGAGAGAGAGAGAGAGAGAGAGAGAGAGAGAGAGAGAGAGAGAGAGAAGCAGCTGTTCCCTCTTTTGATTTGCTGGGACACGGGCTGATAAGGAGCTGCCTGTTTCCGGGGAGAGAGAGAGAGAGAGAGAGAGAGAGAGAGAGAGAGAGAGAGAGAGAGAGAGAGAGAGAGAGAGAGAGAGAGAGAGAGAGATGAACAAACAAATCAGCTGAAATATATACCATTCATAATTGACAGCTTGAATTATCAGTTATATATTTATTTATTTATTTATTTATTTATTTATTTATTTATTTATTTTTGAAAGCGAAAAGAAATGAGATGATGAAGAAAAATATAGCATTAATAAAAAGAAATAAATAAACGTACTAGAAAAATAAAACTAGAAAAGAAAGAAAAATTAGAAGGAGGAGAGGAAGAAACAGAATAATGATAATAATAATAATAATAATAATAATAATAATAATAATAATAATAATAATAATGAAGATAATAATAAGGAGAAGAAAAAGAAAGAGGAAGAGAAGGAGGAGAAAACGTCAAAGGAGGAAATGGAAGGAAATAATGATAACAACAGGAGAAGAAGGAGAAAAAAAGGGAAAGGGAAAAAGAAAATAAACAAAAACAAAAAAAAAATAACATGAAGAAACTCACACGACGCCTTTTAAAAGATTAGGCGAACACACACACACACACACACACACACACACACACACACACACACACACACACACACACACACAGACAAAGGGCGCCTTGAAAACTGAAACAACTGCTCCAGAAAAGACAAAAAAAAAAAGAAAAAAAGAAAAGGCCATTGACAGCATCTCCAATTAACTGATGAGGAACAGGAGGAAGAGGAGGAGGAGGAGGAGGAGGAGGAGGAGGAGGAGGAGGAGGAGGAAGAGGAAGAGAATGATGATGTCCCTTGCGATCTTCTTTTCTTGATTTCTTTCTTCATCTCTCTCTCTCTCTCTCTCTCTCTCTCTCTCTCTCTCTCTCTCTCTCTCTCTCTCTCTCTCTCTCTCTCTTCAACATCCATTTTCATCCACTTGCCTCTCTCACACCCCTTCCTCATTTCTCCCCTCCCCTCTCACTCACCCCATCTCTCCCCTCTCATCCTCTTTTTTTCTCCCAACCACCTTCCTTCCTTCCCTCTCCCTCTCCCTCTCCCCGTCTTTCGCTGCTCTGCCCTGGAACACAAGACGACAGGGAGAGGAAAGGGAGTTGGAAAGGCCCTTAGAACTTTCAGCAGTGATGGGGGAGAGGAGAGAGGGCGGAGGAGGTGAAGAGATGGGGGAAGGAAGGGGAAGTAAGAGGGAGAGGGGAGAGAGAGGGAGTATACTGGTAGCCTGTGTGGAACATTTGCGGAACCCCACCAGTCTCTCTCTCTCTCTCTCTCTCTCTCTCTCTCTCTCTCTCTCTCTCTCTCTCTCTCTCTCTCTCTCTTGCATACCTCTGTCGAGTCGTTGGATGAAGGAGGGAGAGAGAGAGAGAGAGAGAGAGAGAGAGAGAGAGAGAGAGAGAGAGAGAGAGAGAGAGAGAGAGAGAGAGAGAGAGAGAGAGAGAGAGAACCTGCCAGTATCGATGAAGACGAGAGAGAGGGAGAGGAAGGGGGACCAAAAAACAGACAGACAGACAGACAGACAGATTGAGACAAATCAACAAAGTGAACTAGAGAATTCTAAAAAAAAAAATAAAATACAAGTTTCAATAGCACTTACTTTTTTAAGCCCTCTGAAGGGAAAAGGAAGAGGAGGAGGAGGAGGAGGAGGAAGAAGAAGAGGAAGAAGAGGAGGAGGAGGAGGAAGAGGAGGAAGACGTGTGGTGTTTCTGGTCTGTAATGATTCTGAGCTTATTTTCCTTTCTCTCTCTCTCTCTCTCTCTCTCTCTCTCTCTCTCTCTCTCTCTCTCTCTCTCTCTCTCTCTCTCTCTCTCTCTCTCTCTCTCTCTCTCTCTCTCTCTCTCTCCCTTTCTACTCCCAAGTCACCCATCTCTCTTGCACGGCCCCTTAGACATTCACTCTCTCTCTCTCTCTCTCTCTCTCTCTCTCTCTCTCTCTCTCTCTCTCTCTCTCTCTCTCTCTCTCTCTCTCTCTCTCTCTCTCTCTCTCCCTCGCTCGTGTCAATTTTGCGTGGTATTTATGAGTGTCAATCGCAGGACGCCCACGCCCATGCCTCACTGTCGCGGGTGTTTACTCAGACCAGCGACTCCCTGTGTTGATTCTACCTGGTGGCCATCATCTTATTAGAGGCGCGAGTGGGGTGAGGGAGGGTGAGGGGGAGTGAGTAAAAGGGATTGGTGTGTGTGTGTGTGTGGGTGTGTTGGGGTGGGGACAGGAAAGGGATGAGCGTAGGTGGAAGGGATGAGGGAAGTGTGTGTGTGTGTGTGTGTGGATGTGGGTGTGTGTGGATGTGGGTGT
>NC_087151.1:4955000-4965000 GCF_035594125.1 Scylla paramamosain | reverse complement strand
TGGACGGTTAGGGGGCCACTCCTTCTCCACCTCCTCCTTCTCCACCTCCTCCTCCTTCTCTTCTTTCTCCTACTCTTAGTCTTCTCCTTCCTTGTCTTCTTCTTCCTCCCTCTCCTTTATTCCCTCTTGACATTTTCACTACACATGCTACTTCCTCTGTCTCACCACTGATGCTTTCTCTCCTCCTCCTCCTCCTCCTCCTCCTCCTCCTCCTCCTCCTCCTCCTGACATCATGCCTTTATTCCTCCCACTCTCCATCACTTCCCCTCCCCAAACACCTTCATGCATCCCATTTCTACATTTCCTCTCCTCTCCCCTCATCCCCCTCACCACCCATCCCTCCTCCCCTACCTCCCGTCGCCTCCCCCACCCCCGGCGCCTCAGGATACATTGGAAATAAGAAAAACACGTGCGGCGAGAAAGGTGCGCGAGTCTGAATGAAATTAAATGGTGGCGAAAAACGTGGGTTTGTTTTGTAAATATTCCTAAGACGGCGGGTGTGTTTGGCCAGCACGGGCGGACCTTCTGTGGGCGGCGAGGGGAGAAGGAGAGACGCTGCCGGGTGATGAGGGAAGGAAAGAGAAGGTAAAGAGGGAGGCAAAGCAAGGAAACGTGAGTAAAAGGGAGAGAAGAAATGCTGAAAAATTTAAAGAGAGAATCTTGAGGTGAGGGAATGTGGGAGAAAAGTAATAATTGTGACTGAGTGAGGAAGTAATGGAAGGAGTGAGGGGAGGGAGAGTGGCTGCTGTAGGGGAAGGAAGGAAGGAAGGAAGGAAGGAGAAGGATGGGGTGAGTGGAGGATGGGTGTGGCAGGCGGCGGGGCGGGCGTGTGGGCGGGGCGGCGTGTCACGTGTGGACTGTCGACTCCCAGGATGACAAACACACGACTTCCTCCTCCCCCCGGGGCGTGGGTGGAGCCAGGGGGGAAGGGAGGGGGAATGCGGGTGGAAGGGGGAAATTTAAGAAAGGAATTGGGTTTTAGGTGGGAAGGGAAAGAGGTTTGAGTGAAGGGGGAAGTTAGGGAATGGAGTAGGTTGAGGGGAATGGGAGGGAGTGCGAGTGAGGAGGTGAAGGAATAGGGGAGAAGGGATAGGGAGAGGGAAAGTGCGGATAGTGATGGGTGAGGGGAAAGCAATGTGGTGTGAGTGAAGAATGAAAAGGAAGCGAAGATGTAGTGAAGAGGAGGGGAATGTGTGTGTGTGTGTGTGTGTGTGTGTGTGTGTGGATCCACAAACAAGCGAGCGAATGGCTGAATCCTGCACCATGTAAACAAACAGAGAAATAGTTACGATGGAAGATGAAGGAAAAAAAAAAGAAAGAAAAAAAGAAAGAAACGGGGAAGTAAGAGAAAATAAAAGGGAATATCTCAGATCGGAATAAAAAAAATAGTAATAATGAATAAGAGAAGAAAAATGATCAATGGAATTAATAAACAAATACTGCATGAATGAAAATAAACCTGTATACCATGACTTTATTTATACTCGGCGGCAGCATCTTGCAGTACACACACACACACACACACACACACACACACACACACACACACACACACACACACACACACACACACACACACACACACGCACAGTGATTGATCGTGTATAAGACATAAACACATCACCATTATGACAGATGCATCACCACACCTCCCCTCATCACCCTCACTCCTCCTCCTCCTCCTCCTCCTCCTCCTCCTCCTCCTCCTCCTCCTCCTCCTCCTCCTCCTCCTCCCTTCACTCACCATACCTTCACCTCCTCGCTCATCTTTGTTTTATTTATTTAGTTTCCTTTTTTTTCCTCTTTCTTTTCCATTCTCATTCTTATTTTTTTTATTTATTTTTTGTGTGTTTGTTTCTTCTCGGTTATTTTTTGTTCCCTTGTGTTATTATTATTTCATTTCTTTGTTTTTGTTCCTGGGCTCAGTGTTTCTCTCTCTCTCTCTCTCTCTCTCTCTCTCTCTCTCTCTCTCTCTCTCTCTCTCTCTCTCTCTCTCTCTCTCTCTCTCTCTTCCGCCTCCTCCTAACACCAGACGCCGATTGTTTAAAGAGCTTTGTTTCGACTCTGGTCTGTTTACACCTGGCTTATTGTACCTCCCTCCACCCCCTCCCTCCCTCCCTACACGCCCCCTCCTTCCCTCCCCCGCCGACCCCCCGCAGTACTACCAAACAAGAGACACACACACACCCTCACCAGATCCCTACACTGTTGTTACCAGACCAGGCACCGCACAATCCTTCTCTCTCTCTCTCTCTCTCTCTCTCTCTCTCTCTCTCTCTCTCTCTCTCTCTCTCTCTCTCTCTCTCTCTCTCTCTCTCTCTCTCTCTCTCTCTCTGCTCACTCACGGCGCTTGACACATAAACAATGGCACGTGTTACTTTGTTTTGATAAATCAGCTGATTGACTACCACCATCACCACCACCACTGCCTCCAATGACGTCACTTCCTCTTACGATCCTTTACGTAAGATTTAAGGCTAAGCACATTGCGCCATCGCACGGATATATGTTACGTCCGCGGCAACACGTGAGGGTGGATGTTATAAAGACGGGAAGAGATAAATAAAACCGCAGTTAAATAGGAGAGCGAAAAGAGGGAAGGAGAGGAAGAGGAGGAGGAGGACGTGGTGGAAGAGGATGGAGAGAGAGAGGAAAGGTGGAAAAAAAATCTAGCAAAAGGGAAGAAGAAGGAGGTAAGGGAGGTAAAGGAAGGAGATGGAGAAGGAAGAGGAAGTGGAAAGCGAGGGGGAGAAGGAGAAGGTGGAGGAAGTATAAGAGGAGGAGAAGTAGCAGAAAATGGACTAGGAAAAGAAGGGGATGAAAAAAGGGTGGTAAAAAGAAAAGTAGGAAAAGTCGAAGATGACGAAAAAGGAGAAGAAAGGAGAGAGAAAGAACACAAAACAGAAAAAAAGAAGGAAGAGGTAAAAAAAAATAATTAGAGAAAGAAGAACCGAAGAAGAGAAGAGGGAAAGGAAGGAAAGAAGGCTCGAAAAAAGAAAAAGAAAAATAAGTAGTAGTAGTAGTAGTAGAAGTAGAAGAGGAAAGAATATAAACAAAAAAAAGAAAGAAAAGTAAACGAGAAGACCAAAAGAACCAAGAGAAGAAGGAGTAAGAAGAGGAGGAGGAATGGAAGAAGAAGAAGAGTAGTAGGAGCAGAGAGAGAGAGAGAGGGAGAGGTAGGGTTGGCTGGCGAGAGTCATTTGTTTACTCGTGCCAAAACGGAACATAATTGGTGCGCTGTTTTGTGTTTAGCGCGCGAGTCTAGCCGATCGCACGAGCCCCTTTTTGTGGCGCCGAGCCCTCGTGGACGCGGCGCCTTTTGAACCCCTCCCTGTGCTTTATTATGATGGATATTGTACGCCCTTGTGGAATGCCTGCGTGGGAGGGGAAGCGAGGGAAAAGGGAGGGGAGGGATTAGACGGGAAAAGAGGACGAGGGAAGCAAGAGAGAAGGATGGAGAATGGAGAGGAGAGAAGGGGGAAAAGAACGTGCAAGGAAGGGAGGGGAAAGGGAGGGATAGGAATTCGTCGGGTATAGAAAAGGGAGATGGAAGGGGAGGATAACAGGGAAGGGAGATGAAGATGAAAAGGAGAAGAGAAAAGGAAGTCCAATGGAAAGGGAAGGAGAAAGGAGGGATAGGAGGAAAGGAAAAGAGTGAAAGGAATGGGAAGAGAGGCACATGAGAGAGAGAGAGAGAGAGAGAGAGAGAGAGAGAGAGAGAGAGAGAGAGAGAGAGAGAGAGAGTAGACTATTTTTTACTTATCTTTTATCTTTCTTTCTTTTTTTATCCTGCAGTTTGTTGTTGTTGTTGTTGTTGTTGTTGTTGTTGTTGTTGTTGTTGTTGATCGTGTGTACTTATGTGCATATGTTTGTATGTTTGAACCTCCACTTTTTCTTCTCTCCCTCTTCCTCTATTCTTCATTTCCTTCTGTATATACATCCCTCCCTCCTTCCCCTCTTTCCTTTCTTTCTTCCATCCTTCCTAGTTTCTTCGTTCGTTCGTTTGTTTCCTCTCCTTCCGTCCTTCCGTCCTTTCTTCCTCCTCTCATCCTTCAGTTCACTCACCTCTCCCTTCCTCTTCCCTGTTTGTCTCACCTCCAGTCTCTCTCTCTCTCTCTCTCTCTCTCTCTCTCTCTCTCTCTCTCTCTCTCTCTCTCTCTCTCTCTCTCTCTCTCTCTCTCTCCCCTCTTTCTTACTGTTTTCCTTTTTCTTCTTCCCTTTATCATTTCTTCTTCAGTTTTCAGTTTCTCACCATGTCCTTTCTCCTCCTCCTCCTCCTCCTCCTCCTCCTCCTCCTCCTCCTCCTCCTCCTCCTCCTCCTCCTCCTCCTCCTCCTCCTCCTCCTCCTCCTATTCCCCATCACCCTCCATCTTGCCACTTAGGCCCATTTCTTTCTATCTCTGCTATTCCCTCTCTCTCTCTCTCTCTCTCTCTCTCTCTCTCTCTCTCTCTCTCTCTCTCTCTCTCTCTCTCTCTCTCTCTCTCTCTCTCTCTCTCTCACTTTCTTCGTCCCCCAACTCTTCATCTCTCTCCTCCTCCTCCTACTCCTACTCCTCCTCCTCCTCCTCCTCCTCCTCCTCCTCCTCCTCCTCCTCCTCCTCCTCCTCCTGCTCCTCCTCCTCCTCCTCTTCCTCCTCCTCTATCGGATCATAGCACGAGAGGCAATTAGGGATGGGATCATAACCTTTCTGATCGGTAATTGGTCGCCTTAAACTCCTCAGGTTACGTCACACACACACACACACACACACACACACACACACACACACACACACACACACACACACACACAGGCACGTAGTAGAAGTACATCCATAAAATCATACATAGTTCTCTCTCTCTCTCTCTCTCTCTCTCTCTCTCTCTCTCTCTCTCTCTCTCTCTCTCTCTCTCTCTCTCTCTCTCTCTCTCTCTCTCTAGTGCATGAAAGTCAATGTTTTTTTTCTCCTATTTCTCTCTCTCTCTCTCTCTCTCTCTCTCTCTCTCTCTCTCTCTCTCTCTCTCTCTCTCTCTCTTTTTTATTTCTTTCTTTAAGTCTTGTATTTTGCTTATTATGGCCTCCTCCTCCTCCTCCTCCTCCTCCTCCTCCTCCTCCTCCTCCTCCTCCTACTCACTGAAGCCTCTCCTCGCCCGTCTGCTGTCTCCATAATGCTCTTTCCTCCTTTCTCTCGTCTCATTCTCTTTCCTCTCTCTTTCTCTCTCTCTCATTCCCAATCTTTTCCTCCTCATTCTCTCTTTTATCTCCTTCCCTTCCTGCTCTCTTGTACAGCTTCTCTCTCTCTCTCTCTCTCTCTCTCTCTCTCTCTCTCTCTCTCTCTCTCTCTCTCTCTCTCTCTCTCTCTCTCTCTCTCTCTCTCTCTCTCTCGTACATTCCTTGTCTCTCAATACACATGTTCCTCCCTTCGTCCTTCTCTCCTTTCTCTCTCTCTCCTCCCCCTTCTTTTCCTCCCCTCTCCCCTCTCCCCTCTCAAAGAAACCTGTAAAGACTTCTCTTCCACATCTTCCATTTTCCATATCGTCTTTCCCCTAAGAGAGAGAGAGAGAGAGAGAGAGAGAGAGAGAGAGAGAGAGAGGGAATAATTGGATGTTCTTCTCTCAGTGTGAGCAAGGTAGGGGGGTGGAGAAGAGGGAGTGTTGAGATAGAGGGAGAGAAAAAAAGTAAGTTAGCGGTAGAGAGAGAGATGGAGGAAGAGAAAGAGGAGGAGGAGGGAAAGTGGATAAAAGAACGTTTTTTTCTTCTTTCTTTATTTATTTTTTTGTTTATTTATTTCGGCTTTCTATGTCGATTATTTACGGGGTTTTCAAGTGGCGAGCGTTGTCACGGGCGACCACTGATAAACATAACACCGCCGCCGCGCCCTCTGTTAGTGGTGGTGGTGGTGGTGGTGTTGATAAAAGCTCCGACAATTCTTGGTGGTGGTGATGTTGGTGGTGGTATAATTGTGAAATTCTAATTAATCTTGATGTTATTGCTAAAAGTGTCTACCAGTCTCCCTATCTCCACTTTTCTACACGCCTCCCACCGTCACGCCGCCATTTTGCCGCTCCACCTGGCCGCGTCACGCCGCCAGGTGGGAGACAATGGCACCGCGTCACACCTGCGTCACGCGCGTCACCACCATTCTCCTCCTCGGCACACAATGGCCGGCGCGAGGCTGCTGCTGCTGCTGCTGCTGCTGGGCGAGGCGAGTGTGAGTGCGCGCGCGAGTGTGTATATGAGAGAGAGAGAGAGAGAGAGAGAGAGAGAGAGAGAGAGAGAGAGAGAGAGAGAGAGAGAAGAGAGTAGGGAGGGTGAGAGCAAGAGAGAGTGAGAGAGTGAGCAGGGGGGTGGAGGAGAGAGAGAGAGAGAGAACAACGAGTGTCTGTGATTGGTGCACCTGACGCTGTGGCTAGCCAATCGGCCGGCGCGCTTTGTTCCTGTTCGATCTGCGCCACCGGCAAGGGTTCGGCCACCTCAGAGAGTCTTTTGTGTTTTGTTGTTGTTGTTGCTGGCGGCGGCGGCGGCGGTGGTGGCGGTGGTGGTGGTGGTGGTGTTGTTATGACCGTTATTCTTTTCTGTTTCTCTCTTCATGTTCTTCTTCTTCAGCTACTTTTTCTTGTTATTTTCCTTCTTCTCTTTGGTTCTCAGGGTTTTCTTATTATTTTATTTATTTTGTGTTGTGTTGTGTTGGTGGGGCTTGTCACGGCGCCTCCTCGTCTGCTGCCTCCATGCCCTGCACACGACACCACCCCTTTGTCTCTCTCTCTCTCTCTCTCTCTCTCTCTCTCTCTCTCTCTCTCTCTCTCTCTCTCTCTCTCTCTCTCTCTCTCTCTCTCTCTCTCATGTTAATTCTGATAATGTGTGGCCTTTTGTGTGAGGTCAGAAAGATGAGGATGCTAAGAGAGAGAGAGAGAGAGAGAGAGAGAGAGAGAGAGAGAGAGAGAGAGAGAGAGAGAGAGAGAGAGAGAGAATGTGTGCGTGCGACGGCTTGGCTATTGGAGTGCTCTCTCTCTCTCTCTCTCTCTCTCTCTCTCTCTCTCTCTCTCTCTCTCTCTCTCTCTCTCTCTCTCTCTCTGTGTCCGCATGGTGGGATATGCACAATACCTGCTAATCACTCCCTCGGCGCGGCAACTGCAGACTGTCGCCATGGTGATGATGATGCTGGTGATGATGATGGTGATGATGATGCTGGTGATGATGATGATTACACACGAAAAAAAATATATATATATATATGTATAGAACAGGAGAAAACAAATATCATAACTAATCTTTAACCGAGAGAGAGAGAGAGAGAGAGAGAGAGAGAGAGAGAGAGAGAGAGAGAGAGAGAGAGAGAGAGAATGAAAACCCTGTGAATATAAATGACGAAGTTTCAATGCAAGAGGGTGACAATGCATTCATATGGAGTTAATTGACTGTGAAGGTGATTAAGATGCTAATTACTCCTGCACCTGGGAGGGGAGGGAGGGTGGGGAGGGAGAGGGAGGGTGAGGGAGAGAGAGAGGGAGAGGGAGAGGGAGTGAGGGGAGAGCGAGTGAACCAAGTGAGGGAAAATTAAACAGCTCTTGATTACTGACGCCACCGTGGTGTTGTGATGGAGCGCGCGCGTACACACACACACACACACACACACACACACACACACACACACACACACACACACACACGGGGAAGTTGTAAAGGAATATTACACTTATGAATTAAGAGATAAGTAAAGAAAAGACACTTCTACTACTACTACTACTACTACTACTACTACTACTACTACTTCATCACCCAGTAACAACTACCAATCATCATTTTTTGTTTTGATCATCATCTTCTTCTTCCTCTCTCCTTCCCATTCCTCTTAATGTTTTTTTCTTTTCGTCTTTGTCTTCTCTTATTTCATTATTTACTTTTTTTTTGTCTTTATTCTCATTTATATTTTAGAGTTTGCCTTTCTTCTTTCCTTTCTTCTCTTGTCCGTCTTTTTTTCCTTCCTCCTTCGTTTTTTTCCCTAACACTTTTGTCTTTCCTTCCTTCCTTCTGTCTTTCCTTTTCTCCTTCATTCCTTTCTTTCTTCCTTAACGCTTTTGGCTTTCCTTTCCTTTCCCTTTCTTCCTCCCTTCCTTCTTTCCTTCCTCTTGTCTCTTCCTTCCTTCTTTCCTCCTCTTTCCTTCTTTTTCGCTTCTTTCTTTCCTTCCTCCTTCCTTCCTTCCTTTCTTCCTTTCATATCCCTCCTGTCCTTCTCTCCCTCCTTCCTTCCTTCCCTCTTTCCTTCCTTTCTTCCTTATCTCTCCTGTCCTTCCCTCCTCCTCCTTCCTTCTTTCCTTCTGTCTTTCCTCTTCTTTTCCTTCCGTCCTTTCTTATCGTTTCTGTCCCATCCTTCCGTCTGTCTCTTCTGTTCTTCCTTCTTTCCCTCCCTCCCGTGCGTCGTGGAATAAAGGATTGTGTGACGCTTACATGAATGACAAGTAGGTGCAGTTAAAGCAAGGTGAGGGAACTACAATTACTGTTTAGTCATCCAGTTGTCTTGATTTTTAGGTCTCGGTCATCTTGCTTCATTGGTCTTTTCACTCGTTATGATTTTTCTTTTTTTTTTTTTGCAGTACTCCCTTTCTTTTTTTCTCGGTGTCTCTCTCTCTCTCTCTCTCTCTCTCTCTCTCTCTCTCTCTCTCTCTCTCTCTCTCTCTCTCTCTCTCTCTCTCTCTCTCTCTCTCTCTCTCTCATGCCTAACTCTCTTATTACCCTTCTCTTTTTTCTTTGCTTCTTTTCCCTCCTCCTCCTCCTCCTCCTCCTCCTCCTCCTCCTCCTGCTTCAATGCCTCTTTCTCCCTTTTCTTCTATTCCTTTTGCGAAGAATGGAAGAAAAGTTACGATTAATAGAATAATAAGAAAAATAGTATATCAAGAGAGAGAGAGAGAGAGAGAGAGAGAGAGAGAGAGAGAGAGAGAGAGAGAGAGAGAGAGAGAGAGTAACTTTTTTATATATACAATAGTCAAAGATGAAAGAAAATTGATAGTTTTTCGTGAGGCTTCTAGTACTCTCTCTCTCTCTCTCTCTCTCTCTCTCTCTCTCTCTCTCTCTCTCTCTCTCTCTCTCTCTCTCTCTCTCTCTCTCTCTCTCTCTCTCCCAGCGGCCCCTTCCCTTTAAAGAGCCCAGAACAAGACACCTTCCTTCCTGGCTCTCTCTCTTTCTCTCTCTCCTTTCCCACACTATCTCTCTCTCCCTCACTCTCCCTCTCTCACCTGCTACTGTTAAATGTCTCCCTCTTCCGCTCCTCACCTTTTCCTTCCTTCTCTTTCTTCTCTTCGGCATTTTTTCCTTCTCTCTCTCTCTCTCTCTCTCTCTCTCTCTCTCTCTCTCTCTCTCTCTCTCTCTCTCTCTCTCTCTCTCTCTCTCTCTCTCTCTCTCTCTCTCTCTCGTCCTGTTCCTTTTTTTCCTCTTTCTCTCCTTTTTGTCATCAGTAACTTTGTCTTCTTCCTTTTCCTCTTCTTTTTTTCTTGGTTCTTTTTTCATTCTACGTATTTTTTGTCCTCTTTTACTGGCCTTTCTTCTTGTTCTTGTTCTTATTCTTGTTCTTCTTGTTGTTCTTCTTAGTCTTTCTCTGTTTTTGTTTCGTTTGGTTTGCGTCTCTTGATGACAGAGTGAGTGAGTGAGTGAGTGAGTGAGTGAGTGAGTGAATGAGTGAATGAGTGGTCTGGTTAGTTTATCTATTCCTGGAACATTCTCTCTCTCTCTCTCTCTCTCTCTCTCTCTCTCTCTCTCTCTCTCTCTCTCTCTCTCTCTCTCTCTCTCTCTCTATAATGCGATTGTTATTTTTTAAGATTTGTTTGTTGTTGTTGTCGTTGTTGTTGATGTTGTTGTCATTGTTGTTGTTGTTATTGTTGATAGTGGTGGTGGTGGTGGTGGCAGCGGCGGAATGACGGAGGGAGTGTGTGTTGTCTGTGTGACGTGTGGTGGTGGTGGTGGTGGTGGTGGTGTAACTGAGGTACTTCCGGTGGTGATGGTGGTGTCTTGTTTCGTGTTTGTGGT
>NC_087151.1:4945000-4950000 GCF_035594125.1 Scylla paramamosain | reverse complement strand
GAGAGAGAGAGAGAGAGAGAGAGAGAGAGAGAGAGAGAGAGAGAGAAAGAGAGAGAGAGTAGGAGGAGGAAGAGAAGGAAGAAGGGAAGGGAAGAAGAATACGACAGACCAAGGGTGAGGAAAGGAGGCTAAATGGAGAGGCGGAGGAATGAGGGGAGAGAAAGGGAAAGAGGGAGGAAGACAGTGGGAACCTGCAGAGGGGAAGAGGTTGTCAGGTTCGCAGGGAGAGGAATGCAAGGCGCCACACGTGCATGGGGAGGCATCGGCCAGGCGTGGGGCACAGTGAGCTACGCGGATGTCTTTGCGAGGTAACTTTTCACAGGCTGCAGCATAAGTTATTGAAGTTTCCAGTGGTGGCTTTACAAGGTTGCTGCATTGTCACTGGGGAAGAACACCCGTAAAAACCTGCTTAATCACCCTTGTGGCATTAAAAAGTAGCCCCTATTAGGAAACAAAGCGTTTAAGAATACAAGTAATGGGAAGTTTGTAAGAATACAGTTCCCTAAATGTATAGGAGGAAGTTATCAAGCAGTTCGCAATAAGGATGACTAAAGACGGAAGTTGCTTGAACGGACACTTTACGACATAGTAAGTGCGGACAAAACACAATATTTAAATGCAACCAAAAGAGTGTTTCAGCAATCTCCAAATGTACAGGCAGAGATTCTTACGACGAAACATCACCACATAGAAAGACTGTTGAAGTGGACACATCACACATCATACATCACGCTATGAAGAGTTTTCAAGAGCACAAAGAAACGCTTAGGGAAACACGAAATAGATTACACGAAAAATACAGAATCTTTAAGAGAAATACTTCAACTATACACAAGACAGAAACAGGAAAAAAATTTTAAAGTTTTTAAAAGAACAGAGCCAGTTAAAGGACACGCCAGGCTTAGGACTCTGAGATAAGCGAGTGTCCGTCAGCACGGCGCGGAGATAGCGTGTGATAGGGCGCTGCGGGATAAGTCGTCTCGGCCACACGTGTGAGGGAAGACCGTATCACTGCGGAGGAGGAGGAGGAGGAGGAGGAGGAGATGGAGATGATGGAGGAGGAGAAGGTGGAGATATTAAGTTAAGTTAGTTACAGATTAGGGTAGTGTAGTTACAGTTTTTTGTTTCTAAAATAACAATACAATCCCCAACAACAGCATTAACACCACCACCAACACCACCACCACCACCACCACCATCACCACCACCACTACCACAAACAACAACAACCACTTCTACTACTACTACTAACCCTACCACCACTACTACTACTACTACTGCACTTCCTTCTTGATGCAAAGGAAGACACAAGAAGATATGAATGAATAATAAAGACATCTGTTTACCTGCCTGTCAGTCTATGTGTCTCTCTGTCTGCCTGTTTGTCTGTCAGTCATTCACATCTGTCCTTTGCCTGAGATAAAGAGGATTAGGGAGGAGGAGGAGGAGGAGGAGGAGGAGGAGGAGGAGGAGGAGGAGGAGGAGTTGAAGGAAAAGCAAAATAGTAGGTACACAGGAGGTAGGTAGCAGGGAGGTAAAGGAAAGAGTGGAGGGGGAAGAGTAAGGGGAGAGAAAGAAAAGGAGGAGGAGAAAGAGAAAGAGGAGGAGGAGGAGGAAGAAGAGGAAGAGGAGGAGGAGGGAGAGCATCTATCAACCCGACTTACAGTGGAAATGTGTACCCGGATTTAAAGTGGACGTGAACGCTCTCTCTCTCTCTCTCTCTCTCTCTCTCTCTCTCTCTCTCTCTCTCTCTCTCTCTCTCTCTCTCTCTCTCTCTCACGCATCCTTTCTTCTTTCATGCTTCACTTTTCCCATTTCTTCACTTCCTTTCACTTAGGACATGCATTGAGAGAGAGAGAGAGAGAGAGAGAGAGAGAGAGAGAGAGAGAGAGAGAGAGAGAGAGAGAGAGAGAGAAGGACAGTGAGACAGACAGACATACAGACACATGGAGAGAAAAATGTAAGTCTGATAGTGTAACAAATAAATAAATAAATAAATAAATTATATATATATATATATATATATATATATATATATATATATATATATATATATATATATATATATATATATATATATATATACATAAAATCGTAGGAGGAAGAAAACGAGAAGAAATTACAAGACTACACACGAACAAACAAACGTACACAAATATACACACACGCTGATAGACGTACACGGGTAGACACACCGATCCATGTGCACATTAAACGCAACAGTAAATTTCGGTTATTTGTATGTACACACACACACACACACACACACACACACACACACACACACACACACACACACACAGAGAGAGAGAGAGAGAGAGAGAGAGTGTTGTCAAGTAGCGTTGTGGTGGCCATTCAGTCATCACGCTTCCTCTCTCTCTCTCTCTCTCTCTCTCTCTCTCTCTCTCTCTCTCTCTCTCTCTCTCTCTCTCTCTCTCTCTCTCTCTCAGTGTGTGTGTGTGTGTGTGTGTGTGTGTGTGTGTGTGTGTGTCAGTGGTAGTAGTAATAATAGTAGTAGTAATAGTAATAGTAGTAGTTGTTGCTGATGTTGTTGCTGTCTTTGTTATTGTTGTTGTTGTTGCTGTTGTTGTTGTTCGTGTTGTTATAAGTAAAAGGAGTAGCAACACCAGCAACAGCAGCATTAAGACAACAATATAAAAGGGAGTAGAGAGAGAGAGAGAGAGAGAGAGAGAGAGAGAGAGAGAGAGAGAGAGAGAGAGAGAGAGAGAGAGAGAGAGGAAAAAAGTGAGCAAAAGAGAGGGAGGAAGTTAAAAAGCAAGGATGGAGCAATGGAGGGTTTCGCCACCACTTCAGGGAGGCGAGAGTGGGGGGCGTGTGTGGTCCTGGTCCCCCACTCTCTCTCTCTCTCTCTCTCTCTCTCTCTCTCTCTCTCTCTCTCTCTCTCTCTCTCTCTCTCTCTCTCTCTCTCTCTCTCACCTACCAATCCATTTACTCACTCACTGATTCAATATCCAGCTTACTCACTCACTCGTCCGTCCATTCGTTTCCTTGTTCACTCACCCATTTACTCACTCCCTCCGTAACTTTCTCTCACTCACTCACTCACTCACTCACTCACTCATATTCATTCATTTCTCTATTAGCTCAACATTCATATACTTTGTTCACTCACTCAGTCAGTCTCGTACTCATTCATTCCTAAATAAGCTCAACCTTTTACATGTTTACTCGTTCACTTACTCGTCCCTTCACTCACTCTTATTCTCATCCATTCCTTAGCTATCTCATTTACTCATTTACATTTACTGGTTCGCTTTCATCCCTCTACCCTTCCTTCACTCACTCACCCACCCTCTGACTCACTCATCCCAACAGTCACTCACCCCCTCACCCCATCAGCCTCTCACTTACCCTTTCACCCCCTCACTCACTCACCTCCCTTACTCACTCATTCACCCCCTCATCCCTTCACTCCCTTACCCCCCTCAGTCACTCACTCCCTCAGCTTCACATGTAGCCTTTCACTCACTCACTCACACACTCACCTTCCTCCCTCAGAACCAGCTGTATGGACAGTACGGCGCCAACAAAGGTCTGGGGGCGCTGCAGCCTCCGCACAACCTCATGTTTCTGCCGCTTCTAGAGGGGTTCAGAGGGGGCACTCATGGCGCGCCTCCCGCCCCGCCCGCCCCATCGGTACTGCCACCCATTTCACCCCCTCACGAGACTGCCCTCCCTAAGCTGACGCAGGTGTCCGTGGCAGCGTCGGTGAGTACTGCTGGGTGTTGTGGTGTTGTGGTCAAAGGACGGTGAGGGTTGTCGATGGTGGTGGTGGTGATGGTGGTGCGTATGGATGAAGAATATTTGTTGTTGTTGTTGTCTGATGTGAATTAGGTACACGTATTTTGTAGTGTGAGATGGTTTGTTCATGGGATTGATGATGATGATGATGATGATGATGGTGATGATGATGGTGATGTTTAGGAGATGCCTTGTGTGGGTGAACTGGTCTTTTGCAGTCTCATTTTCTTATGGTCTTAAGAAGTACTGTGAGGGATAATAAGTTAATGACACTAATAAGTTTAACCTTGATAACTTAGCCTAACAGCCACCACTGCTGCCCGCCCTGATGACCGTGTCTCCTTGCCTCCTCGCCGCTCAGGTCCCCGCCTGGATGTCAGGACTGTCCGCCTCTGCCCAGCTGGCGCAGCTCTCGCAGAACTCAACGCATACCACGCACCCGCCCACATCCACGGCCGCGCCCTCCCATGAAAACCACGAGGAGAAGCCCCTGAACCTCACCAAGCCCAAGGACGCCAGCCCGAAGCCCAGTGACACAAGTCTGTCACCCAAGGGCGCGGGGCTGCCTCCTTCACTCGTGCCCCACTCCTTCCTGCCCTACATGACGCCGCCCTTCCCCGGCCTCACCGACCACAAAGACCTGCTGGGCAGCCTGGGGCAGGGGCTGGGGCAGGGGCTTGGCCAGGGCTTGGGTTCCCTCGCATCGCCTACCATGGGAGCAGGACTGCCTGGCAAACACTATCCTCCTCCCGCCTTCCCTCCCATGTATCTCCCGCCCTCCTCCATACCCTCCTCCCTCCCGCCACACCTGGGCCCCATGGGAGGCCTCAGCCTGCCCACTGCCACCCCCTCACCTCCCTCACCTCCCTGGGAGGCACCATGGGCGGCATCACGTCCGTCACCACCTCGGCGGCTCACACCACGCAAGACAAAGGCTCCAAGGAGGAGGAATACGTCACCACCTGCCAGAGTGAGTCATCTGATCGGGGTAGGGACATTATCTCTCTCTCTCTCTCTCTCTCTCTCTCTCTCTCTCTCTCTCTCTCTCTCTCTCTCTCTCTCTCTCTCTCTCTCTCTCTCTCTCTCTCTCTCTCTCTCTCTCTCTCTCTCTCTCTCTCTCTCTCTCTCTCTCTCTCTCTCTCTCTCTCTCTCTCTCTCTCTCTCTCTCTCTCTCTCTCTCTCTCTCTCTCTCTCTCTCTCAACCTTTAATTTTCCCATTTAATCAATCTTTCGTGCAT
>NC_087151.1:4935000-4942500 GCF_035594125.1 Scylla paramamosain | reverse complement strand
ATTTCTAACCATCCGAGTTTAAAAAATTTAAGGGAATAATGAGAGAGTAAATAATGCAAAAAGGATTTGAAGGTGGCGGGCAGCGCAGCTGACGTCACGTGACGTCACGGTGTAGGCTTGCTGGCCAGGACGTCAGTCACTGGGCACACACTCTGTGAAGTGTTTTGTTCCACGGCGGAAGGTGAATTTACGGTCATCCGGATTTGTATTTCGAGTACCAGTGCCATGATGCGCGGCCCGAGGCGCAGGGAAGGCGTGGGGACCATGAGTGGGGCGCCGCTTGCCCAGGGAAGGCTGGTGAGGTAAGGGAATGGTGCTTAGGTGACTGCATTGTTGTGGCTCTGAGAGGCCTGGTGGGCTGACGAGTGGGTGGGCGGGGGAGGAGAGGCCAGGTGGGGGGAACTAGGTGATGGGTTAAGGGACTAGGGACGGGGAGCGCTTCTATAGCCACCACACTCCTTCCCAGCCCCGTCATGGTGAAGGGCGCCGTCACTCCTTGTCTGACGGAGAGTCATCTAGTGTCGCGCACCCGACGCTCAGGGAGGATCAGGTTAGGGAAGCCTCACGTGTCTCAGTAAAGAGTTTGACGAGGCCAGCTACACGTCCTTAAGAATGTGAATATGTTAATGTCACTCAGAGTATCCACAGTCACTCAGTATTATGAAAAGACCTCGTAGGGGAGATTTAAGAATTATGGAGGTGCATCAGCGAAACATTTTTTTTTCTTTTAGAAGCCAATTTAAAGGAGATTATTTTTCCTAAGACTGGATTTGCGCAAGTAAGGTAAGTATCCATGAGGCTGCAACGTCAGGTTCTGGACGGCGTTTATCATGTTAATCTTGCGTATTAAAACACCAGTGTGAGGCAGGTGTAGTAATAACGCAGCGGGAGACGGTTGTGTAAGGAGTGCGCGGCGCTAGCAAGACTCCCCTTCTCGTTCATGACAATAATGACTGGCTGATCCCCGTCCCCCCACTCTTTTCAGCCGCCTCGCCCCACCCGCCACGCGATAATCAGATTTGTGTGTTTCTTTTCATGTCAAATTGGAAAAAAATAACGAGTTCACGGGATATTTTTGTGCATCCATCAAAGTAGTCAAGTTAGCGGCACTGGTGTGGTGAAAAGATGCTTTCTCGGCTTGAGCGTGTAGGGAAGGTAGTGGGAGAGGCAGGGAGGGGCTGGACCGAGGGGAGAGGAACAGTGGTGGGAGAGGTGGTGTGGTCTTGCTCCGGGGCTTGCTGGGAGTTCCTTCGTGTCGTCTAAGCTAAGCGTCGTGAATTGCAGGAAGGAATACTTAATTGCCACCACTTCTCTCTTCTTCCTTCATTTACTATTGTCTCCATATGTTACACACACACACACACACACACACACACACCAAGTGGGTGTGTGCGGGCGTGCCGTCGCCTGGCCTTCACGGGCGGCGAGGATAAACACAAAGGAACTGCGAGTTTCTTGAGTTTCTTGGATTTTAGTGTGAGTTGTGTTGAGGAGTGAGAGAAAAGAGAGGGAGAACAGACAGACAATGGTTCCTCTCCCTCAGTCTCCTCCTCTTTCATTCTTTTGGAAAACGACGTCGGAATGACTCCGCGACGATCTGGTTCTTGGAAATCAGAAAGAAAGGATTTGTAATAATTTTTCCTTTGAAGTACATATGATGTATTTTCCTCCCGGAGCAGTGATATGTATGTAGATCTCCCACGAGTGATCTTTCGACGGAGCCGTTCAAAGGTTCACTGGTTCGACGCTGCTGTTTCGTTCCTCGCACGCTTTATTATTTTTTTTCCTGAAGTATGTAAACCTTTCCTTGTGGCGCGGCGCGCAGAGGCCGCCGTCCAGGCCGCAGGGCGAGGAGAGCTCGACGACTTGGTCTGTATAATAGTAATAAGAATAATGACCCTAAGTTAATGGTGTACACTGATGAAGCTTTAAAGTTCCGAAGAATGTTTTCCTCGCCATGTGTTATTTTCTATCACTGTACAAGATGGAGGGAGGCGCGGCGAGCGGCGCCGCCCGCGGCCAACCTTATTTTTGAGTTTTTAAAGTAAGAGCGATGCCGCGTCGGGGCACCGGCCGCCCGCTGCCTCCCGGCGGTAGTTAGATAAACCAGTGCTTAGCTAAGGGATAGGTAAGAGATGTTCACTTTTTCCTTGAGAATTTACGGCTATTTCCCGATAGTCGCCGGGGCGCAGACGCCTCCATTGTTTGGAAGAGTCGATTCCGGACGAGCCTGTCTTGGCCAGCAGCCGTGACGTCACGCCGATTTTCCTGTACATAGCAAGTCACTTCCTGCAGCCACGACGATTGGCTCTTTGCCATGACGCAGGCGTGACGTCACACCCGCAGCACGGCGCCAGATTGGTCAGCAGCTGAGCCGCCCTGGTCGAGATGCTGTGTATTCTAAGTCAAGAGTCTGAGGCCGGTGTTTCTAATGACAGTATTAGTAGAGGCAGCGATCCTTCCTTTTGTATTTATATGTATAAATAATTGCTTCTCGACAAGTCTTTATGAAGACTGACGATCGGCAGCCAAAGGTTTAAGTCCCCCGCCCCAACACCCCAGCCCCCGCCCAACACCACCCCCGCGCCTCCAGCGGCCGCCCGAGCTGGTCACCTGCCCCTTCACCCCTCCCCCTCCTCCCCCTCCCTCCCGACACCTTGTTCTGTCTTCCCAGAGTCGTCTTCCCCAGGCCACTTCCTCACGCGTTCTCCTCCCCAGCATCCTCCCTTCCCTTCCCCCAACTTGTGGCAGTCCCATTAAGGTAATCCCTGTGGGCGGCTTACACACACACACACACACACACACACACACACACACACACGGGGACGCACATAGTGTTCACTCAAATTTAGCAGTTTAATATAAATGCCAAATAAAAAACTTTTCTTCCACGGTGCTTCCTCCCCCTTCCTCCCCGTCATCCTCTCCCTCCCCCGCCACCGCGCCTCTCTCCTATTCCTTCCCCCTCCCCCCGGCTCGTCGCCTCTGTACCATACCGTAGGGATCGCTATATAGGTGTAATATATATACATATAAACCTTATGTCATGTCGGAGCTTTACACTCTTACAGATCTTATGCACGTCCTTCCCTCCCCACCTCCCCCTGTCCTCTTCCTCCTCCACCTCCTCCTCCTCCTTAACCTTCCCTCTTTTAACGCACTATACTTCATCCTATCCTCTCTCTCTCTCTCTCTCTCTCTCTCTCTCTCTCTCTCTCTCTCTCTCTCTCTCTCTCTCTCTCTCTCTCTCTCTCTCCTTATTTTGGACTTTGTTTAATGGACTTTATTTTTTCTCCTTCCTTTCTTTGGGGGTTTTTGACCACCGAGAGTACAGTTCCTTCTCTCTCTTCCTTCACCATTCCTTCCTTCCTTCTTTCCTTCCTTCCTGACTTGATTCCTTTCCATTTCCTCCTTTCTCTTCTGCTATTTGTTTATTTTATTCATTTCTCTCTTTCTACCTTTTTTTTCCTTTCTTCTTTACTTTTCCTTCCTCTGCCGCTTCCCTACATCCGTCCTCCCTCCCTTCCTCCCTCCCTCATTCCCTCCCTTCCTTTCTCCCTCCCTCCCTCCCTCCCTCATGTTTGCTCCTGCCGAGTGTGTGTTCTTGAAGGTTTTCTAATAGGCCAATTACCAAATACCTGTTTATGTTGTAATCAAACACATTATTTTTTTTATTATATATATATATATTGTTTTTATTATTATTATTATTATTATTATTATTATTATTATTATTATTATTATTATTATTATTATTATTGTGTACCTTCATTTGGTTAACGGCCGCCTTTGTTTTAATTAAGTTCGGCTCCTCCTCAGTTTAACACTTTTATATATATATCTGATGATGGTGATGATGATGATGATGATGATAGTTTAGTGACACGCAGCCAGAGTATTGAGCTGTTAGTTCTTTCCCGCATTTGTGCACCACGTGTTTCCCCCGCGCTGGCCTACCTGCTGGGGCGCCGTCGGAGTGCGAGGGGCGGCGGGGTATGGGGTGTTGTGGCTCCTCACCTCGCCGTCCTCCCGTATCGTGGTGGTTGTGGTGCTGGCAGGGTGGCGGGTCGGACTGAGGGGGGATCAGGGGGCGTGGGTACTGGTCGCCTTCCTGCAATGTCCTGATACTCTAGAGAAAGCATTGAAGTCATTAATGTGCCCGGTGTGGTGGAGGGGCGCGTCTGTGCTCGCCCCGCCACGATGGACAGTAGGGAAGGGACACCAGGCACCCTTATCCCTCTATCACCTACCCCTTCCACGGTATCTTCCCTCCCATGTATCACCTAGCCTCCCACTGCTCAGCCCCGCCACTCCCCCAGCAGCACCGCCTCCCCCACGGCGCGCCACGTGCCGGAGGGCCAGAGCGGCGCGGCGACAGTCTACTTTGTATATTTCGTTTCATTCCTCACTCCTGGAAAACCCTGTTGACACGGATCAGCTGACTGTAACAGCTGACGAAGCCACCTGACCCGGCGGCGAGGGGCATGGGTGGGAGGCGGGGAGGGGCGGCGCTGCGGGGTGGGGAGAGGCAGTGGTGGGGAGGAAGTTTAGCCCCTCCGCCGCCTCCTCCCTCCCCGTGGCTGGCACCGACCGCCTCCCCGCCGCCCACCGCCGCTCGCCGCCAAGTTAATTTATATACACTAATAACACTTATCATAATTTTGTTTTGATGACCCAGATGACCCACGTCTGGAGATGTCTACGATAAGCAGCCTATACCTGTAAGAGACCTGCACTACTACTACTACTACTACTACTACTACTACAGTTTTCAGTACCACTATAGCTCCGTTTCTACTTCTCTGACTAATCCCTCCAGTCCTACCGCTACTACTACTACTACTGTTACTACTACAACGACTACAGCTACTACTGTAATTATTATTATTTAACGGTGTTTCAAGCAAAGGCAAATAATGGACAATGGAAATGGAAAACCAGAAACCAAGCAAGCAAAGGTTAGGATCCTCCTCCTCCTCCTCCTCCTCCTCCTCCTCCCGTCTAGTCTCTGCGTTGAGGGTTGGCCAGGCACCCTCCACCCCAATCCCCCCACACCTCCGCACTCCCTTCTATTCCTCCCCCTCCCCCCGAGGACACTTATCTCCCTTCTGGTTTTGTTTTATATTTATTCACTTATTTATTTGTTATTCATTATGTTCCTTCTCTGCCTGACTGCATCTTTTTGTTGTTGTTTTCGTTGGTTCTTATTTCAACTTGCGGTGGCGCCCGAAGTGATGAGGGTGACTTGTGATTCTGTTGAGTTTTGGTGATTGGCGCTACTTCTCCTGCCCCCAAACACCACCCCCTCCTCCTCCTCCTCCTCCTCCTCCTCCTCCTCCTCCTCCTCCTCCGCCTCCTCCTCCTCCCGCAACACCTCCAAAATTCGTGACGTGATTGGTCGCCTCGTTAATTATTATTATTATTATTATTATTATTATTATTATTATTATTATTATTATTATTATTATGCCCATTAGATGTAAAATAAATCAAAATTTGTAAAAAAAAACAACAAAGTAATGAGATTTAGAAAGAAAAAAAAAAGAGGAAAAAAAGAAGGACCAAATTGAGGTGTTTTGTTTGGTTTTGTGTTTGATGTTGCAGCTATAATAGTGTTATAAGACCATTTGTCGATTTGTTATTTGTTGTGCAAGTTTTATAATAAACACTAAAGTGAAGGTTTTTGTGTTTGTGTGTTTAGCTCTTCCTTGTGGTGGGGGTGATGGTGGTGGTGGCAATGATGCAGTGGTGGTAATATTAACTGGTGGTGTTAGTATATTGTGGTGGTGAAAGCTTGTAGTTGTTGTATTGTTTGTGGTACTGGTGTTGGTGGTGGTGGTGGTGGTGGTGGTAGTAGTAGGGAAGGAAATAGTGTAGTAGTAGTAGTAGTAGTAGTAGTAGTAGGGAGTTACAGTGGTAGAGTTTGAAGTGTTGCATGTAGTGGTAGTGGTGGTGGTGGTGAATGCTGCTGCTTCCATTCATGCTCTCTCTCTCTCTCTCTCTCTCTCTCTCTCTCTCTCTCTCTCTCTCTCTCTCTCTCTCTCTCTCTCTCTCTCTCTCTCTCTCTCTCTCTTGTAATGGTCACACAGCCTTTGATTGCACCACAAAGACACCCTTCCGTTGGCACTGTCGGCACCCTGTTGGCACTCCGTTGTTGAGACTCGTTAATCCTTCCCCTTCCCTCCCTCACACTTCTCTCCCATCATCTCTTCTTCCTCTCCTCTCCTCTCCTTTCCTCTTCTCTTCTCTTTTCTCTTCTCTTCTCTTCTCTTCTCTACATTTCCTCCCCCTTCCTTCCACTTGTCTGTTTTCATTCCCCAGCTCCTCCTCTTTTCCATCCCCTCTCCTTCATTCTTTCCTGCTTCCTCACTCTCTTCCATCTGCCGTTCTATCTTTTCTCTCTCCTCTCCTCTTTACTCCTTCCCACTTCCTCCTCAGTCATCTCCAGCATTCCCTCGTCTTCTTCTTCTCCTCTTCTCTTCCTTCCACCTCCTTCCTTCTCTCATGTTTGCGAAATTCTCACTTCCTCTTTTTCCCCTCTCGTATCTATCTTCGTTCTATTTATTTCTTCATCTACTTCCTGTTACTTCTCATTCTCTTCCTTCTGCTTTCTTGTTCTGTTTCCTTCCCTTCCTTTCCCTGCTCTTTTCTCTTCCTGTTCCATTTTCTGTTGTCTTTTCGTTTCTTGCTAATGTAGTTCACGGGTACGCCAGTTCTTTCCTCCCTCTTTCTTTCCTTATACAACTCCCTTTTATTTCCCTCACGAGCTTCCCTCCTCATCCAACCACCACCACCACCACCACCACCACCACCACCACCAAGCCACTCGCATGAGATTTAAAAGTAGCGGGGTCGGTGGTGATAGATACATATACATAGATAGATAGATAGGCTATATAATTAAGAGAAAAAAGTTATGATGGCTTTGGTAGAACAAACACACACATACACACACACTATAGTTTCATTATTATTATTATTATTTTTTTTTTTTACTAATCATCATTTTATTATCTTTTGTGTTTATTTGTGTTTAGTGGTTTGGTTTAAGAACATTTAAGCACGATGTTCTTCACTGTTGTTGTTCTCGTTCTTGTGTTCTCGTGTTCTGCCCTGCCTCATGTTGTCACTGAACGGAAGCAGGCCAACTGTAGCGTCTCTCTTCCTTTTTACCAGTCAGTGTTAAAAGAAAAAAAGAGAATAAATAAATAAATAAAATGCATTAGATTAGATATTGTTCGTGCAGGTATAGTGAGATTATGGTAGTGGTGATGGTGATGGTGATGATGGCGTGGTGCTAGTACACACACACACACACACACACACACACACACACACACACACACACACACACACACACACACACACACCCGCACTAGTCTCAGAATAACCGTAAAATACAATCACACGACCTTTATCACCGTCATTATAAGTGTTATTTGATTCCACGAACCTCAATTACTCCACCAGGACCTCTCCCTCCACCTCCTCCTCCTCCTC
>NC_087151.1:4925000-4930000 GCF_035594125.1 Scylla paramamosain | reverse complement strand
GAATAGTGATGACAATTTTCTGGTATAATGACAAAGTATAGATGTTGTTTTTTTATTTATGTTTTACTTGCTGATCGGTTTGTTAATAGACAGGCAGACAGACAGACAGACAGACAGACAGACAGACAAACAAGCATACCAACAGACAAGGAAACCAGGCCACTAATTTAGGTAGACAAACACTTAGACACACAGACAAACAGACAAACTGAGACAAACAACCACCCAAACAAACACAGAGACGGGCAAACAGATAGACAGACAAATAGGCAGACAAACAGACAGACAGACAAACAGACAGACAGACAGACAGACAGACAGACAACCGCCACTACGAAACCCCTACTGAGATGAATGGTCGCCGCCGTTTCGTCTGGTGGTGCTGCCTGTCTCTGAGGTGTGTGGCGGCACTGACTGTGGAGGAGAAGGAAGAAGAGGAGGAGGAGGAGGAGGAGGAGGAGGCGTCCACTTAGCACGGTGGAGAGGGAAGAGAGGAAAGTGGAGATCAGTTACTAGTGGATGTCGGAAAGATAGAGGACTGGATTGGTGTGTGTGTGTGTGTGTGTGTGTGTGTGTGTGTGTGTGTGTGTGTGTGTGTGTGGGTTACAGTGTGGCCTGATGTATTCTTGTGTGTCTAAGTGTTTTTTTTTTTCTTGTGTGTGTTTGTTCTGGCGTGTTCTGGTGTACTTCAGGGTGTTTCGGTGTGCCATGATGTGTTTTCATGTATCTGTGTGTCCTGGTGTGTTCTATGTGTCCTTGTGTCTCCTGGTGTGTTCTGGTTGAGATATTTCCAGCGATGGTGATGAACAGGTGGTGGTGAAGATAGTGATGAACGAGATGAGTTGCGTCGATGTGATGGTGATGATAATGGTGATGCTACTAAGTGCTAGGAAGGGGAAAATGCCTCGTATAGTGATGGTGGTGATGGTGGTGATGGTGAGGAGCCTTCGCCTTTTCTATCTCGTCTCTCTTACTTCAGTGTACCACAGACAAACTCATAAGGGGTAATAGATGAACTGTTGTTTGTCCTTCCTTTGTATTCTTTAGTGTGAGTGGTGGTGGTGGTGGTGGTGGTGGTGGTGGTGGTTGTGGTGGTGATGGTGGTAGTATCATCAGCTGTGTTGGTGTGTGGCAGGCTTTGTATGGAGAGGCGTGATAAAACTCTCTCTCTCTCTCTCTCTCTCTCTCTCTCTCTCTCTCTCTCTCTCTCTCTCTCTCTCTCTCTCTCTCTCTCTCTCTCTCTCTCTCTCTCTCTTATGCGTAGTTTTGTTCCCTTTTCTCATCCTCCTCCTCTCCCTCCCTCACTCCCTTCCTTTCTTTCTTTCTTTCTTACCCTCTTACTCCACCTCTCACTCCCTCCTTTTATTCTCTCCCTCTCCACATGATACTCTCTCTTTTCCTGTCTCCTTCCCCCTTCTCTTATTCTTTCTTATTTCTCACGTTCTCTCCTTTTCACTTCTCTTCTCTTTTCTTCCAGTTCTTCATTTTTATCAACACATCCTACTTTATTAGTATCTTTGCCTTAACATCCACATTTATCATATCCCCTTTTTTTTATTTAATTTTCCTTCTCCATCATCATTTAATACATAGGAGAGGAGGAGGAGGAGGAGGAAGTAGAAGAGGATGGAAGATAGAAAGAAAGAAAGAGTGAGAAGATAAAGAGGAGACATTAGTTGAAGGATAGTGTGAAAGAAAGGGAAAGAAAACAAGAGGAAACTGAAGAGAGACGAGGAGGATGAGAAGAAAGGACATAGAAGGTGTGATAAATGAGAGAGAAGTGAAAGAAGGAGGGGCGCAGGAAGAGGAGGAGGAAAAGAAGGATGGGAAAAGTAAACAGAGGTGAGGAGACAGTGAATAATAATAAGAGGGAACAGGAAGGGGAAAAAAAGAGGGAGAGGGGAAACAGGAGAGGGAAAAGAAACAAGCAGGAGGAAGGAAAGTTGACAGAAGGGGGAAGGGGAGATGAACACAGGAGGAGGAGGAGGAGGAGGAGAAGGAGAAGGAGAAAGGGAGAGACGATAGAAGAAGGGAAGGAAGAGACGGGAGAGAAAAAATGTGGGGGAAGAGAGAAAAGAAGTGGCAAGACAGAATTGAGGAAGGAAGAATGTAAGAAATTTGACAGATGGAAAGGAGGAAGGAGGAGAGAAGACTGCGAAGAAAGGAAGGAGAGAAGAAAGATAAGAAATAACGGACAGAAAGATGGAAGGAGAGAATTACAGAGCAACACAGAATAAGAAAAAAACATTAGAAAGAATCAGACAAAAAAAAAGAGGAAGGAAAAAAATAAAATGAACAGGAGAAAAGGATCAAGAAATGTCATGGAAGATGGGAAAAGAAAGACGATGGAGGAAAAGGAAGAGGGAGACAGATGGAGGGGACGGAGGGGACAGAGGACAGACGGACAGCGGGAGGAGAGGGACGGGGCGCAGCAAGGAGGGGAACGGAAGGCAGCATTTCCCCACCACTGATGCGGAGCGAACGGCCGCCGCTAAAATAAAGTTGGAAGTGACCGATAGAGAATGAGGATTTATGCCGAGAGGCCGAGGCGGGTCCGTGGGCGGCTGCTGTAAGGGCGGCGGGACCGTGGGCGAGGCGGGGCATGCTCGACCTTACAGACACTGCCTCCCTCTGTCCTGCCCACGAATTTATAGGCGTGGTGGGTCTGCTCGGGACAGCGGGGCAGGGGAGGGGATGATGGTGGGGGGCCAGGGCGCGTCTCTCCCCCGGGAGCTGTGCGGAACATCCACTATACGAATATCATTGTCAAGGGAAGCATTTTTTTGTCCCCCTGTTGTTTAATGTTTTTTTATTGGTCATTCTTTATTTATACTTGGTGGTGGACCGACTCTCGCTTTGATGCAGTGGGGTGTTGTAAGTGCCGCCTCTTGTGTGTGTGTGTGTGTGTGTGTGTGTATGTATGTATGTGTGGGGGGGGGAGGGGGGCATGTAAGTGATGGTCAGTGGTGACTTACTCTTGTCCCTACGTCTGGCGGCGTCCGTGGCGTGCGTACGTCCGTGCCTTCAGGGCAGTTTTGCGCTCGGTGGAAGAAAACCTCCACCGACAGTTTTAGGTGGACCTTCCTTCATCCATGTGGGTCTGCGTGATGGAGAGGCGGGGCTGGGCTGGGCGGCTAGGGCAAGGTAGGGAGCGCTGGTGCTGGCCTGCATTCTTCAGGTGTTTTTGTATATTACTATATAAGAAAAGTGAAACACAGGCAGGTATTTCAGATGTGCGGGAATGAACTATTCAGACTCAACGGAGAACTCCAAGGTCGCCTTAGTAAACCGGCCGTGCGCCTCCTCTCTGCGTCGCCACCGCCGCCGTGGTGGTGGTGAGGATCCGCGGTGTGGCGCGGAGGGCGGCGGAGGAACGTGCACTGCTGACCATGAAATATAAAAGGATTATTTCAGTGCATGGATTGTTTTAAGTTAGCGGTGACAGGGGCTGGTGGATGGACCTTCACGGCGTGACGTGATTCTTGTGCTCGATTGTAACGTAACCTTAAAGATCCATTACGAACACTTCCTTCACGCGTGTACACTGCAGACACAAGCATTCCACCGCGAGCCTCCCGCCACACTCCCGGGCCGCTGGTGGCAGTGTCCGAGAGTCACGGCTGTGCTGGAAAGGAAAGATTTTCCGCGGGGAAACCTTCGCCCAGCGCCCCGCCACGCCGACGCCGCCAAGCTGGGGACATCAATTCAGCACACCATACCGGACTTGGAGTTGTCTTTCCTGACGACCCGGGCACCACGTCTGACTCTGTGCAGTCTTGCCGCGCCATCATCCCCCCCCCACACTTTCCATTCCTCACTACTAATCTTTATTTTTTAACATTTTTAACATAATAATACATTTATGTTATTTTTTAATGTTATATTTTAACTATACTCATTTTATGTTTTTAACATACGGGGTCAGATGACTCCATTGTTGTGGCGCCTTAAATACTTCAAATCAATCATTCCCACAATGCACCTCACTTCTCATAATCCACAGTCTTCAGTCTGGACTAACATTCCTTCACCCTTGTTTCCTGCAGTGGCTCTTGCCACGGTTGGCGAAGGAGTACAGTGCATCAGCCGCATCAAGTGGCTTCCACCACCATCACCACTACACCGCCCTGCCACCAAGACCAACAACCACGGCCACCACCTCCGCCACCACCATCTCCGAAACTATATGAAATGAAAAGTGAGTACTCAGATTTACTGTTGTTATTTTATTTTATCTTTTTATATTTCTGTCTCGTGAATCGTAGGGGACCAGAATGAGGCTCGTGTTCTTTCACGCTTCTTTCTCCCATCAGGTACTGAATGGAAAATTGTTGACTCTGATGATTGTGTGTGTGTGTGTGTGTGTGTGTGTGTATATATATATATATATATATATATATATATATATATATATATATATATATATATATATATATATATATATATATATATATATATATATATATATATATATATATATATATATATATATATATATATATATATATATATATATATATATATGTGAAGCGTGATAGTACTGTTATAAGTAAAGTTGTTACTAGTGGTGCTGACCCGTGGCCGGGCTGCCTGTGTGGTCCTCTACGTCGTCCACGGGTCACCTCACACACGAGCCGCGCCGCCGCCAGATCACTTCTCAGCTTGGCACTTTGACACGTTATAAAAATTGTACTGTGTAGGTGGCCATGGCCTGCACCTCGGCCTGCCCTCCCCGGCGTGTGCAGGGCGCCGCGCGGTTCAGTCTGGGTCGCTGTCATCCGCCGCCCGCCGTGGTTCACGGCTCGCTTTATGGATGTGCCTCAGTCCTCTTCCATTGCCGTGCATATAAAATTGTACTTTTTTCTTGCTCTAGAGTGTATTACGTGTGGCGGCGATGCAGCTGTGGCGGGGATTAGATGTAATTACAGAGCGGGTAGTAATGCCTCGCTGCTGGGTGTCCTTTGTCGACGCGGCCACAAGGCACGGGAGAAACACGGCGC
>NC_087151.1:4912500-4915000 GCF_035594125.1 Scylla paramamosain | reverse complement strand
CTTCCCCATCCCCACTCCTCTCCTTTTCTTCCCTCTCTTTCATCCACCCATCATTCTTCCTTTACCATTTCTTCTTCCAATTTTCCATTTCTCAGACCATCTCTCTCTTTCTCTCCTTTTCATTTACTTCCTATTCCTTATCACTTTTCCTCTTCCTGTTCTCTCCCCTTCCTTCTTACCACTCCTTTTTCCTCTTCGTATTTTCACCTTCTCTCCCCCTTCCCCCCTCATCACCCATCACTCGCGTAGCCTTCCCATCCCTTCCCATCCCGTCCCTTCATCAGCGGCGCGCCTCCACCACCTGGGCTGGTCATTAGAATTTCAGTGTTGCCAAATAAAAGCTGTTCAGGAGGGAAGGTGGGGCACCGTTTCATTAATGGCTGTTGACTTGGTTTGTGGAGAGAAGAGCGAGGGAGGGAGGGAGGGAGGGAGGGAGGAAGAGAGAGAGAGAGCTAGAGAGTGAGAGAGAGAGAGAGGGAGAGAGGGAGTGCTCTGGGTGGGATGAGGAGAGAGAAGGGAGAGGAGGGAGAGAGTTCAAGCTTGGCTTTTCTCACCTCTCATTAAACGAGGAGAGAGAGAGAGAGAGAGAGGAGAGAGAAGAGAGAGGAGAGAGAGAGAGAGAGAGAGAGAGAGAGAGAGAGAGAGAGAGAGAGAGAGAGAGTGAGAGAGAGAATCGATTCTTTTTCTATTCATTTTCCATCGTGTGTGTTTTGCTTTTTTTTTTTTTTCTTCTGCTTTGCTTCCACGTCTATTTATTTATTCACGTGTGTGTGTGTGTGTGTGTGTGTGTGTGTGTGAGTGTGTGTGTGTGTGTGTGTGTGTGTGTGTGTGTGTGTGTGTGTGTGTGTGTGTGTGTGTGTGTGTGTGTTTTAGTGGAGTAGTGATGGCGTTGGGAATGATAATGATGATGATGACGATGGTGGTGTTAATGGTGATAGTGAGTGGTATGGTGGAGGTGATGATGACAATGGTGATGAAGATGGTGGTGAGGGTAGGGATGATAATGATGATGATTATAGCAATAAAATAGTGACAATAACTACTACTACTACTACTAATACTACTACTACTATTGCAATAAATATTTCTCTCTCTCTCTCTCTCTCCTCTCTCTCTCATCTCTCTCTCTCTCTCTCTCCTCTCTCTCTCCTCTCTCCTCTCTCTCTCTCTCTCTCTCTCTCACACACACACACACACACACACACACACACACACACACACACACACACAGTGGCGTTCACTAATAAGCAGTAATAAACACGTCAACTCTTCTACCCACTGCTCCTTATTCCCTTCCTCTCCTCCCCTACCTTCCCTTCTCCCCACCCCATCCTTCCCTTCTCTTCCTTGGCATGACGTAGGAAGCACATTAGCATAAGAAGGAAATGCCCACGGGAGAGATGCTTTCCGTGAGTTGGAGGAGGAGGAAGAGGAGGAGGAGGAGGAGGAGGAGGAGGAGGAGGAGAAGGAGGAGGAGGAGGAGGAGGAGGAGGAGGAGGAGGAGGAGGAGGAGGAGGAGGAGGAGGAGGAGGAGGAGGAGGTGGAGGGGATATTACTTTCGTCATCTCTAACGCAACTTCTTCGTCAGCATTCAGGGAAAAGGAAGGGTTGTTAGAGCAAGGGCAGTGGGAAGGGAGGTGGTTGGTAAGGCATGGCAGAGTTACAGGAGAGAAGGAGGTAGAATGTGTTGCAAGGGTTAAGTTGAGGGAAGGGGGTAAAAGATGCTGCTGGGAGGAACGGTGATGAGAGAAGGAGTGAGGGGAGGGAGGGAGGGGAGAGTGTTGAGGAGCTAATGAAGTGGTGTGTTTCTGAGTGGCTGTGTTCGTGTGTTTCTCTTTTTTTTTCATGATTTTTGTGCTTCTTGTCTTATTCTTACGTTGCTCATTCAGTCTCGGTGCTGTGGCTTCCGGTAAACAGCCTCGCAGGGGCCAACGTGTCTGATGCTGGTAGCTCTTAATTCGTGTTCCTTTGTGTTTCCTTTTCGTTGATGTTTCGCGTTTATCACAACCCTCCATCTTATTTTCTTTTCAGTTTCCTTTAATTCTTGTCATTTTTTTTCTTTATCGCTTTTCTTAGTCAATATTTATTTTTTGTTGGCGTCAGTAAAATCTTTATCTATTTATATATCTACTTACGTACATATCTATCTACACACCTATCCATTTGTGTCCACCTATTTATCTATTTTATATATAATTCTATCTATCCTTGCGCCTGCGATACGTTTAAGTTGTGCTTTGTGTCTCACCTGGGAAATGTTGAACTGTGACAGGACGAACAGTGCACCTAATGGATGGCTGACTGGATGGCTGACTGGTTGCCTTATTGAGTCTAAACTTGCTAACTGGTTGATTGGGCATCTGGGGTGGCTGGCTTGTTTGCTGGCTGACTGGCTGCTTTGTTGGTTGACTGATTGCCTGCTTGCCCGCTTCCTGCTCGCTTGCCTGCTTGCCTCATTGACTGACGGACTGCATACCTTGAGGGAGGCGAGGAGAAGCTA
>NC_087151.1:4900000-4907500 GCF_035594125.1 Scylla paramamosain | reverse complement strand
TATTATTACTGTTATTACTTACTTCAGCCTCTAAGATAGTCACGTACCTTACAAAAAGAAAGTAGCTTGCTATCCTCTCTACTTTCCGCGCGTCGATACATACCATTTCTTTAGGCCCTCAGTGTTTACGAAGGGCGGCCATGACGTGAAAGGGCAGAAGAAGAGTCACAGGTGGGAGAGGTGGCATCTCGGCAGGGGCGCCACCTCTGCTCCGTGTCTGCCGTAGTCCTGTTGGTGAAGTCTGTGTTCTCAAGCATTTTGGCATCACATCTCGATCACATACAAGCTTTTGGTGTTTGCAATTAGATTCTCATGACTGTAGCGGTAGTTTAACAAGTATTCTACAGTATGAATTGGGGAAAAAAGAACGAGCATTAAAGCCTGAGTAACTATCTATGTGGCATTTGAAAACAGTCCTTATGAAAGACGAAATTGCATCAGAGTATTGGTCGATGTTTCTCAGTTGGGGACATAGCAACAGCTGAGTGACTGTGCTCGATCAGTCAATTGCTTCATGTTACTTAGTGAAGGTGTGTGAGTGTCCGCTTATCATTACCTAACCATCAGGAGGCGCTTGCGTGAACCCGGCGCTTTTCCACTGTAAGAAGAATGAAGTAGAGGAGTGAACAAGAGGAACCAGCAATAAGATTCTGTTGCGTCTACGCCATCGCCCTTCTTCCACTCTACTGCATCTCACAACGCCGCTCATTCCAGACCACACTCAGCACGCCGCCCAGCGCTCGCCTCTCCTCGCTGCTTACAAAGAACATCACGAAATTAATTAAAAAGCCGTTCAGTTCAGTGTTGAGTGATTAATTTGGTCCTTTCCTTAACGCTGTGAATCTTAACGAGGAAAGATTAGCGGGCCAAGCGATTTTGCCTTAATTAAGAGAGAGAGAGAGAGAGAGAGAGAGAGAGAGAGAGAGAGAGAGAGAGAGAGAGAGAGAGAGAGAGAGAGATTCAAGTGCATAAAATTTGTATAACTTGACTGCGATCAATGCATTTTGTTATGCATTATAAAGAAAGGTGAAAATTATGTGTATGAATGAATGAATAAATGTAGTGTGTGTGTGTGTGTGTGTGTGTGTGTGTGTGTGTGTGTGTGTGTGTGTGTGTCTGTGTGTGTGTGCTTGAGAGAGAGAGCGAGAGAGAGAGAGAGAGAGAGAGAGAGAGAGAGAGAGAGAGAGAGAGAGAGAGAGAGAGAGAGAGAGAGAGGGAGAGAGAGAAAGCAATGGTTCATATTGTCGAGAATGTGTTCTTAGGCCCACGTGCCCGCAAACCCCCTCTTCCTCCACCTCCTCCTCCTCCTCCTCCTCCTCCTCCTCTTCTTCCTTTGTCACGCAGTCTGCACTCAGTCACGCACACTCTCTGCTCCTTAGTCCACCGAACCGCACGCAACCTCCCCCCATCCCCAATTTCCTCTTTGTGTCTCATTCGCCTCGTACTCAAAAAGAGGAGAAGAAGGAGGAGGAGGAGGAGGAGGAGGAGGACTCATGAAACTCGTCATGGTGAGATCATTGCATGTTATAAAGTAAGTACTACAAAGTAACATTTTATAAGTGGCATTGGCGTTTGTAAGTGTTTTTGACGTTAAGTGGGTGGGCAACGCAGAAGGAGGAGGAGGAGGAGGAGGAGGAGGAGGAAAGAACCCTGCGTCAGTAAGTGAGGATATTATCATGTCTCTTTTTTTTCATGTTTTATATTCTCTACTGCATAAGTGCGAGGAGGAGGAGGAGGAGGAGGAGGAGGAGGAGGAGTGGAGTAAGAGAAGGAGAATAGATAGAAGGAGGAGGAGGTGGAGGATCAAAGGAGGAGCAGGAAAGAGGAAAGTGGAGAATAATAGGAGAGGAGTACGTGAAGAAAAGGAAGGAGGAGGAGGAGGAAGAGGAGGAAGAGGGGGAGAAGGGGGTGGGGGAGGCGTCGGGGGTGGTGGGGAAAGGGTGTGTAAGGGAGTTCTCTGTCTGTTTCTCAAAAGTAGAACAAAAAAGAAGTGCTGAGTGTCCTTGTGGTGAATGATGAGTGTGAGGATGAAAGGGCTAAGTGGCGAGGAATTGTGGCGGTGACGGGGATAATGGTGGTGACGTGCTGGTGGTGGTGCTGGTGCTGGTGGTGGTGGTGGTGTGGGTTATCTTTTGTTTATATTAGCAGTGGTGAGAAAGATTAGGTTTTTGTGCGTATGAATATTTTGAAAGGTGTTTTTTGTGTGTAATAATAGTGGTGGTGTTGTGGTGGTGTTGTGGTGTGGTGTGGTGTGGTGTTGTGGTGGTGTGGTGTTGTGGTGTTGTGGTGGTGGTTGTGTTGTGGTAGTAGTGGTGAGACGGACGTGTTTTTTTGTGTATAAATATTTTCAAAGATATTCTCGTTTGTAATAAGGAAGGCGAAGATATTTTCTGTATTTTCATTTTTTTTTTTTTGTATTACCGAACATACTTTTGTGCGTATTGATGATATTTGATGAAGATGTTATTGTTTATTCTATCAGTACTTATTTTATTTGATTTTTCCTTCTATTTATTCGTTTGTATATTATCGTCGGCGAAAGTCTTGCTTATATCAGTATTTGCATTTATCTGTAGACAACAGCGCCCCAACAAAACAGAAATACAGTACGTACAATTAAAGAAACACGAATATTTTACCTATTTCATATATTTTACCTATTTCATTTTGTTTCATTCTATTCACCTACGTATTTTTTTTTCTTATATTATCATTGACGGAAGTTTCACGTTTCTTAGTACATTTTTTTTTTTTTTAAACAGTACTGGTCCCTCATAAAAAAAAAAAAAACAAGTACATACACTTTTTTTAGACAACATTGCTCCTAAAAACGAAAACGCAGCACATACGAATAAGGAAACATGTATTTTTTGTGTATTTTATTGTATTTTATTTTATTCACACGCATTTTTTTTTATTGTTTTAGCAATGAGGAAAGATTTACGTGACCAAGTATTTTTTTTTTTCAAGCAATACTAGTAACCTCATAAAAGAAGAACAAAAACAACACCACATCTTCAACAGAAAGAAACAAATATGTAATTTGTATTTAACCTTCTCGGGGGAAACTGTCCACAAGATGTCTCGACTAAACGCTTTCGACACTTGAAAATTGATGTGCTTAATTAAGAATGCATGAATAAATGAACTATAAATCCCAACCTTGAAAGTTAACGACATCTGGAATATTGAAAGAATAATTATACGAGAAAGAAAATAAGAAAGAAATGAAGGGATGGTGGTGGTTGTGGTGGTGGTCAAGGAGGAAGTGATAATGAGAAAAAGCGTCTTACGAAGGATAAGAAGAAGAGGACGTATGTTAATAATAAGAATAAGAAAGATAAGAAGAGCGACACAAAGAAGCCACATAAGATGAATAAATGGCAGCAAACTTGTTAGCGCTTATTGGTGAAGAAAAAGATGATGATGATGATGATAGTGATAATGCTGACGATGATGATAATGATGTGGATTATTAGTTTTTAGCAGAATAAACATGTCATTGTTATGATTCGTTTATTTATGTATTTATTCATCTACGCATTCATTTATTCATATATCTGTTTACTTACTTACTTATTCATTCAATCATTTAATAATTTACCTGCATCTATACTCATTAAATGTCACATAGTTTATTTTATCTATTTATTTATCTATTTATTTATTTATTTATTTGTTTTTGCTTTGTCGTTTCCTTCTGTTCTCACGTCTCTTTCATTATTCTTTATCACCATTTCCTTACGACTACACACACACACACACACACACACACACACACACACACACACACACACACACACACACACACACACACACACACACATACACAGTCACTCACTCACACTGTATCCATTTTCTATGCGTGTGTGTGTGTGTGTGTGTGTGTGTGTGTGTGTGTGTGTGTGTGATGCAGAAAGGAAGAGAAGGATTATGGGGGTTTTAATACGCTTGTGTCCATATAAAGTTGAAAAATGGAGATGTTATGGAAGTATGTGCAAGTCTTTGATATGGAGGAGGAAGAGGAGGAGAAGGAGGAGGAGGAGGAGGAGAAGGAGGAGGAGGAAGAGGAGGCCTAAAGATGATTATATGTGTAGCTAAACATTATAAAAAAAATAATATTAATTGTTACATGACACTGATAGATGAAGGGAACGAGTAAGGTGCTAGAGAGAGAGAGAGAGAGAGAGAGAGAGAGAGAGAGAGAGAGAGAGAGAGAGAGAGAGAGAGAGAGAGAGAGAGAGAGAGAGAATTATCATTTCTACTTACATTAGTATTAGGACTCTCTCTCTCTCTCTCTCTCTCTCTCTCTCTCTCTCTCTCTCTCTCTCTCTCTCTCTCTCTCTCTCTCTCTCTCTCTCTCTCTCTCTCTCTCTCTCTCTCTCTCTCTCTCTCTCTCTCTCTCTCTCTGTCCCTGTTCCTGTCCTGGCTTCCTTGCACCTCTCTCCTTTTTCTCTCAGTTTATTCTCATTTTCTATTCCCTTCTTATTTTGTTTCTCACCCTTTTTTTCCCATCATCCCTTTCCTCTTGTATGTCATTTATTTTCCTTCATTTACCTCCCTTTTTTTTATAATCCCTTTTGACTTTTTTTCTACTTTCCTTTCATTTTCATTTCCCTCTCCATTCCAGCTGGTTTTAATTTCCTTTTCTTCAATAGTTGTAGTAATTTTCTTTTTCCCTGTATAAAAGTTCTTTTCTCTCCTTTCCTCTTCACAATTCCTGGAGTTTCTCATAGTCATTTGTCTTGCTTTCGATCTCGTTCCCGTTTTCTTTTCCAATCCCTCTTCTTTCCCCATTTTCTCGACCAGACTAGTTTTATTCCTTTCCTTTGTTTTATTTTTACTTTGCTTATCATCAAACTGGTGTATTATTTTCCCTATCACTTTTCATTAACATTTTTTTCTTTCCTCTGATCCCTGTTCTCTCTTCTCTTCCTTCCTTCCTTCCTTTCACTTTCTTTCCCTCTAATTACCATCTGTTTATCACCCCATGCTTTCGTACAGTTTCTTCTCAAATCCCGGTTTTTCTCCACTCCATCGATTTCTTTTTTTCTTTCCTTTCCTTCTGTCTCCTTTCTCTATTACCTCTTTCTGTCCTCTCTTGTTTTCCATCCATACCCTTCCTTTCCTCATCTAATCCTAGTTTCTTTCCTTCGCCATCTTTCCTATTTCCCTTTTTCCTTCCCTCCCGCATTCTTTCAGTCCAATCATGTCTTCCTACCCACATCCTTCTTTTCGTCATCTAATCCTACCTACTTTCCTTCACCAACTTTCCCTTTTCCTATTCCTTCCCTTCCTGCTTCCCATCCTCCTCCTCTTTCCCTTCCTGCTTCCCTTTCTCCTCCTCGTGTCCCTCCCCTCAACAAAGACATGACGGCCCCTCACCCAGCACGCTTGGCCATTGTGCCGCCGCTGGCCCGCAACAGACCGTCCTGGCCCTGGGATTTCATTGTCCAAGGTCGGGTCTCGAAGGACAGTCTCGCGGCCCGGCCTGGAGTCACGTCCTCGTATTGTCTTGCAGGGCGTGAGTGCCGAGTAGGATGGATGTCTTTGGGCCCTTTGTCCTCTCTTCTACCCCTCTTGATCTTTCTCTTATTCTTGATCTTCTTGCTCCTCCTCCTCCTCTGCTTTTCTTTTTCGTTATTTTTTTTTCTTTATGAAAGTTGTGTGAGTGAGTGCAGCTCTTACAAAGATGGTAGACAAGTGGGTGTGAATGTGTCTTTCCTCATTTTTTTTTATCTGTGTCTTTGTGTTGGTCGAAGAGAAGAAGGAGGAGGAGGAGGGAGAAGGATGGTTATATATGTGTGTGTGTGTGTGTGTGTGTGTGTGTGGTCTATTATCTCGTGAAGAATTAATGTTTGAGCTGCTCTTTGTTATCATAATTCTGACATTACTATCTAGATTTGTGTTGAGAGTAAGTGGCTGCCTTTTTGTTCTGTGCTGTTTGAATGTACCGTTGTGTGTGTGTGTGTGTGTGTGTGTGTGTGTGTGTGTGTGTGTGTGTGTGTGTGTGTCAGTACGAAGACGACTCCACCTGCCTGTCTATCTCCTTCCCCTGTTCTCCTTTCTCCCACGTTCTCCTGTTCCACCTCTGTCCTGCAAACCTCCTCATCTCATCTCATCTCATCTCTGCGTCTTGTTCAGAGTCCGTCTTGGCTGCGCGGTCCTGCCCTCCTCAAGCTGTCCCTCTATCAGCCTCAGTGTTCGCCCTTTGTCACCGCCTCACATAACCTGTCCCGGCTGCGTTCATTCTTTTGCTTCACTTCAGCTGCGGCCACAATAATATAATGCCGGATTTTGTTTCTCTCTCTCTCTCTCTCTCTCTCTCTCTCTCTCTCTCTCTCTCTCTCTCTCTCTCTCTGCTGTTTATTTTACGTTTACTGTTGCATATATGTCTAATTTCATTTTGAGTTTTGTGAATATATCAACTTTACTGTTTCATAAGTAAGATGAGCGACAAGACATCTCAGAAAATTAATTGGCCTTATGTTATTGCGTCACTTGCTTTATTATAATTTATAGAGACTAGTAATTAGGGAAGTCTTTTATATATTTTTGTCGTCCTCGGGCTGGCTCCTCTAATAATTCACTTAAAAAAATGAAAAAAGAAATAAAGATAAAAAGGAGAAGATATGTTGCAGTATACTCACACAAGCATACAATAAATAGACTGTACTCGTATACATAAACACACACACACATACACACACACACACACACACACACACTCATATACAATCTCTTTTGATGATGCTTACGTGAAAACTGCTTTTATTCAAGTGAAGTAACATTTTTCTTTCTGTGCCACGTAAAAAGGAGATTATTAAAGAGAACACGTTAAAGAGAGACGAGACGCTCACTGCTAAGCGCCGAGAGCTCCATCCTTTGTCACTTTGGAGGCGGCGACAGTGACAGGCGTTTTCTCTCTCTCTCTCTCTCTCTCTCTCTCTCTCTCTCTCTCTCTCTCTCTCTCTCTCTCTCTCTCTCTCTGTTTATAATCCCCTAGACACACACACACACACACACACACACACACACACACACACACACACACACACACACACACACACACACACACACACACACACACACACACACACACACACACACACATGTATCCCCTCAACTTCTGTTAAGAGTTCAAGCATCACTATTCTTCTTCTATTTTTTTTTTTTTTTACTTTATTATCACTCCATGAAAGTTACCAAGTACATGCATTATCACCTTTAAGAATATACTATACTTTCTTCCTAATTTATTTTTTTTTTAATGTGTGTGTGTGTGTGTGTGTGTGTGTGTGTGTGTGTGTATGTGTGTATATTATCCTGCCTATTATCTTCATTCACCACCCTATCTCTTCCTGTTTTCCTCACTATCATTCCATGGAACTTACACTCTACATGCATATTTATCCTTAGAAAATAGAATATACCTTTTTTTTTTTCCCTTCTTCTTCTTCTTTCTAACTGTATATTATTCTGCATATTATCTTTTCTTTA
>NC_087151.1:4882500-4892500 GCF_035594125.1 Scylla paramamosain | reverse complement strand
TCTCATAATCTTTTCCTCCTCCTCCTCCTCCTCCTCCTCCTCCTCCTCCTCCTCCTCCTCCTCCTCCTCCTCCTCCTCCTCTTCCACCTCTTCCCTTCCTCTTGCGGTATTAAGTTCTCTTCATTTGGTCAAAGGATAAAACAAACAAAACATTACACTGGGAAGGCTTTGAGAGAGAGAGAGAGAGAGAGAGAGAGAGAGAGAGAGAGAGAGAGAGAGAGAGAGAGAGAGAGAGAGATTTTACTTGTTTATTTCTGCAGTAAATTTTTGTCTTATCATTAATTCAATAGAAACGAAGGTAACGAAGATAAAGACTCTCTCTCTCTCTCTCTCTCTCTCTCTCTCTCTCTCTCTCTCTCTCTCTCTCTCTCTCTCTCTCTCTCTCTCTCTCTACTAACACACCGTCTCACTGATAATTAGCCTTCAAATCACCATATTGCGCAGGAAATAATGAAAATAATGTCATCCTTTCATTAACAGAGTAATTATGCATTTGTTGGTATCCAGGCACCAAGGAAAGAGAAAACGGGAGTGTATATTATAGATTATTGAAGGGGTGACTATGGTTCGCTGTTTTTTTTTTTTTTTTCGTAGCAATGCAGGATTTGTTATTTTTCTATTTGAACATTACCCGCCTAGGAAATAAAATAACATGAAATTACCCCACCCGAAAAAAAAGAAGTAGTTCTGTTCTTTATTATTTGTTCTTCATTTGTCGATGTGGATGAACAAAGGGATGAAGAACGGTCGGTGGATTCTGTGTGTGTGTGTGTGTGTGTGTGTGTGTGTGTGTGTGCTTATTTCATGATCACACAAGTGTCCCGCACCTTCTTTATGTAATTTATCATCGCTTATTATTGCCGTTATTATCTTATGCCAAACACCACTCCGCTTAGCACACTCCTTCCCGTTCCTTCCTGACATTGTTGCTTTACTTGTATCTTTCGTGTGCATAATCTCTCTCTCTCTCTCTCTCTCTCTCTCTCTCTCTCTCTCTCTCTCTCTCTCTCTCTCTCTCTCTCTCTCTCTCTCTCTCTCTCTCTCTCTCATGCAACACTCCTTCCACCTCCAAACACACACACACACACACACACACACACACACACACACACACACACACACACACACACACACACACACACACACACACACAACACCTCGCAACTCTTGGATTACAGGTCCATCTCACCTCCAGGCTATTGAACAGGACTGGATTCAAGGGGGAGGGGGAGGAGGAAGGGAGATAGAAGGGAAGGAGGAGGAGGTGAGGGAAAGGGGGAGGGATGGGAGGGTGTCTGTCACTGCTTTGTTCAACACCATAATTCTCTTCTCGGTTCAGAGAGAGAGAGAGAGAGAGAGAGAGAGAGAGAGAGAGAGGTTCTGCAGGTTTTTTTTTTTCCACTCCTCTCCTCTCCTGTTCCTTTTTTCTTTTCTTTTCCTCGTCTTTGTTATTTGTTTGGTGACGAGAAAGACAATAAGGACTGTGATGAGAAGGATTCGCCCCATTGGCTTCCTTCCTCCTCCTCCTCCTCCTCCTCCTCCTCCTCCTCCTCCTCCTCCTCTTGTTAATGCGTATATATAATATTATAAGATATTTCCTTTAAAAAATATTGTGATTGTGATTTTTCTTATTTATCGTACTAATTGTGGTACTAGTGGCGTTCGCTGTAGTAGTAGTAATAGTAGTAGCAGTAGTAGTAGTAGTAGTAGTAGTAGTAGTAGTAGTAGTAGTAGTAGTAGTAATACTAGTAGTAGTAAAGCTTTTTGTTGTAGAGTCAGCATAGTAACTATTGCAACGTGGTGGTGGTGCTGGGCATAGTGGTGGTGGTGGTGGTGGTGGAGAACAGGGATTACCTCACGCCCTTCCTCATAACTCATATCTCACAGCATCGGGCGTCCCTTCCCTCCCTCCCCGGCCAGTCTTTATGAGGGCTTACCAAGGATATGACCTGGCTGGCGCTGGGGGTCCTGCAGAGAGAGAGAGAGAGAGAGAGAGAGAGAGAGAGAGAGAGAGAGAGAGAGAGAGAGAGAGAGAGAGAGAGAGAGAGAGAGAGAGAGAGAGAGAGAGAATAAAGCGAGGCCAGCAGCCGTGCACCTCCAGCACCACAATGGAAGACAGCATCCTGTTTCTAATGTCTGATCACAAATGGCTGCTGGAGGCGGGACGCTTTGTTGCTCTCCCCCTCACCTCCCCTCCCTCCCTCCTCCTTTCCTCATTCCTCCGCTAGGCCGACAGGTACACATGAAGCGCCTCCCGTACACAAGCACCCACGCCCTTCCCCCCACCACCCCGGACCTGCCCGTCTATGCACGCCTTCCTCTCGGGGACCATATTCAGTGACACACACACACACACACACACACACACACACACACACACACACACACACACACACACACACACACACACACACACACACACACACATTTTATAAAGTCAGCATTTTACAAATTGAGATATTTAGCGTCTAGATTGACTGTCATTAAAAATAAAGAGGTAACGCGATTACAAGCCAATAATTAGAGACTGAAGACCTTAATGACGCCACGTGTGTGTGTGTGTGTGTAATGGGGCCAGCGGGTGAACATACGGAGGACAGGTAGGTGATGAAGCGACAGGTAGATAGACGGCAGGCGGTGAGGACGGCGCGGCGGCATGAAGAGTGCGAGGAGACGAAGCTACCGCGGCGGACCAGCGGGGGGCGGGAGGCGGTGGGAACAAGGGGCGGGAAGGTGGCGGTCAGCGGCACACCTGCGACAGCCGGGCGGGGTGGGGCGGGGCAGGGGTAGGGGAGGATAAGGAAGAAGAGAAGAAGGAGGAGGAGGGGGAGGTAGTGGAGGAGGAGGAGGGGGAGCGCCTGGGAACAATGGCCCCTGCAACAAGGACACCAAAGGCTTGAACTGCGCTGACACTGTGATCATTATTATTAAAACTTGATTTAGTGGACAGAAGGGCCGCAACCCACAGCCCGCCGAGCCCCGCCGAGCGGCCGGCCGGCGGGGCGGCGTAAGGGCGCCGCGGGAGGGTCCGGGTGCGCCGCGAAGGAGGGCGGCGGGCGGCGTGACATTGTCTGGTGGCCATAGTGTTTGTAAAGAGTCGGATGAAAATTTATGTGTAATATTTGTCACCGGCGCCGTGAATAGCTGTCAACATGGCATTATGGTCCCGCGGCCCCGGGCCTCTGCGCCGGCCCTGCTCCACGGGGAGTGCCTTGCCCCGCCCCGCCCCATGCACCAGCACCACCACTACCACCACCATCACCACACCTCACACCATCATCTACTTTAGGATACGCTACCACTGTTACCATTACTGATGTACTGATACTGATACCCAAACGTAGCACTTCTACTACTACTACTACTACTACTACTGCTGCTGCTGCTGCTGCTGCTGCTGCTGCTGCTGCTGCTGCTGCTGCTGCTGCTGCTGCTGCTGCTACTACTACTACTACTGCTGCTGCTGCTGCTGCTGCTGCTGCTGCTGTTGCTGCTGCTGCTGCTGCTGCTGCTGCTGCTGCTGCTGCTGCTGCTGCTGCTGCTGCTGCTGCTGCAGCCGCTGCCGCCACTACCACCACCACCACCGCCACCACCACTACCACTACGCAACGTTCCCTTCACTCCTCGCCAGGTCCCGTTGTTGTCGTTGTTGTTATCCTGACCACTCTTCTTGACGTGTAATTCTTATTCATGATTTTACTTGTTGCATTTTCCTTCTTCCTCTTTTGTCACACATATGTTACTGTTGGCTTATCTTCCATCAGGCCTTTCTTTTCACTCCCCGCTCCTCCTTCTCCTTCGCCTCGTCCTCCTTGCGGTTGTTCTCTTTCTCTCCCTGTCTGTCTCTCTTGTGTGTGTGTGTGTGTGTGTGTGTGTGTGTGTGTGTATGTGTGTGTGTCGCGGCGCCCCTCAGCTGGCCAGACAGCCCTCCGTGGCCGCACTCTAGTTTTACGTAATGGCAGGAGGCCTAACGAGCCGCTGCCGTGTCATAAAGACTTAACTCACACCTCATTTGGTTTCTTTTTAGCGAGATTTTTCCTTTTTTTTTTTTACCGCTCTTTCTTTTATCAACACGCTACTCTCTCTCTCTCTCTCTCTCTCTCTCTCTCTCTCTCTCTCTCTCTCTCTCTCTCTCTCTCTCTCTCTCTCTCTCTCTCTCTCTCTCTCTCTCTCCCCTGCTATCCACTTAAAAAATCTACCTAGTCAATGAACTTTTCTCGATCCTACTACTACTACTACTACTACTACTACTACTACTACTACTACTACTACTACTACTACTACTACTACTACTACTATTACTGTATTTCCTTGCGTGGTATAATCATCATATAGGACAACAAACAACACTCACACAGGTGTCCTCACTTCGTCCTCAATTACTTCCTGTACACCTGAGCACATTTACCCTCACCACCTGAGGCCTCATTAACCATTTGAAGCCCATCACTCAAGCCCATTTATCTATCTCAAGCCCATACCCAGTTATTTATCTGAAATCTGTCAGTGAAGTTAAGTCATTTACCAGAAGTTCCATTATTGAAGCTTAATTACTTGTCTGAAGCTTCGTCACCTATTTAAAGCCCACCACTGAAGCTTCATTATCCATTCGAAGCTCCATCATCCATCTGAAGCTACCACTGAACCCCCATCAATGAAATCCTGTTATTTACTTGAAGCCCATCACCAAATTAACCAAAAACCCCGTTACTAAAGTCCAACTACCAAGTGAAGTCCCGACACCCAATCCGAAGCTTCATCACCCACCACCTGAAGCTCCGTCACCCACGGAAGCCTAAAATCCGAGACACGTTTCCAGCCCAGGTGTGTCCTGATGAACGACCACTTCCCGATCCGCGGCCACGACTACGACTTGCGTGTTTGTGTTTGTGTGTGTGTGTGTGTGTGTGTGTGTGTGTGTGTGTGTAGGATTTGAAGAAGGGATTGGTTGATACGTCACTTATCTTTATGTTGCCTTGAGACTTCTTAATGCCGATCTGTTTGTTAGTGGATGCATTGGTTGTGATGATGGTGGAGTAGTAGGAAGAGGAGGAGGAGGAGGAGGAGGAGGAGTGCCACAAATACAGTAGTGGTGATGGCTCAAGTGATAGCAACGAAGGAGGAAGAATGAATAAAAGAGAGAAAAAAGGAAGAAGAAGAGGAGAAGGAAGAAAAGGAGGAGGAGGAGGAGGAGGAGGTGGACGTGGAGGTGTTAGCAGCATTGTGACGGTGGAGCCGAGGCCAGTGTCGGGAGAGGAAGGGAGGGAGGGAGAGGTGAGGGAGAGGGGGGAGAGAGGAGCCACCACGGGGTTTGCATATTAAATAGTCACTCACAATGGCGACCCACAATAGGCTTCGCGGCCATTGTCAATCGAGCTACAATGGCCAAACCTTCCTCCTCCTCCTCCTCCTCCTCCTCCTCCTCCTCCTCCTCCTCCTCCTCCTCCTCCTCTCTTCATGCATGTCTGTCCTATTATTGTCCTTCTATTCTTTCCACTAAATTTATCTTACATCCTTTCTTTCATTCTTTCCTACCTTCTCTCTCTCTCTCTCTCTCTCTCTCTCTCTCTCTCTCTCTCTCTCTCTCTCTCTCTCTCTCTCTCTCTCTCTCTCTCTTCGCATTCTTCAAGTCTTTTTCTGTTAGTTTTCTTTTTTCTTGCATTTATTCTGTGTTTCTTTCCGTTTCATTTTCTATTTTCTCAAGTTTATTCAATTTGTGTTGTTCTGGTTATTGTGGCATTCGTATTTTCTGTATAACATTTCTTTCAATTTCTTTTGCTTTTTTATGTATCATTTATTTATATATTCACTGTATTTTTTTATTTATTTCTTTGATTTATTTATTCATTTAATTTTTTTCCTCTTCTTATTTTTTTTTTCATTTATCTGATTAGCATATTCAAAATCCACCTATTAATATTTTTTCTTTCATTGCATTAACGCTAAACTCAAGTCTCCATCTCCGACCGTCTTGTTATCACATTTATCTCCTCAAAGGACACTTAAATACGAGACTAATGGTGCGTCGCGTGTGATAAGGGCGAGGATGCGAGGATAAGAGCGTATTTAGTGTTAGGGACAGGCTTGTGATCTGTGTTAAGGGTGAGGAGCATGCTTACTGTGATAAGGGCTGGAATGAGAAGGTAAGGGAGTTTTCACAGTATTAAGGGCGAAGAATGTTAGACTAAGGTATGTTTTGTGTATTAGAGGCTAGAATGATAAGCTAAGGGAGTTTTCTCTGTATTAAGGGTGAAGATTGAGAGATTAAGGGCGATGTTGGATCTTGTGTTTGTTTAGGGTGAGGGTTGGAGGGCTAAGGGTGCGTTCTATGAGTAAGGGTAAGTGTTGTGATGCCAAGACTAGTCCTTACACCGTCAGGGATTAAGTCTCATAATATCAAACACCTTGGCGTCTTATCTCTGGTACTGGAAGCTCTTGTAGAAGTTGTCACGGTTCTCTAGGGTGTTTTCAAGATTCCAGGGTTAGTTTTATAAGGATTCTGCACCATTAATAGCTGAAAATCCCTATGAAAACCTGACTTGTTTTTGTGATCTTGAAAAATAGTCTCAGTGGAAGGATAAAGGGTTTCAGAACAAGGCCCCAAGTGTGCTGGCGTCACGTGTCCTTAGGGGGTCTGTAGTGGTGGTGGTGGTGGTACTGAAGTGCAGGGAAAATGTGTGTGTGTGTGTGTGTGTGTGTGTGTGTGTGTGTGTGTGTGTGTGTGTGTGTGTGTGTCATTCCTCACCTTTACTGCATTAGGTTAATATCTTTGACACAGGTGGTTCCATTTTACCTGTAATACTAAGTGACTGGTAATTTACATCTAGAATCAGAGGTTAGCTACAGAGTTGATGGAATCGCTTACATACACAATATTCATAACTAACTGATGTTGCCTCCGCTCAGTCAGTCAGTCAGTCAGTCAGCTACTCCCTCTCTCCGCCCTAAGAGGTTGGCACACGAGTCTAATTACCGTGAATTGCTTTAGTTTCTGTGAGAATTAACCTGTGAGGTTCAGTAGTGTCTTATATCGTCGTCGTCATCATCATCATCATCATCATCATCATCATCATCATCATCATCATCATCAACCTTTAGTCAAAATAAAACAAATAGGATACTACAGTCGAAGCACTTCTGAATATAAACATGAAAATAAACACAGCTGCCTTTATTTGTGGATATATTTGATTTTACACGAAGCTCAGAATGGAAAAAAAAAAAAGAGAAAAAAAAAACAGGTTGTCTCCTCGCGTCAACGTCACCTTTCCTCCACTCAAATTTCTATCGAGTTGAAAGTGAAATTAAACTTCTTGGATTCATTTTGTTTATATTACCCACAAAAGCCACACCACACGTATATACTGGCTCTGAGTCAGCTGGTGTCGCCTTTACTGTATATAATTCTAATGTATTTTAACACTAATTTCATAATATTCCTGCTCTTGGGACTGGGAAATGCAGGGCGAGTGTCTTTTATTGACTTCTTATTGTTGCATGAAGTAATTTTTGTCATGTGCAGCAACCAGTATCAGCAACAATCAACAAACTGGATCTTTAGTTGAAATATTGGTAGTTAACGTCTTACATGAATTTTATTAAAGAACGTTGTCAAGTATTGTTGATGCGTGAAACTTTAAATAAAACTGAATATCATATGTTAATTTTCGTTTTGCCTGTTCTGTACTCACGCCATTAGTCTCTGTGCAGGTGTTGGTGTGGCGTCTTCAGCCAGTCAGTCAGTCAGTCAGCCAATCACTCAGGGTGTTAGTCGTTAACCAGACGCCCATAATTATCAACAGCACCGATGGAATGACTGATTAAATACAGGAATACACTACAGTTAACATGAATATTAGTACTATTTAGCGTCCATTCCCTCAGTCATTTAGTCAGTCAGCGAATCAGGTAATCAGGTAGTCAGCCAATAACCAGACGTCTATATATAACAAAATGGTGAATTGAATTACTTATTACATTTAAGACAACACAACATTAATAATCAACAACATCTGGCCATTACTTTCCATTCTGTATTTGCCCCTCACAGGTAAATGTGTTACACCTGGTGATGGAGATGTCAATGAATGCTAATATGTTTGGATTACATTCACCTTAAAAGCAAGTTTGACAGAAGCAGAACCAGTTATGACTTATCTTAATCTGCAGCATAAACAGGACCTTTCCGGAGACACGGTTTCGCTTCTGTCAGTAAAGTGTTGGTGGGGGAAATGAATTGCCCCTGTTGTTGTTGTTGTTGTTGGGGAGGGTGAGGGAGGGAAATTATCTTGCTCCTGTTGTTGGTGGTGGTGGTTGTGGTGGTAGTGGTTGTACTGGTGGAGGTGGCCATGTTGTTGTTGTTGTTGGCGGTGGTGGTAGTGGCGGTAGTGGTGGTGGTAGCAGCGGCAGTGGTGGTGACGGTAGTGACAGTAATAGTGATGAATGTAAGGGCAATGACGATAAGTGATTTTGCGGTGGTGGTGGTGATGGTGGTGATTGTGATGATAGTGATATAGCAGTGTTGATTATGACATTGTATCGGTGGTGACGGAACCGATAGTGGTGGTGGTGATGGATGCTGTAACACTAGTATTGGTGGTGGTGGTGGTGGTGGTGGTGGTGCATCAGATTAGCCCAACAAGTTACACTCTATTGAGCAGGGCGGGGCGGGGCGGAGCGGGGCGGGGCGGGCTGGATTGGAGTGAAAGGGAAGACAAGAACCACCTCTATGCCCTTCTACACAAGGCAGGGAATCGCGTGGCATAGGTGAACCGGATGTGCCTCTTATTCACCGCTCCCTCCACCACCACCACCACCCCCCTTCACATGGGAGTGTTAAGCTGGTGACGTCAATAACAAGTCTATTAGAGAGAGATAGTAATTAGACCGAGCTTAACAACGTAACGGGTGACTTAATTATATATTCTTTAGTGAATTGATAAAGGGTTACCTGGAGAGATACAGTGTGTGGATACAGGAACCTTAGTCACCTGGAGGGAATTGCGAAATTAATCTACCATTTATTAATATCTCAACATTACCTTCACCTGACTCCACTTGATGGCCTCTTGCTTCGTATCACAAAGGGTAAACGAGCAGCAACAGATCTGCTGGTCCCCACGAGGCTGTTTGTGGGTCAGCTGCACTAATATAATCTAAGAGACACAGGACAGCAAAGTTGGTGGATATAACTAATTATTAAACGCTTTGCTCTCTCAGCGGAACTGTTCAAAATAGCAAAAATATGATTAGTTTGGTCGTCACAGGTGTTCTCCATTGACGATGCTAAATTATTCTTAAACTATCACAAAAACCACAGGAAAACCATTAAAGATCACAGTAACTTCCACTACAGCTAGTTGATATTCTACATGAACCATCACAGGAACATACGAACGCCGTTGAAAATCCCAGTAACCTCCACTACAGAGAGGTAATATTCAAGCTAAACTATCACAAGAATCATAGCAACACCATTAAAATTCCCAGTAACTTCCACTACAGCCAGTCAATAATAATAATCAAGACAGAGGGCGGAGACGTTTAGGAATACGAGTCTGTAAGTAAAAGGCGGAAGGTTATTCTATAAAGTTCAATATCTTAGGAGGAGGTTTATCAATATATCTTACCTTTATTACTTCATCTTCCGTGACATGTTCTTTCCTTCCCACAATGACTCGTTACTATGTAGTTTTTGTTCTCATTAAACTATTTCCCTTGTTACTCCTTGCCTTGCGTTACAGTATTTGAAGACCAAGACCAAGACCAGAAGGGTGTTGTAGTTAACGAGCGTGTATTTATTTGGTCTATGTATCAGTCCGCCTGTCTGTTCGTGTTTCTGTCTGTCAGTCTCGTTTCAGTGTGTCTGTCTGTCAAGCTCGTTCAGTGTTTATGTCTTTTTGTCTGTCTGTCTCTCTGTCTATCTATCTGGCTGTCTATCTCTCTATCTATCCATCTTTCTACTTGTATGTGCGTATGTATCTATTTGCATACCCAATGA
>NC_087151.1:4865000-4880000 GCF_035594125.1 Scylla paramamosain | reverse complement strand
AGAGAGAGAGAGAGAGAGAGAGTAGTGAAGAAAGATGAGAGGTAAGAATGTTTGTCAGATAGAGAGAGAAAAAAATAGAAAAAAAGGTAGGTGTTGGAAGGAGAGGAGAAAGGTAATAAGGTGGTGGTGGAGGAGGAGGAGGAGAAGGAGGAGGAGGAGGAGGAGGAGGAGGAGGAGGAGGAGGAATGGGAAGGGAAAAATGCGAAATGAGGACTTGAATCGAAACAGAAGCTGCATAAAAGACAAAAATAGAGAGACACGTGGATACAACACCCTTGCTACACACACACACACACACACACACACACACACACACACACATACATACAAATAAAAATAAGTACTTACCCTTTAACTGTCTCTCTCTCTCTCTCTCTCTCTCTCTCTCTCTCTCTCTCTCTCTCTCTCTCTCTCTCTCTCTCTCTCTCTCTCTCTCTCTCTCTCTCTCTCTCTCTCTCTCTCACACCAGCTTAGTCATACAAACTCACGCTGATAAACAAAAATAGCAGTTGACGGAGACGGAGAAGTTTAGGCAAGAAAGACGAGGACACAGAGGCGTAGTCCTTAAGGGCATTAGAAGGAACTCTTTCAGGAACCCCAGCTATTTCCGAGAACCAAGGCCGGAGAGCAGATAAAAATTTCCCTCTGAGATTTTTTATAGAAAGATCAGTTGGTCATTGTGTGAGAGAGAGAGAGAGGGAGTGAGTGAGAGAAAGATTCCAGCACAGTGATCAGATTGCTGGCGCCGAGTCAAAAGGGAGGGACTTTTTAATGAAGAGAGCATTAGATAACTTTATGGAGAGGGAGTGATGGGTAGATATAGGTTAGTTTTGCTTTATACAAGGAATGCCAGGTGTTATCTTACTAGTTTCTTGCAGCCTCCTTTATATTTTTACGTTCTTGTGTCCTTAAATCATGACTAAGTTTGGTTTAAGAGGCAGAACAAGTAGCTGTGGTGTCATCTGGCTTGGGGGGTGGAGAAAAATATAAATGGTAAGAGTATTATTGAACAGGGGCTAGAAATAATTAGAGGAGTTTGAATTGACAAGCTTACCACATGTATTCAGTGAAGGGAGGCGTGCGGCTGATCCGGCACGGCTCTCGGTACGAATATAAAGCACTTGAGTCTGAGGAAATGGCTGCATGTGATGCCCTGTGTGAGATCCCTTCTTGCTTAGGACACCATGAGGGGAGCCGAGTCAAACGGAGCCCTTTGAGGTTTAGGAATGTATGAATATGTATAACTGGAGGTAATATGATATACTAGATAGATACACGTAAAGGTGCACAAGCTAATTTCTGTTTAGGTTACTGAGTCATTGACAGAAGAAAAAAAAAAAGACAAAAAAGCCGATGAAAAAAAAAAGTGATGAAAATACAAAACAGGAAATGGAAAAAAAATAGATAAATAAGACTAAGAACAAAACTATTGTACGCCTCTCATCTACGCCTACAAAACTAAAATCATCTTGGTTATACGTACAGGGAAAAAAAAAATGTAACGTAACCACGAAAGTATGCATATATCAAGCACTTCTTACACACATACATAGATACAGTACATAAACACATACATACTTACATACATACAGACAGACATAGACACGTAAACGGCCGTATACAGACAGAATAATTGCCTCATGTGACAAAATGAAAGAGAAATAGGGACACGAAGAAAAAAAAAAGAATATACAAGAAAAGTTGATGAGATTATGATAAAGAGAGCGTACATACTTTACCTTTTATGTGTGTGTGTGTGTGTGTGTGTGTGTGTGTGTGTGTGTGTGTGTGTGTGTGTGTGTGTGTGTGCGTGTCAGCGCCATTAACTTACACACTCCATAAAATCTTGAAAAAAAATCTGTGTTCACTTTTACCTTCTCACTCTCTCTCTCTTTCTCTCTCTTCTCTCTTCTTCTCCTCCCATTCTCTCTCTCTCTCTCTCTCTCTCTCTCTCTCTCTCTCTCTCTCTCTCTCTCTCTCTCTCTCTCTCTCTCTCTCTCTCTCTCTCTCTCTCTCTCTCTCTCTCTCTCTCTCATTCCCCTTCCCTCATCCCATCACATCTTTCTTCCCAGAGTTACCTCCCTCTTTTTTTCTCTCTTTCTCTTTCTCTCAGACATCTAGTTACTCTCTCTCTCTCTCTCTCTCTCTCTCTCTCTCTCTCTCTCTCTCTCTCTCTCTCTCTCTCTCTCTCTCTCTCTCTCTCTCTCTCTCTCTCTCTTTCTCTCTCGAAGCATCTCACAATATAACACTGTTTTTGTTATATATTCCTCTTCTTCTTCTTCTTCCTCCTCCTCCTCCTCCTCCTCCTCCTCCTCCTCCTCCTCCTCCTCCTCCTCCTCCTCCTCCTCCTCCTCCTCCTCCTCCTGTATCACCACGACTTTTTATTTATATTTGTTGTTGTTGTTGTTGTTGTTGTTGTTGTTGTTGTTGTTGTTGTTGTTCTTATACCTACATAGTTGAACGCAACGTTTCCTTAGGGCCAACAGAACTGCTGCTGTTTGTTCTTCCATTGTGTTCTTTTGTCATTCTCTCTCTCTCTCTCTCTCTCTCTCTCTCTCTCTCTCTCTCTCTCTCTCTCTCTCTCTCTCTCTCTCTCTCTCTCTCTCTCTCTCTCTCTCTGCTTCCCTTGCTTCATCTTCTCCTACCCCTTTCTTTCCTTTCCCCCTTCCCTTTCTCTTTTTTTATTCTCTTCATTCATTCCTTTATCCCTTTACTCAAACATTCTCCCCTGTCTCTCTTTCTCTCTTTCTTTCTCTTTGTCTCTTTTCTCTCTTTCTTTTTCTTCTATATTGTATTCTCATCCCTCCCGCCACACCTTAATCTCTACCTCCTTAGCTTTCTCTCCCTCTATCCCTCACTCACTCTCACCCTCTCCCTCTCTCTCTCTTTCTCCCTCTCTCTCTCTCTCACTCTCTCTCACTCTCCCTTCTGTCCTTGTTCCTTCTCATCCTTCTTACCCTTTGATTTTTCTTTACCTTTTTTTTTCTCTTCATATTATACAATGTGCGATTATGTTTCTTCTTCTTCTTCTTCTTCTTCTTCTTCTTCTTCTTCTTCTTCTTCTTCTTCTTCTTCTTCTTCTTCTTCTTCTTCTTCTTCTTCTTCTTCTTCTTCTTCTTCTTCTTCTTCAATACCGTTATATCTTCCGCTATTCGCTCTCCTCTGCGTGTCGTCTTCGTCCTCTCCTCCTCCTCCTCCTCCTCCTCCTCCTCCTCCTCCTCCTCCTCCTCCTCCTCCTCCTCCTCCTCTTCCTCCTCCTTCCCAACTTGGACACAATCATGGCCATCACAACAAGCTTGATCTCCTCCCATCTTCCTGTCTCTCCTTCCTTCCTTCCTTCCTTCCTTCCCTTCCCTTCCCTTCCTTCTTTCCCTTCTATCTCTCTTTTTTTTTCTTTTCTTACTTTCCTCCTTCTTTAGAGACAATCTTGGCCGTCTCGATAATACTCTCTCCTACCTAATACATTGCTCCTTCCTCCTCCTCCTCCTCCTCCTCCTCCTCCTCCTCCTCCTCCTCCTCCTCTTCTCTCGTCTTGTCCTCTCTCTCTTCCTCTCCCTCTCCCTCTCCCTCTCTCTCTCTCTCTCTCTCTCTCCCTCCCGCCTCTCCTTCCCTCCCTCCTCCACACACTGTCTTTTCCTTCATTCCATGGACCTTTTCTTTCCTCTTTTGAACGAGTCACAAAGGCCGTCTCTCGCTCCCTCCTTCCAGGCAATTCGCTCCCAAAACCTTCCGTCTCTCTCTCTCTCTCTCTCTCTCTCTCTCTCTCTCTCTCTCTCTCTCTCTCTCTCTCTCTCTCTCTCTCTCTCGCACATTTATTTCAAGAGACACAACAACAAATGGACGAATTGGGTGGAGCAGTGACCGATAAGTTAATATATAGAGTTAGTGTCTCTCTCTCTCTCTCTCTCTCTCTCTCTCTCTCTCTCTCTCTCTCTCTCTCTCTCTCTCTCTCTCTCTCTCTCTCTCTCTCTCGTTGATGCTTCACCGTCCGTCACTATCACTACTACCACCACCAACACTACTAAACCTTTTCCCCTCCTCCTCCTCCTCCTCCTCCTCCTCCTCCTCCTCCTCCTCCTCCTCCTCCTCTTTCTTCCTTCACTAAGTAGCTTATACACCATAGAGTATATCATCCCGTAAGCCACATTTCCTACCTTTATCCTCCTCCTCCTCTTCCTCTTCCTCCGCCTTTTCTTCCTCCTTTTCTTCCTCCTTCACGATCCCTTCTTTTTTCTCTAATATTTTGCGCTGCCCTCATCCCGTGCACATTCTCTCTCTCTCTCTCTCTCTCTCTCTCTCTCTCTCTCTCTCTCTCTCTCTCTCTCTCTCTCTCTCTCTCTCTCTCTCTCTCTCTCTCTCACGGAATGGGACAGCCTCCCTTTAAAGTTACGCATCTTCGTCCCATTTTCTTTAGACTCCGTTTTCTGTGTGTTTGTTTTCATTAATGCATCTTACATTTTCTATGCATTTTTCATGGCGTCTCGTTTTCTTCCTTGTGTGTTCGTATTTTCTTGGGACTCTTTCTCTGACCTTTTTTTTTTTTTGTTTTCTTTGTTTTTTATTCATATTTTTATTCCTTCTCTTTACTTTTCCTCGCGTCTCCTTTTAGAAAACTGTGCAGGTCTTGGCAGTGGTGGTGGTGGTGGTGGTGGTGGTGGTGGCAGTGTTGGTGATGATGGTGGTATCGGTGGTAGTAGAGATAGGAGCGGTGGCGGTGGTGGTGATGGTGGTGGTGGTGACGGTGGTGGTGGCGGCAATCAGCAGGTGGGACCCGCTACTGTGAAACGTGTTTGGCGAGGTACAGGTTTACGGGACAATACCTGGGCGGTCCTGAACCAACCTGTCCCTGCCACACACACACACACACACACACACACACACACACACACACACACACACACACACACACACACACACACGCTCAAGTATTTCCTCAGTGGCGTGAATCAATTTCATTCTCCTTCTTTGGCAGTTTTGAAATTTCCAGGAAGTGAAGAGAAGAAAAAAGAAAAAAAAATGGAAGAGAAGGACAAGGAAGAAGAGTTGGAGGATGGAAGGAAGGCGTGAGGGAAGACGCGGAGGGTGGGGGGAGAGAGAGAGAGAGAGAGAGAGAGAGAGAGAGAGAGAGAGAGAGAGAGAGAGAGAGAGGGAGGGAGAGGGAAGGAGGGACGCTTGGAATAAAACTTGGTACATTGGCGCAAATCCGTGTCGTAAGGTGGCCAGCGAATCCCCCCTCGTCCGAATGTGTACGTGAGGGGCCTCGTGATGTCTCCTCACTGTCCCCTTCACCCCTCTTCCCCTTCTCCTCGTCCTCTCCCACTGCACTCAGCCTCATCTCCATATATAGTCATGCTTTATTTGTTTGTCTGTTATTTTACTTCACTTTCCAAATTTGATTACGTTGAGATTATCTACTGATGTTTTCTTTTATTCTTGTCTCCTCTCTTCTCTTGTTTTCTCTTCTTTCTTCTTCTTTCTCTGTGACTTGGTGCTTATTCATTTTTTTTCTCTTTTCTTCGCTATCCTCATGTTTTTATTTCTTCAGTTTTTCTCTCTTTTCTTCCTTTTTTTTTATCTACGTAACGCAGGATTTATTTCCCTTCTTCCTCTTTTATCCTTTTATCCTTTCCCGCTTTCATTCTCCATCTCTTCCTCTCCTCCCTTTTTTTTTATCTTCCTTCTCTCTCTCTCTCTCTCTCTCTCTCTCTCTCTCTCTCTCACTCTCACTCTCTCTCTCTTCCCTTCTCCTTAAACACCTAACTTTAAAATAACTCGTAATCCACCTTTGCTTTAACGGAGATAGCACACACACACACACACACACACACACACACACACACACACACACACACACACACACAGTAGCAGGTCTGGTCCATAATTCTATTAATCTTAGTACCATCAATGGGTATGGTAATGATGCCATCTCCGGCCTCTCCCTTTTTTTTTTTTTTTTTTGAAGGGGGAGGGGCAGGGAGAGCGGGGGGAGGGGGTAGTGTTAGCCTCTGACGTCATCTGTCTGCCGAGGCGCCCTTTGTCGGTCTCTTGGCCTGATTGTTTATTTATTTTTTTTTCCTCTCTTTCTTTCTTTCTCTCTCTCTCTTCCTGTTCCGTCGTTTCCTTTGTTGAGGTTTTTTTTTTCCTTTTTTTCTGTTTCTTGATTTTCTTTTTTTTTCTCTCTTTTTTTTGTTTCTTTTGTGCGTGTATATTTTTGGCATGGAGTTCTTCCTATCTCTCTCTCTCTCTCTCTCTCTCTCTCTCTCTCTCTCTCTCTCTCTCTCTCTCTCTCTCTCTCTCTCTCTCTCTCACACACGTCAACGTCAACAAGAACAAACGTTGCCGCTTCAATCAACGTTTCCCGCACTTTTTTTTTCCCTCTCTCTTTCTTGTCTCACTCCCGCTTGAAAAGATGCCCAAATTAAAACACATTCTGGTTAAAGAAATGACCTACTGCCCTGAGAGAGAGAGAGAGAGAGAGAGAGAGAGAGAGAGAGAGAGAGAGAGAGAGAGAGAGAGAGAGAGGCACTTATTTCGTCATCTTGAATAAAAAAAAAATGTAACGTAACAGAATATGCCTGATTTTTTTAACTATTATCTAAACACACACACACACACACACACACACACACACACACACACACACACACACCATCAAATCCACCCCAACACACACACACCATCACACCCTTCCACAAGCACACACACCTCGCCGAAGTCATAGCCAAACGCGTGGATTCGAACACGGGGATGCGATTGTTGTCTGGCCGGGCGGTGCGAGAATGGACGCCGCCGCTCGCGTGATAAATTGTGTAAAACAGCCCCGTGTCCTGATGGATGGACGGGGGCGACAATGGTTCAACAGGTCCCGAGATTCCCACTGTCTGTAGCGAGGCAGGGCTGGCAGAGAATGGAGAGAGAGAGAGAGAGAGAGAGAGAGAGAGAGAGAGAGAGAGAGAGAGAGAGAGAGAGAGTAGTGTGTAAAAAGATTAGTAGTTAGATGGAAGTGAAAGAAAATGACAAGGAAGAAAAGGAAGAAGGGAATAAAAGAAGGGAAGATGATATAAGGAGGGAAAAGTGTGTGCGTGTGTGTGTGTGTGTGTGTGTGTGTGTGTGTGTGTGTGTGTGTGTGTGTGTGTGTGTGTAGGAGGGAGGGAGTCAAGGAGAGACAATTTAACAGTACAGACAAGGATAGGTGGACGGGAAGATGATGATGATGATAATGATGATGATAATGATGATGATAATGATGCTTGGTGATGCTATTAATGTGGTGACTTGATGGTAGATAGATAGAGAGAGAGAGAGAGAGAGAGAGAGAGAGAGAGAGAGAGAGAGAGAGAGAGAGAGAGAGAGAGAGAGAGAGAGAGAGAGAGAGAGAGAGAGAGACTACAGCTGTGTTTTTCTTCTCTCGCCTGTAATAATAATGATGATGTGGTGGTGATGTCAGTGGTGGTGATCACGTAAGGTTGCTGAGGATGAAGAGGAGTAAGGGGAAGTGAGGTGGTGGTGTTGGTAGTGGGGATGGTGATGGTGGTGTTGTGAAGGTTGACCGGTGTTGATGGTGTGTTGTGGTTCTTTTCTTTATCTTCCTTTCTTTTCTTTTTCTTTCTTTTGTTCGTTAAGTTGCAAATGTATATCTTACACTACGTCTACTACTGCTACCACCACCACCACCACCACCATCACCATCACTACTATACATACGTGCCCCCCCCCCCATAACCAGACCAGGACACCTTTTATCGAGGCGCACCATTAGTTGTGTGCAAATGGGTTTTATCGTGAGAGGGGCGCCGTACGTCGTGCACAACAAGCCTGGGGAGGTGGGGAGGGTGGTGTCGTGACGGCTGCTCAAGAGAAAGGATAGTGAGGCGAGTTAATGACATTGGGAGACTGGGAGACGCAACACCTAACCTAACCAAACCTAACGTGACTTAACTTAACCTAACCTAACTTAACCTAACCTAACGTGACCTAACTTAACCTAACCTAACCTAACCTAACCTAAGCTAACCTAACCTAACGTGACCTTACTTAACCTAACCTAACCTAACTTAACCTAACTTAACCCAACCTAACCTAACCTAACCATTACCTAACTTAACCACCTAACCTAACCTAACAACCTAACCTAACCTCATCTAACCTAACCTAACTTAACCTATACACCACCTCTGTCCTGTACAATCCAACTTCTTTCATCTTTCTATTTTTTTTTTTTTTATTTCTCTCGTCAAACTGTCCATCCACCCATCCACCATCAACAATAAGAAGTGAAGCCTTACCATGACCTCTGTATACACTCCCCAGTTCATTTTATCTTTCTACTTGTCTTTAGTTCCCTCAAGGTTCTCTGATCACCCTGCTTTTCCATCTCCCAGTAAAAATTAAGAAGGAAAGCCACAGACATCACTTTTTTTGCACCATCCAACTCCTTTCTTCTTTCTACGTGTTTTTTTTTTTTTTTTTTTTATCTCAAACTCTTCAAAACATTTATCCTTTCCATTCCCCATAAAGATTAAATAGTAGACCTACACCATCTCTTGCCTGTACCATTCAGTTCAATAAACTTTTCATCGACTTTGCTTTTTTCTTCTGAAACTTTCTTTTATAATTGATTCTTACAATGACCCCAGTCTTTCTATTCCCCATAAAAAAAAAAATAATAATAAGTAAAGGCACACCATCACCTCCTTGCAGCATCCCCTTAATTTCATCTCTCTCTCTCTTCTTGCCTTTCTTTTCAAACTCTTCCAATTATCCAATCTTTTCATCCCCAAAAATAGAGAGTAAAACGCAAAGCTACACTATTACTTACCTGTAGCATTCAGTTCATTTCATCTTTCTCCTTGTTTTATTTCATTTCCTTCTACCAGTTCTTCCGTCCATCCAGTATAATCTATCCCCGGTAAACTGTAAGAAGTATAAAATAAAATATCATCACTTCTTAGTAACTTTAATTTTATTGCTGTTTATCATAGTCTTGGTGCTTTCGCTGTCTTTTTAATCTTTATTTTCCCTCAACTTTTCTTTTTTCTTTCTTTTTTTCCCCTTCCTCCGTGCGTCCGTCGTATACGCAGCTTCCTTTGTAGAAATGGTAGGGAAAATATATATAATTCTCTCTCTCTCTCTCTCTCTCTCTCTCTCTCTCTCTCTCTCTCTCTCTCTCTCTCTCTCTCTCTCTGGTTTAAATAGATATAACACCACTCTCATTAATTTTCGCCATGTTTAAGCACCTACGAGTACGAGCGAATCCCAATACGCGTATATATTAACAGAACAAACAATGCTTAAAAGATACTCCCGTTTGGTTCCCTGCTGGCGATCATAACCCCCATCCATTGTTTTCCGTGCCACCACGATTCATTTCTAAATTCGAACCATCTACTTGAAGCGGAAATATTCTGCATTTGAACAGATAATTTCAAACAGGCTTATTTAAACTGGTATATTTATTTTATGTGTTTATCTGGAGCGTGATGTCAGTGTCCTCCGATGAGATTTGAAAGAGTATAGAGATTCTTAAGTAATATTAAACATTTCTTTTACTGTCTGAATGGAAATGAAGCTTAAAATATATATATATATAAAAAAATGGCTTTAGCAAATTCATATTCATTCCTTCAGTGAACTTTATCTTATTTCTTATCTTTGTTTATTTATTTATTTATTTATTTATTTATTTATTTATTTATTTATTTATTTATTCATTTTTTTTTACTTTTTCATTTTCAACGTAAGGCGTCGAGTTGCCGCGTCTCATAAGGCAACAAGTGTCCTCATTTAGCACGTTCGGTGTCAGCCTAGGTGTTCATTTGTGTGGGGAGGATTTGGCCTCAGTGGATGATGTGAAATTATTACTCAGGCATTCGCACATGTGACCATAGGAACCTTTTTTTTTTTAATTCAAGGAAGCTCCACGGCGATTCAGTTGTTTTAAGTGGACCATCTGTGCGCCTGACAAAAGAGCGCGTGATACTGATCGAAGAATGTGCGATGTTAAGCAAAGGAACCATTACTTGGGATGCGTGAGGCGTCCAGATTAGGGATGAGGGACGCCAACACAAGGGACGTCAGTGAGGAGTGCTCGTCCTGCTTTGATTTCCATTGTTTCCTTGTCTTCTGCTGTTCACCTCATTATCTGGTTTATTTTAAGCACGCCTTTCGCTCAGGAGGGCCTCAAGACGCCTTCCTCCTGATGCCGAGTTTCCCCCTGGTGACGTGTTGTGCTGAGCCGGGTTTCCTTGGCCTGTGTTTTGTGCCGTATCGTTTAATATTTTGCTGTATTAAACATGATTGAATACTACATATTGTTGATTAATAAAACCAGTTCTTCTCTAAGCTGCCGCACTCCAAGCTACCAAGGAGCCGGGCAATACACACACACACACACACACACACACACACACACACACACTCACACACACACACACACACACACACACACACACACACACACACACACACACACACACACACACACACATAGTGAACAGGGTTGCCAGGCCTAACGTCACCCTTGAGGAAAAAACTTAAGAGAAACAGATAAAGACTAAAATGCCTTTGAGAAGTACGTAGATGACGCCACCCTTCTCCCTGATAGGCGCCCGTCACTCCGTGGTGGTGGTGGTGGCGGGGCGGCGGCGGTGGTGGTGGTTGTGGTGGTAGCAGTAGTAGTAGTAGTAGCAGTAGCAGTAGTAGTAGTAATAACAGTAGTAGTAGTAGTAGTAGTAGTAGTAGTAGTAGTTGTATTGGTGATAGTGTGGCAAAATAAATAGTAGTAGTGTGGTTCTACAGTAGTATAGTAGTAACGGTAATAGTAGAAGTTATAACAGTGGTTGTATGAGTACCGGGAGTTGTAGTAATAGTGGTGGTAGGGAACTGACCTGTCACTAGTTGCAGTAGTACGTACATAGCAGTGGGGGTAGTAATACATTTAGTACGAATAACATAAATAATATATATATATATATATATATATATATATATATATATATATATATATATATATATATATATATATATATATATATATATATATATATATATATATATATATATATATATATATATATATATATATATATATATATATATATATATATATTAAAATTGGAAAAAGGTCGACATTCATTGTAGAAAAATCATAAATAAAAAAAGATGTAAGAGATAAGAGGACTTGAACAGCTCCACAAAGGCTCAAAATACCCGGGCTGAGAGTGTGCTGGGGGCGGGGCAGGGGGAGGGGGGAGGGAGCAGGCCTGCCTTCCCACGGGTGACGGGAGGCATTGTGCAGCCCAGCCCGCACCTCCCTCCCCCACCACCCCCACCTCCCAGCAGTGCCTGCCCCTCCCCACACACCCTGCGTCCCACTCGCCAAGTCTTCTCCCACGTGCTTCCACTTTCCTCCCTCCTCCCCAACACTACTCTATCCCCTCACCTTGTAGTCACAGGAACCCTCCTTCCCCTATCACCCCTCCGGCTCCCATGTTTTTTTTTTCTTTTTTTTCTGACACACACACACACACACACACACACACACACACACACACACACACACACACACACACACACACACACACACAACACTATTTCTTTTAATTTTCTTTTTCTTTGGAATTATTTATTTTATCTATTTTTTTGTTGGGGAAAGACAATTAGCGAACTTTTTTTTTTATTTTTCCTGAAATTTTTACCCTTGGGTCTGTCTTGCACTGTACATAAAAAAAAAAAAAAAAGTACCATAACAGATGCACCCAGTCTTGCTACTTGGCGTCCCGGGTCTTGTCACGCAACAACTGCTTCACGAGAACTTAATACGGAGCTGTAGTAAAATTGTGGCTCATTGGTGATGCAGCGCCTGTCTCAGAACAGGTGAGGCGAGGAGGCCCTGGCGAAGTGTGCTTTGTTTTCGTGGTAGTAGACGTTAGAAGTTAGTTAATTTGTTTGTTAGTTGACTGGTTGATTCATTAGTTAGTTTTATCAGTTATTTAGCTTATTATTTATTTATTTATCTACCTTTTACTTCCTTTTTTTTATTTACATTTGCCTAATTATCAACGTATTACTAACTACATTGTTGTTAATCACAGTCTCGATGCCCTGGCTGTTTACTTTTTTTGCTCTCTTGGCCTGACAAATGAGGGAAGAATATAGAAAGCCTTGATTTTACGTTGCAGAGACTGATAACAATGACACTGTGATGATGACTTATCTTAACCCTTTTATACTGGTAAGGGAGTCCCTCGTTAACCTCCACAACACTAAGAATTGCTGACGGAGGAGACAAAAGACAGAATATTTATTTATTTATTTATCATGATATTTTTTTAAGCGATTCTAGCACAAGAATAAGTGTATAAAAACGTTGTTGATATTTAACCCTTTGACTGCCACTTGGTACACCTCTCCCTAATTACTAATCACTCCGAGACAACTCTACTTGTTCTACACCCACATCCAGTCTTTGAACGGGGAAGAAAATGCAAAATATATTCTCTTTTTTTCATCGCTAACTTTTTTGCAGATGCTTTTAAAGACTTCACGCATTGCTTCTGGTGCTGCTAATGGTGTCGTGTCGCGGTGATTGAACCAGAAGCACATACACACTCACTCACTCACACACTCACACTCTATACACGATCAGCACCTCTCCAGCATCTCCCGCGAGGGCAAAGGAAGAGAGACGGGTAGGAGTCAGAGAAGAGGAAAAGGAAGACAAGTTTTCAAGTAGCCTCTGTGTTGCTGGCTAGGGTGAGGGTGTTGCTGCTGCTGCTGCCTAGTGTTACTGCTGCCCCCGCCCCTACCCACTTGCTGCCTCGAGTCTCAGGGGAGTGTGGTGTTAATGGCGTGACTTGGCTTTCCTAGTAGACGTAAGAGAAGACTGCTAGTGTGTGTGTGTGTGTGTGTGTGTGTGTGTGTGTGGCGGGGGGTAAGGGGGTGGTGATAAGATGATAAGATGGGTAGGGAAAGGAGGGAAAGAAATGGGAAAAAAAATGAAAAGATGGAAAGGAAAAGAGTGAAAATAGTTCTGAGTGGTAAATGGAAAGAAACGTGGAAAAATTTAAAGAGGAAAGAAGAAAACGGAGGAGAAAAAAATAATAAGGAAAAATTAAGGAATATAAATGGGAATGGAAGATAACTGTACAAACGGAAAGACTGGAAGGAAGAAGAGAAAAGAAAGAAAAAAAGGAAGGGGAAGTAAAAGAAGGAAAGAAAGAAAGAATGGAAATAGTACGAAGTGGGAATAGAAGGAAATTGGACGAAAGGAATTACTGAAAGGAAAAGGAGTGGAAGACGAGAAAGGACGGACAGGAGGAAAGAGAGGGAAAGATGAAGGGGAAAGAAGAAAGGCACGAATGATTGATAATAAACTGAGGCAAAGAAGATGAAGGCAAAAGAGAAAATAATTAAGAAAGATGTATGAAATAAAAAATTCAGAGAGAGAGAGAGAGAGAGAGAGAGAGAGAGAGAGAGAGAGAGAGAGAGAGAGAGAGGTGAAATTTATCCTGAAAAAAATATATATATCAGGAAGAAGAAAAAGAGGACAAAGGAGAAAGGGAAGAAAGGGAGGGAGAGGAAGCGGGGAAAGAAGGAAGGAAGGAGGGAGGGAGGGAGGGAGGGAGGGAAATCCTTATCATTCCCTCGTCATCTGCCTCATTGTAAACGTTACTTGCATTTAATTCATCATTTTCTCCCATTCTCTCACTCTCTCCCTCATCTCTCTCTCTCTCCTCTCTCTCTCTCTTCTCTCTCTCTCTCTCTCTCTCTCTCTCTCTCTCTTCTCTCTCTCTCTCTCTCTCTTCTCTTAATTAATTTCTTTTACCTCTAATTTTGCTTTAGTTTCTTCTTCATTATACATTATTTATACCTTCCTTCCTTCCTTTCTTTCTTCTTCTTCCATTCCTTCCTTCCTTCCTTCCATCCTTCGTTCCATTCCTTCCTTCCTTCCTTCCTTCCTCTTCCTCTCTCCCCCAATCTGTCCATCCACCCGTTCCATTCCCACTTTCCCTCTCCCTTTCTCTCCCCCCCGCTCCCTCCCTCCCTCCCTCCCTCCCAACCTTCCTTCCTTTCTCCTCAAATCGTAAGTTTTTTAGACAAACCGAGACAGATTCTTTTCTTCTTCAGTGCCGTTGTCAGGATGAAGAATTATGATGGTGGTGGCGGAGATGGAGGAAGATAAGGCTATCCATCAGGCCAGGCGCAACGATGAGGGGAGGAGGAGGAGGAGGAGGAGGAGGAGGAGGAGGAGGAGGAGGAGGAAGGGAAGAATGAGGGGAACTGTGAGAGTGAGATGTGTTTTGTGGTGTATGAGAGAGCGAGAGAGAGAGAGAGAGAGAGAGAGAGAGAGAGAGAGAGAGAGAGAGAGAGAGAGAGAGAGAGAGAGAGAGAGAGAGAGAGAGAGAGAGAGAGAGAGAGAGAGAGAGGAGGGGGCTTATAACACTACATAAAGACAATCGCTTCATTCTTTCCCCCTTAATGAGACACACTCAGGAAACCCGCCTTTGTCTCTGCCAACGTGCGGTACAACATTCCTGTGTCTCCGCGTGACCTTCAGTATGCCACTCTCCCTCTCTCCCTCCTCTCCCGCCTCTCCCGCCTCTCACTCTCACTCTTTCTCCCCTCAGATGTCGCTGGAAGGATGTAGGAGATGCTGCCTCGTGATGTGCCGGGGAGCGTGAAGGAGCGTGAGTGAAAGTGAGTATGCTAGAGATATGCTGTTGGGTGATGTGTATTTTGTCGCTTTAGATTAGATAGTGCTGCACGTCAGGTTATCGTAAACAGATGTGTTAGGGTCTATAGGTCAGCTGCTGTTTTTGTTTTTTTTTTTTTTTTTTTTTTTTTTTGTTGTGTGTGTGTGTGTGTGTGTGTGTTGTGTGTGTGTGTGTGTGTGTTCGTTTTGAAAGGACATTATATTGTAGTACGCTGGTGAATTCTGGAGCTCGCTGTGGCTGTTTCCTTCCTTTTTTTCTTTTCATTCTTTCTCTTCGTTTTTCTTTC
>NC_087151.1:4852500-4860000 GCF_035594125.1 Scylla paramamosain | reverse complement strand
GAGAGAGAGAGAGAGAGAGAAGGAAAGGAAGAAAAGTAGAAGGGAAACAGTGAAAAGAGAATAAAGAGAATGAAGAGGATGAAGGAAAAGAATAATGTACGAAAAGATGAAGAGAATGAGATGAGTAAGTTTAATCCTGTCACTTCCCTTCCCTTCATTTCCTTCCCCACTCACTTCTCCCCCTTCTCCTTTCCTTCCCTTATTCCCTTCTTCCTCCTAAACGCTTGTCTCCTCCTTCCATTCCTTCACTTCGTCTCTCTTCACCACCTCTCCTTCCTTCTCCCTTATCCCCCTCACACCCCCTCACTTCTTCCCTCCCATCCTTCCTCTCTACTTCCCCTTAATGTTTCCACCTTCCCCCTCACCTTCCTTCCCTTTCTTTCCCTTCATCACTCTCTTCCTCTCTTCCCCCTTATCAACTTTCCCTTCCTTTGCCCTGACCTTAAAATTTTCTTTCGTCATTTTCCTCCCTCTTTCTCTCAATCATCTGCGTTTTCTTCCACTACCATGACCATCTCCTCCTCCTCCTCCTCCTCCTCCTCCTCCTCCTCCTCCTCCTCCTCCTTCTCCTCCTCTTGGAACCTTAAAACTTAGGTGCTCCAGGCCCGTCCGGTTATGGGGCCTAATGTCAGGTGTGCAGGGGCGCGGCGGGCCCTAGAAGGCGTGGGCTCCCTGCGGCGGGGGGCGAGAGGGGGTCTGGAGAAGGTGGTGGTGGTGGTGGTGGTGGTGGTGCAGAAATATTTCATCTCTCTTTCTTCTTGTAATTTTCTTTGTTATTTTGTTCATTTTATTTATCATTTGTGCTATTTTTTTTATTAAACTTGTGTGTGTGTGTGTGTGTGTGTGTGTGTGTGTGTGTGTGTGTGTGTGTGTGTGTGTGTGTGTTCGTGCGTATAGTCTTTCTTCATTTGCATTTCCTCATTGAGTCATACTCGTATTATTCCTCCCTCCTCTTCCTCCCCTTCTTCCCCCTCCTCCTCCTTCCCGCCTCCTCCTCGTCTTCCTCCTCCCCTCCTTTCCTTCCGTTGCTCCTTCGCCCGCCTCCTTCTCTCCCTCCTCCTCAAATATCAAGTTTTTCTCCTACTTCCTTCTTATTCCTCTTCCGTTGCCTTCCCACACCTGCTTTATCCTGCATTTTACCCTCCTCCTCCTCCTCCTCCTCCTCCTCCTCCTCCTCCTCCTTCGTTTCGTTTTCTCTTTCCCCCTCTTCCTCATCGTGTTTCGTTTTTGTTTTTTTCCATTTTTTCCTCTACCGTCTCGTTATCTACTTCCTTCATCATCTTTCTTCGCCTTCCTCCTCTTCGTTATCATTCTTCTTCTTCTTCTTCTTCTTCTTCTTCTTCTTCTTCTTCTTCTTCTTCTTCTTCTTCTTCTTCTTCTTCTTCTTCTTCTTCTTCTTCTTCTTCTTCTTCTTCTTCGTCATCGTCTTCTTCATCAACACCATCATCATCATTATCATCATCATCATCACTATTATCATATTGTTGTTGTTGTTGTTGTTGTTGTTGTTGTTGTTGTTGTTGTTGTTGTTGTTGTTTTTCTTCCTGTCATTGAACCAAAAATTTTAGCTCCCTACCTCTTGATACCACAAACACAAACAACACAAACACTCTGTCCAATTTTTTCAACAGTAGTCTGATGAATTGTCCTTTTTAAAACGAGAAGATTAATCTGTAAAATTTTTATCTGAAGAATTTCTTAATAACTTGCTTTTAAGATAATGTACCGTTCCGTGATTCTGATCTTTCTGACTGCGCTAATGGTACCCTTCTGTTATTTTATACAAGTAGTTTTCTTATTTCTACGGATTATTTTACTTGTTTATCAATTTCTATCAACAGGTTTTCATATTTGTCTATAGTTTTTTTTTTGTTTCTTTTATTAGGAACAACGTAAATGTTTTGTACTTTTTTTATTTTGATTTGGATGAGATTGACACATTGACATCATGTATGTACTTTTTATAATTGTGTAACACCCACTTCCCACCGGCAATGAACCAATCTGACTCTCTCTCTCTCTCTCTCTCTCTCTCTCTCTCTCTCTCTCTCTCTCTCTCTCTCTCTCTCTCTCTCTCTCTCTCTCTCTCTCTCTCTCTCTCTCTCTCTCTCTCTCTCTCTCTCTCTGTGTGTGTGTGTGTGTGTGTGTGTGTGTGTGTGTGTGTGTGTGTGTGTGTGTCCCTCTCCTTCTCTTTCTCTGCCTCCCTGCCTTGCCCCAAAACTATCAATAATTCACTGGACGATTGACCGAAATGACCCGTTCAACAAACTAGTCGCCCGGTCGCGAGAGAGAGAGAGAGAGAGAGAGAGAGAGAGAGAGAGAGAGAGAGAGAGAGGAAAAAGAAAGTAAATAAGGCATGGTTATTTTACTCTCCAATAGTCAGTAATGGCAGTAGTAGTGGTAGTAGTAGTAGTAGTAGTAGTAGTAGTAGTAGTAGTAGTAGTCGTACTAGCCATTGAACACAGGGTCTTTACGAGTCGCCAGTTTACAAAGACCAGTGTATTGTGGGAACCAAAGTCAAGAGCCCTCCTCCTCCTCCTCCTCCTCCTCCTCCTCCTCCTCCTCCTCCTCCTCTTATTCCCTGTTTGGTTTCCCCTCTTTTTCATCTTATTCATGTTTTACTTAACTCCGTGTAGTATTTTTTTCTCTTCTTCTTTCTCCTTCTCCCCTTCCTCCTCCTCCTCCTCCTCCTCCTTCTTCTTTTCTTCCTCCTTTCTACATACTTTCCCTATTCATATTCTATTTTTTTTTACTTCTATTTCCTTTCGTTACTTCCTCTCTCTATCTCTTTCTCCTTCCTATCCTTCCTTCCTCTCCACACTCCCTGTTATTCCCCCTTCGCTTTTCTCTTTTCCTTTCCTTTCTCCTCTCTCTCTCTCTCTCTCTCTCTCTCTCTCTCTCTCTCTCTCTCTCTCTCTCTCTCTCTCTCTCTCTCTCTCTCTCTCTCTCTCTCTCTCTCTCTCTCTCTCTCTCTCTCTCTCTCTCTCTCTCTCTCTCTCTCGTACTTTCCGTATTGATTCAATTATACATGTTCCCTCTTCCCTCTTTTTTTCCCTTCCTTTTCTTCCCTCCCTCTCCTCCCCCTCTCTCTCTCCCCTCCGCTCCCCTCTCCCTCACCATTCACCCCCCCAATCAACTCTTTATTGTATGTTGGTTGTGGTATTATGATTCTACACGCGGGTGAGAGGAGGAGGAGGAGGAGGAGGAGGAGGAGGAGGAGGAGGAGGTTTAATGAGGGCAAGAAGGTGAAAGGAGGAGAGAATGGGAGTAAGAGTCTATAGCTGTTATGAGTTTTTTTTTCTTTTCTTTTCTTTTCTTTCTTTTTCTATTTTTATTTATGTCCACTTGAGTGAGGGAGAGGAAGGATCAATGTGTGTGTGTGTGTGTGTGTGTGTGTGTGTGTGTGTGTGTGTGTGTGTGTGTGTGTGTGTGTGTGTGTGTGTGTGTGTGTGTGTGTGTTTTAGTTATCTCTTCTATAATCCATCACTTATTATGACTTACACAAGAAAAGAACACACACACACACACACACACACACACACACACACACACACACACACACACACACACACACACACACACACACACACAATAAATCAATGAATCGCTACAAATAATTATAATGAATTCTGTTTGTGTGATTGTGGTAGAGGAAGAAGAGGACGACGAGGAGGAGGAGGAGGAGGAGGAGGAGGAGGAGGAGGAGGAGGAGGAGGAGGTGGTGGTGGTGGTGGTGGTAGTGGTTATGAAAAGAACGTAATTACCCATACTCTCTCTCTCTCTCTCTCTCTCTCTCTCTCTCTCTCTCTCTCTCTCTCTCTCTCTCTCTCTCTCTCTCTCTCTCTCTCTCTCTCTCTCTCTCTCGCGGTGTCAACAAAACCCTTGAGATTATTTTACGATATCAAAAGAAGCCATGCATTTTTCTCCTTTATATATCCATTTCCTTATATTTATTTCTATTTTGCCTTCTTCCCTCTTCGCTCCTTGTACATTTTACACGGGCATTATTTGAGCCGACGAGAGAGAGAGAGAGAGAGAGAGAGAGAGAGAGAGAGAGAGAGAGAGAGAATTTTGACACAAGCACTTCACTTGCAAACGTGCTACATTACTCTCTCTCTCTCTCTCTCTCTCTCTCTCTCTCTCTCTCTCTCTCTCTCTCTCTCTCTCTCTCTCTCTCTCTCTCTCTGTGTCTCTCTCTGGCCTTCCTTATAAATACTCCGCTTCTATTTTCCTCCCTATTTTTTCCCTTCCTTTATCTTTCCCCTCCCTCTTCTTTTACCCTCTTAATAACATCTCTCAGCCGTCTCCTAGTGCTATTAATTTTCCCTCCTCCTCCTCCTCCTCCTCCTCCTCCTCCTCCTCCTCCTCCTCCTCCTTTACCTTGCATAATGTTTCCCCTTTTCCTGTGTGTCCTCCTCCTCCTCTTTCCTCTTTCCTCCTTCAGCCATTATCGTTATTCCTAATTTCATTCTTCCTTGTACATGTTTGAGTTTTTTTCCTCCTCTTCTTCTTCTACGTCTCTCTCTCTCTCTCTCTCTCTCTCTCTCTCTCTCTCTCTCTCTCTCTCTCTCTCTCTCTCTCTCTCTCTCTCTCTCTCTCTCTCTGTCTCTTTTGTCCTCCTCCTTTCTCATTTTTTTTTCGTCTTATCCGTTTGTGTATTGTGCGTAGGCTCTCTCTCTCTCTCTCTCTCTCTCTCTCTCTCTCTCTCTCTCTCTCTCTCTCTCTCTCTCTCTCTCTCTCTCTCTCTCTCTCTCTCTCTCTCTCCCTCTCCCCTCACATACCATATTCAAGTCTAGCTCTCCTAAGGGAATCAGGGAGCGCCGCCCCTTGGTCATTTGGCCTCACAACGACGCGGCCAGTCCAGTGCAGGCCAGCGTCGCCCCCCTCCCCTCCTCCTCCTCCTCCTCCTCCTCCCATCTGAAACATTGATGCTATTGCTTGCTCCCCATCTTTCTCCTCCTCCCCTCCTTCTCTTCCTCCTCCTCGACCCCCTCCATGTGATCCAGTTACGGGGGAGGAGGAGGAGGAGGAGGAGGAGGAGGAGGAGGAGGAGGAAGGGAGGTACAGGAAAGGGGACGAACTGCTAGACGGCCGAGGGGAAGGAGAGTTGGAAGAAAGGAAAGGAAGAGAGAGAGAGAGAGAGAGAGAGAGAGAGAGAGAGAGAGAGAGAGAGAGAGAGAGAGAGAGAATAGACAAATATTGGAATAATGTGACGTGATTTTGTTGGTAGATTAATTTTCACCTCACACACACACACACACACACACACACACACACACACACACACACACACATCGCCCGCGCCGTGTTTACCTCCTTCCTACATTAATCCCTTCCATTCCCAACTTTTGGCGCTGGTTTGGGCGCGGCGGCAGTAAATACCACCACCATCACCGCCTGACTTCACCGACTGTTATTGGCGGCACAAACTATATGATTGTGGCGTCTCAAGTTGCCTCAAAGTGCCAAATGAGCTTGGGTGTCGTTCAGTCAACACGTCGCTCAAGGGTAAACTGGTGTGACGCCGAAGGATGCTGGAAGGAAGGAAGGAAGGAAGGAAGGAACCCAGTGACTCAGGATTACTTATACCACTTTCTGCTCTAAGTTCCTCGTGTCTTTTTTTAATGATTTTGTTAGGAGTGTGTTAGGTAACTGGTTTGTCTAGGATTCTTTGCATCTGATTGGCTATTAGGAGTGGGTGTTAGTAGTTTGACTTTAATTGGGGTTTTCGGATGACTCTACGGTGCCGGACAGCACTGATGGGTGACTGGTAGTAGGAAAGGTAGTTACGGTAGTTAGGATAGGAAAGCGAGACATCGCGTGACCAAGAGAGGATATTTTGAAGTGTGATAGGTAATTATTTGGTTTGAAGCACTTTGCCGATTTGAGAATGATTGCATGCATCGATAACCTGTATAGCGAGGCACACTGCTGTTGAGACGCTATCTTACCCAGCCCTAACGCAACCTAACACACTCGACCTGACGTAACCTAAACTAACCTTGCCTAACACAACAACCACTGAGACGCTACTTAACAAAACCCAACACCTCACCTAAGCAAACCTAACCTAACCTAACATGACCTAACACCCTAACCTAACCTAACCTAAACTAACTTTACCTAACACACAACCAATGAGACGCTACCTGACAAAACTCAACATCTCACGTATGCAAACCTAACCTAACAACCTAACTTAACCTAACCTAACACACCCACAACCACAACCACACTGAGACATACTGACCACGAAGTAAGGAAAGAGGGAAGGAAAACAAGCAAGAAACCAAGAAAGTAAGGAAGGAGGAAGAGGAGGAGGAGGAGGAGGAAAGCAGGCAACGCAAAACTCTGTTACAAATCAAGTTGTTGTGAAGTGATCATTACGGCGTCTTGGTGATGACACGGCCAAGTTACCGCCGCCCTTTACACATATGTAGCACAGCAAGGCGAGGCGAGGAGAGGAGTTGTGCCTGTCCGGGCTGGAATAGACGGGAAGGTGACGAGGGACAAGAGAGAGAGAGAGAGAGAGAGAGAGAGAGAGAGAGAGAGAGAGAGAGAGAGAGAGAGAGAGAGAGTCCTTGCTTGGGTGACGTGTGTTATGAATGAAAGAAAGTGAGAGGGGCAGGGAGGGGAATAAAGAATAGAATTGAGGAACAAACGAAGCATAACTAGCAGGAATTAGGGAATAAATAAGGATGTCTAATTAATTATAGGGAGGGCGCAAGGTGAAGGGAGGATGTGAGAAAAAAAAAGATCAGCGAGAAACAAAAAAAGAAGAAAAACAAAACCAAATATGTAAACAAAGAAAAGGGGAAATAAAGATAGGAAAATATAAATGATTAAGTAAAGAGACGAAGAAGAGAGGACAAGCAACACTAAAATATATATTGAGAGAGAGAGAGAGAGAGAGAGAGAGAGAGAGAGAGAGAGAGAGAGAGAGAGAGAGAGAGAGAGAGAGAGAGAGAGAGAGAGAGAGAGAGAGAGAGAGAGAAGGTATAGGAGGGTGATGGAAGGGGAGAGGGACAGAGGGAGGTGTAATGAAAGAGAGAGAGAGAGAGAGAATGGAGGGGCGGGAAGAGGGACGAGAGGGAGAGGGGGAGAGTGAGAGAGCCTAGGGTTTGTATGGACAAGAATATTCTGTTTATTAACCAGAATCAATAGGAGTCATATAAGCCCTCTCTCTCTCTCTCTCTCTCTCTCTCTCTCTCTCTCTCTCTCTCTCTCTCTCTCTCTCTCTCTCTCTCTCTCTCTCTCTCTCTCTCTCTCTCTCTCTCCCTTTTATATCACCACCTACAGTCTCCCCTTTCTCCCTATCCCCCCCATCCCCTCACCCACACTCTTCTCCATTCTCTCCTATTTCATCTTGATCTCCCTCCTTTTCTCTCCCTCCCTCCTTTTCCTTCCTTCTGTGGGGCAATCACCGCGTTCCTCGTTAAAAGATAAATAACAGCTTGTTGGCCTGACGGAACTACGCTTCCCACAATTATATTCCGACAA
>NC_087151.1:4837500-4845000 GCF_035594125.1 Scylla paramamosain | reverse complement strand
GCGACGATCGAGGATGAGTGGGAGAGAGAAAAGGACACTGAAAGAAAAGCCGCAAGAAAGAGAGATACTGAAGAAGGACGACAACGACGGAGGTGATGACGGCGACAATAAAGACAAGCCAGGATCGAGGAAGAAAGGAAAAGACGACAAATTGCAGAGAAAAATCACCGTGGTAAAGGGAAAGGAAGTAAAAGAAAAATCGGCAACGGCTTTCTGGAAGTGGAATTAACGTCAGCGTAAGAAAGAAAAGGAAGATGGAAGACTTGTAGAAAAATAAATAAATAAATAAACAGGATGCGAAGTATGACACCAGCATTTTTAAGTGAATGATTTTAGTTCACGGAAGCCACTTTGCAATCCGGCAGCATCCTGGTTACTGGTTAGCTTGCCTGGCCACCGCAGCGAGCCCTCAGCCTGTGTTTAAGTCCATGTCTGAGCAGGAGCCACTCACAAAATCTTACCTTTCACTTACTTATCCTATTTACAGCCGTGCCCATCATCCCTTAACACCCACACCACTTATGGTTGTTTGCTTGGACACGGAAGAAAGGAGGGAATGGAAGGTTAATTTTTTCTTTCCACTCTGCATAACTATTCAAGGCACCGTGGTACATAGATAAGTGTGTAAAGGATATACCAGGTTATTAAGGGAAGATGGTTCAGCAGTAAAAGGATTAAATTTACTTTGGGAGCTCGGAAAGTCAGAGAGCGGCAGCGCGTGGCCATGTTCTTCCTTTCGGTTCCTCCAGGTCAGGAATCAAGAACCGGAGAAGTGTCGTGCGGCGTGTCGTACACATCTCCGGACCTTTCGCACATTAACGAAATCTCCTCTGAGTGACTCATGCACTGAAACCTTCACCGCATGTGTCGCTCTTAGCCTGCCATGTACACCAACATAGATAGGGTGTTTCGAAAAGATGGCTTCGAGTTAAAATTGCTACAGCTCTCCATTAAGAAAGAGAGAGAGAGAGAGAGAGAGAGAGAGAGAGAGAGAGAGAGAGAGAGAGAGAGAGAGAGAGAGAGAGAGAGAGAGAGAGAGCAAAACGTATGATAATCACCTTTTCAAGCGGTAAGAGTTAATCTGTCGTCGGTGGTCGCTGAAACACGGCCATTTCAAATCGACTCCATATTTTTTGGCTGTAGCTGTCCGCCTCAGAAGCTATGACAGAAGCGCTTAAGTTAACACACGATGGAGGTCACAGGAAGGCAAAAACAAGGCTGATGCACGCCGATTATTATCAATTCCCTTGGGCTCCCTTAGTTTTAGATACGAGTACGTTGTTCTTTACTGATTGGTGCTTTGTGTTGCAGTGGTGAGGGGCGTGAAGGGCAGCAGTCCGGAATGTTGTGCTGCTGTTATGCTCGTAAGAATAACACTAAAATTTGTGACTGGCACCTTCAATGGACTTTATTTTTTTTTTCTTTTCCTCTCTCTCCATTTTTCTAGCCCTTTACCAGAGCCTCCCGTACATAAAGAAGATAGGTGGATAGATATATTAGATAGAATGATGGATAGCCAGATAGATAGATAGCATCAGCTCAATCAATCACACACACACACACACACACACACACACACACACACACACACAAGATCTAACCCTTCTATTACACATACCGATACAACACAAAAGGAACACAAATGAAGAACAAACGACAGCAGATCTCTTTGTCCTTTACAAGGCTATTAGTGATAAGCTAAGTTATTTAATTTAAAGGAACAGGCGCAGGATAGTAAAAAGACTCAGGGAAAAGAAAAAAAAAAGAAAATGGAAATAGAAACTAGTTGATATCAAAAGGGAGAAGATGTGTGTATGTGTGTGTGTGTGTGTGTGTGTGTGTGTGTGTGTGTGTGTCTCTATCAGCCGGTCTTCCCATCAGCTTGTCTCTCTGTCAGTTTGTCTGTCTGTCTGCCTGCCTGTCTGTCTGTCTGTCTGTCTGTCTGTCTGTCTGTTCGTCTGTGAGGTGTCAAAGAAGGGGACAAAATATGAAGGAGCGAGTGAGCGATTGAAGGGACGCTTGTGTGGGAACAGAAAAATGGAGAGAGAAAGAAAAAAAAAGAGAAAAGGAAAAAGGAAAAGGGATGAAAGTGGGTGATGAAAAAGGAGAGAGAGAGAGAGAGAGAGAGAGAGAGAGAGAGAGAGAGAGAGAGAGAGAGAGAGAGAGAGAGAGAGAGAGAGAGAGAGTTAAGATAGTGGAATGAAGGAATGACGTGGAATTTGAGTCAGAATAGCTACGGAAAGGAGTGACAAGATGGAGCATAGACGGAGTGGAGTAGCAACATGGCGGAGAGTAGGAGAGAGAGAGAGAGAGAGAGAGAGAGAGAGAGAGAGAGAGAGAGAGAGAGAGAGGGAGTGGAGTGGCAACATGGCGGCAGAGGCTGACTCCTTCACACCTTAAACTGGAAATTAAAACCTTGAGTGTTTACCCAAAGTGTCGACGGCAAACACCCTCCCCTCTCCCTCCCACCCACCCTCCCCTCTCTTCCCCTCACTCTCTCCCCTCTCCCCCTCACTCTCTCCTCTCCCTTCCCCTCTCCCTACCTCTCACTCCTCCTCTCCAATTCTCCTTTATACCCGTTCCATTTAGCCCCTCCCCCCATCTCTCCATCTCCCTCCTCCTCCCCTCTCTCACCCCAATCCCTCCATTTTTTACCTCCCCTCTCCCCTCTCCTCTCATCCCTTCATATTGTATTTAAAAATTCAAACACAGGATATTTCTCTCCCCCTCCTCTCCTCTTTCTCTCCTTCTCTCTCTCTCTCCAATCCTCCTCTTTCTCTCCCTTCCCCTCCTCGTCCTCCTCTTCCTCCTCCTCTACCTCAGCTTAAATATTCCACGCTCGTATTGACTTTGGGCGCGAGATGATCACTCTTTATTTTTACTTTTAACCTCGTCTCTCTCTCTCTCTCTCTCTCTCTCTCTCTCTCTCTCTCTCTCTCTCTCTCTCTCTCTCTCTCTCTCTCTCTCTCTCTCTCTCTCTCTTTAAAAACGCAGGCACTCCCATTTTGAAACACCCTGACGCAGTAGCAGCAGCAGCAGGAGGAGGAGGAGGAGGAAGAGGAGGAGGAGGTGGAGGAGGAGGAGGAGGAGGAGGAGGAGGAGGAGGAGGAAGCAAAGTTAGAGGAGGTAGAGTCAGAGAAGCCAGAAGAGGAAGAAGAAGTAGATTTAAAAGAGGCATAAGAAGAAGAGGAGAAAGAGGAGGATAAGGAGGAGGAAGATGAGGAGGAGGTGTAGAAGAAGAGTGTATAGTCACAAGAGCCACAGGAGGAGGAAGAGGAGGAGGAGGAGGTGGAAGGAGAAGATCTAGAGTCATAAGAGCCAGGGAAAGAGGAAGAAGAAGAAGAAGAAGAAGAAGAAGAAGAAGAAGAAGAAGAAGAAGAAGAAGAAGAAGAAGAAAAGATGAGGGAGAAGAAGAAAAAGAAGAAGAGAAGAGGAGGTAGATTCATAAAAAAAAAGGAAGAGGAAAAAGAAGAGGAAAAGAAGAGGTAGATTCCCCAGAGCCAGAAATGGAAGAGGAAGAGGAGGAGGAGGAGGAGGAGGAGGAAGAAAATGAAGTAGATCATAAGACCCAGAGGAGGAGGAGGAGGAGGAGAAGGAGAACGAGAACGAGAAAGAGAACGAGGAGAAGCAAAGGGGTGACGGGAGGAGCAGAAAGAGACAGAGAGAAAGAGAGAGAAGGGGAGAGAGAGGAGAAGGGAGGACGGGGAGAGAAGGACGGCGGCGGCGGCGGCGGAGGAGGAGGCGGCGGCGGCGGGGGAGGCGGCATCATGTTGCATTAATTTGCAATGGCACTTGGGTTCCGTCGGCGCCAAAGGTTGAAGGGACAGTAGGAAGGCGGAGGGGGAAGTGCCTCCTGCCGCCTCAGCGAGCTAATTGGCGAGGCTGGAGGGTGGGGAGAGAGAGAGAGAGAGAGAGAGAGAGAGAGAGAGAGAGAGAGAGAGAGAGAGAGAGAGAGAGAGGAGGAGGAGAAGTGTCGTTTAATCTGTGGTAAGTTCCAACCAACCTCGAGTATTATAAAAACGGAATGAAAGAGAGAGAGAGAGAGAGAGAGAGAGAGAGAGAGAGAGAGAGAGAGAGAGAGAGAGAGAGAGAGAGAGAGAATACACCCTGTCCTCCCCCTAACCCCCACCCCCACCCGTGATCTGCTTACCCCACTATCCTTCTCTCCATGTATCTCGTCTTTATGTTTCCGCCTCCTGCCTGCTTTCCACTGCGATCCTAATTTTTCCTTAACTAACACTAATTTAACTTCAAAAGGAGTGGAAGGAGGAGCAGGACAAGGAGGAAGAGGAGGGGGACGGGACATGTGGGTGCGGTAGGAGGAAGGGGAGGAGGAGGAGGAGGAGGGAAGAGGAAGGAAGAGGATGGAGCTTAAGTTTGATAATGACTTGGGATGTTAAAGGCTTGAGAGAGAGAGAGAGAGAGAGAGAGAGAGAGAGAGAGAGAGAGAGAGAGAGAGAGAGAGAGAGAGAGAGAATGAATGTGTGAATGTGAGGCTATTCTCTTTCTTTTGCCTTTTTTATGAATCTCTCTCTCTCTCTCTCTCTCTCTCTCTCTCTCTCTCTCTCTCTCTCTCTCTCTCTCTCTCTCTCTCTCTCTCTCTCTCTCTCTCTCTCTCTCTCTCTCTCTCTCTCTCTCTCTCTCTCTCTCTCTCTCTCTCCCCAGTCGGGCTGAGCTAGAGGGAACGAGGTAGGAAAAATAAATAGGATTATTGGCCTACCTACCTCCTCTTTCAATGGCGGAGAGAGAGAGAGAGAGAGAGAGAGAGAGAGAGAGAGAGAGAGAGAGAGAGAGAGAGAGAGAGAGAGAGAGAGAGAGAGAGAGAGAGAGAGAGAGAGAGAGAGAGAGAGAGAGAGAGAGAGAGAGAGAGAGAGAGAGAGAGAGAGAGAGAGAGAGAGAGAGAGAGAGAGAGAGAGAGAGAGAGAGAGAGAAAGAGAGATTAATGTAGTATATGTTTCAAGTACGTATGATATTTTTCTTTATTAGCAGGCTTCTGTAGTGTGTGTGTGTGTGTGTGTGTGTGTGTGTGTGTGTGTGTGTGTGTGTGTGTGTGTGTGTGTGTGTGTGTATGTGTGTGTGTAAGGGGGAACACATACACACGTACACACACAGACACTGAGAACAGAAGCAAGCAATTGTTAGACGAAAAAATAAATAAATAGATAAATAAATAAATAAATAAATAAAACAAATACATGCATAAAAACTAGAACTATTACAATGAAATAATAAAAAAAAATAATAGATAGACATAAAGAAAGAAAGACAGAAAGAAAAAAAATTAACTAGGATTGAAACAAATATAAGGGTTTTTTTTCCTCTCTCTCTTCTCTTTGTTACTCATCACTCAGTCAGTCAGTCAGTCAGTCAGTCAGTCTATCAGTCAGTCAGTCAGTCAGTCAGTCAGTCAGTCAGTCAGTCTATCAGTCAGTCAGTCAGTCAGTCAGTCAGTCAGTCAGTCTATCAGTCAGTCAGTCAGTCAGTCAGTCAGTCAGTCAGTCAGTCAGTCTATCAGTCACAATCAAAATTAATTAACCAACAATTTCTAACTTTCTTACCTCACTTCCTTACCTTCCTTCTCCTTACACAGGTCTATCAGTGTAGCAATAGACCTAATAACAGAACAGAACTAAGGTGTCACGTACAATGTGTGAATATTGCAATAGAACCTAGAGAGAGAGAGAGAGAGAGAGAGAGAGAGAGAGAGAGAGAGAGAGAGAGAGAGAGAGAGAGAGAGAGAGAGAGAGAGAGAGAGAGAGAACATCTTCCCAGGGATCTTTCATCAACCCCCCCACTACTCCTTTCCCTCCCTTCCCTCTACCCCTCTCCCTCCCCCTCCTCCTCTCCCTCCACCCCCTATAGAGTCCCATACAGCATTGTGGTCCTTCTTGAGGCATTGTCACCACTCTTCCTTCTCCCTTCCCTCCCCCTTTCTCCTCCCCTTTCCCCCCACCTTCCTTTTCTCCTTCTTCTTCTCCTCTCTTCCCTCTATTTTTCTAAGCTGTCTGTCCCCAAATTCCTTTCAGCCATGACAGTTCTCCTTTATCCTCCATTATCTGTCTCTTCCCTTCTTTATCTCGTCTCTTTCTCTTTCTATTTTTGTCTCCATCCCTTCTTCCTCGCTTTTTTTTTTCTTCACTAATATGTCTTGGGCGGTGTCTGCCTACTATTCTCTCTCTCTCTCTCTCTCTCTCTCTCTCTCTCTCTCTCTCTCTCTCTCTCTCTCTCTCTCTCTCTCTCTCTCTCTCTCTCTCTCTCTCTCTCTCTCATTATCCCTAAGAAACACTTCATCTGTTATTTCCAGATATAACCTCCTTTGGTGTTTTTTTTTTCCCCATTCTTGGTATCTTTATATAATTCTTTTTTTTTAATAATAATATCGCGACCGACTGCACCATCATGCGTACGTAATGTTGAGTGATAAATGACGATGATGATAATGGTAAATGGAATGTATATGTAACGCACCATCCCCCAAAAAAAAGTTTGCGTACGTGTAGATTAATAGTGTGTGTCATTATTGTTATTATTATTATTATTATTATTATTATTATTATTATTATTATTATTATTATTATTATTATTATAGCTTTTTTTCGGCTACCTCCCTTACGCGGAATGCTGATGGATAAAGAGATAGATAGATAGATAGATAGATATATAAATAAATAGACTGATAGAAAGATAGGTAGGTAGATAGGAAGATAGATAGGTAGACAGATAGATAGATAGAGATAGATAGATAGATAGATAGATGGATAGATAGTTAGATAGATAGATAGATGGATAGATGGACAGATAGGTACTCGTAGATAGATAAATAGATAGATAGTTAGATAGGTAGATAAATAGATAGATATGCAAGACCATAAGAACATTAAAAAAAAACAGAAGACAGCAAAAGGCCGGCTGGCTCACACAAGGCAGGTCCTGAGCCACCTTGCAACCTGCCAGCTGTAAAAACTTTAATTCGCAGAGTTAAATTTTGGCAGCATGAGTGATAACTATTTTAAAATCTTCAAGAACCACCTGCAGGAGTACGTATGGACAAAAGTTGTAAACCTGTAGGGGTGTTTTAAAAGATTTGATGTGTAATTGGGCGAAGGGGGGAGGAGCTACTTTGAAATGATATGCGGCAGTGTACACGTGAAGCGTTTAATGTTTGCGCACTTATCACCTTCTTATTGAGTTTGTTGCGCTCGTCTACAGTGGGAAAGGTAGGTTAACAGATTGTTGTTATCCTTGCACCAATTTTTTTTATCTATTTATAAAGTGTTTTTTTTTTTTTTGGGGGGGGGGGGAAATGACACAAACTACAACATTGAACTAAAACGTTTGTAAGTTAAATAAGTTTTGCAAGCTTAGGTTAAGTTAGGTTAAGTTAATGTAAGTTAGGTTAGATTAGGTTAACAAAGGTTAGGTTAAGTTAAGTTTTGAACATCAGCGGTCACAAGGCGCCTCCACCTGCTCGTCCACCACCAGCACGGCCTCGCACGGCAC
>NC_087151.1:4810000-4820000 GCF_035594125.1 Scylla paramamosain | reverse complement strand
CACGCCTTGGTCCTGTGTCACTCACCGAGGACAGCGACGACCTTGACTCCTCGACTCAGCCTTGCACAGGTCACTGCCGCCGCCGCCATCTGCCGGAGGGGTGCCTCACTAAAACAAATATGCTGCCACTGAGCCTTGAATTTCGCCTTTTATGGGAGATTCTTGTGTGGTTAATGTGTGAATGCCTTTCCATTATCACTCTAGTATTTTAGTTGGATGATGATAGTGTTGTGGAAGATCTTTACCTTAACTCTAAGAAGCATATATTTAATGACAAAACAAGATCATGCCACTACTTAGACTAACGTGGATGTGTCACTGTTGGTCTGGGCACTCTGGGGGTCTGAGGATCCAGGAAAGTGGAGGAACACAAAAGAAGAACAAGCATTACATAAAAGAAAAAAATGTAAGTAGTTTAAAGTAGGAGGTATAGGATAAGAAAGGCGGAGGGAAAGGATCTCTGGACGTCTGTCACACTCACGCCCCATAAAATTATTGAGACAGACTCAGCGCTACATAGATTGCTGGACCCCAACGGCAATCAAAAAATGTTGCACGGGTTTTTAAGGTTCTAATGACAGATTAAAAATTTCTATATTATTAACAGGAGAAACACTCATGAGGACTCGACTTATCACCTCCGAGTCCTTTAAAAATAGTCGTTATAAGAGAGCAAATCGTTTTATAATACTGGCTATAGATATTTAGACTTATTGACCACAGAATCACACATGAAAAAAAAAAAATTCTTAGCCACTCTATGGCCCAAATTTAGATACTTAAAACGTAGCAAGCTTAGACATAAAAGATAAATAAACAAAATAAACTAGCCTTGGGAGTCACCTGGAGAAAAATTTAATACCTGTTAGTGACGGGGACGTAAACATGAGGAGCCGCCACGCACCACACACGTAAGGAGCGACACCATGAACACCTCAGTACACTACATTCTCAAACGCCTCGGAATCATATCTCCGCTACTCTTCCAAGGCTGCATTGAAAGCTGGTGGAATTTTCAAGTGTGTCGTCATAAGTCATGTGATTCATTAAGGTAGGAAAGCAACAATGAGAATCCGGCTAGTCATCGCTGTGGCCTTTGGAAAATAGCCTAAGTAAAGGGTTATCGAATACGCGGCCTGAATTACGCCAAACCCGTGACGTGGCAGTGTTGCTTCTGTCGTTATCGTGACTAATGTGCGAGGGACTGTTCATGTATGTAAGTGTGTTGGTGTGCAGAGTGATGTGTTGTTGTTGTTGTTGTTGTTGTTGTTGTTGTTGTTGTTGTTGTTGTATTATTTTTTTTATCCGGAGTATTATTATTAGTAGTAGCAGTAGTAGTTTCATGATCATCATTATCATCATCATCGTTGTTTTTGTTGTTGTTATTGTTGTAGTTGTTGTTGCTGCTGTAGTTTTTGTTGCTGATGCTGTTGTTAATGTGTTTCTTGTTGTTGCTGTTGTTATTATCGTTGTTGTGTGTTGCTGTTGGTGGTGGTGGTGATGGTGGTGGTGGTGGTGTTGCAGTCCTATACCTGACATCACTACAAACTCTCGCATTCCACGTCCAACATGACACAGTTCCAGCCTCCCCGTGAAGGAAGGCGAGGCGGCGCGTTGCCCTCCTTCCCTCTTTCCCTCCTTCCTTCCTTCCTTCCTTCCCACCCTTGGTCTAGCGGGGCGTCTGAGCTAGTTAGTAGTGCCGATGGCGGTGGTGGTGGCGGTGGCAGCGGTGGTGGTGGTGGTGGTGAGTCACTGAAGGAGGCAGGGCGGCGTGAGTGGCTCGGGCGTTGACCAGACCTTGCTTGGCTCGTTTTTTGTAACCACTTCTTACTTGCAACCCCTCATTTGTAGCACAGCCTTTTTTTGACTCCCAGCTTTTTTGTCTCATAACTTTTGTCTCACATTCCAGAGGCGTACAGTTATGCTCTTCACTGCTCGAGTATGAAGTCGTTAACGTTAAACTGTATAGTGCTGTTGGTGTCGCGTGTCACCTTACCTGGCCAATCTTGCGTCACGGTGCTGTACTAACACACACACCTTTTACTTGATGTCTTCACCTGTTTCATATGTTACTAGTACGGATGTTAGGTGAGGTTATTTGCATGTGTTTCCTTTATCGCCGCCCTTCATCACGAACACCACCATTTCTAGCCAGACACAGCACAGTTTTCACCTCCAGTCCTTACTTAAATCCAGGTGGTCATTCTTGGTCCGGTTAGCTCAGTTTGGACAGAAGACTGAAATTCCTCTCTCATTTCTTCAATTCTCTCTCAACTTTTTCCACATTTATCTCAGTCACTGGTATGCACCTTATATTATAACTGCGCTGTTAGTTTGTCTTTCTGCTTTTCTCCTGCTAACAAGTTTTCTATCCACGCTCTCTCTCTCTCTCTTTGCCAGGTTCCGGAGCTGCCGGCCACCACACGTGCACCACAAGATCACCACAGGTAAGTACACACCTACCTTTCACTCTTTACCTGTACGTGTCGGGGAGGCAGGAAGGAAGGACGGAGATCACTCACATCACCTCCAGGAATAGCAGGCCCATTACCGTTTTAGTTGACAACCCGCGTGCGAACCATTAATTAAAGGTTGCGTAATCAGGTGACGAGGCGCTGTGTCAGGTAATCACGTAGGAACCAATGATACGAGGCGGAAGATTTGCTAGGCGGTTCTTGTGATGGGGAATTAGAGCCTCCCCCTTCACCTCTCATCAGCCAATCACAGGGGTGAAGAAAAAGTAGGAATAGCGAAAGGGGAAAAAAAAATAAGTGCAACATTAACCTCTTCGCTACTTTTTTTTGCTGTTTTTCACCCGGGACGCCGCGAATTATGCCAAGCAGCTGGAAGGAAAGGCTGATTAGTTAGTGGCGGTGGTTTGCTCCCCAAGACTCGGTGCTGAAGGGTTTTAGCAGTGTAGGTTGTGAAGTGTTGCTTGTGTGGACGTGAGGGTGGTGGTGGTAGTGGTGGTGGTGGTGGTGGTGGTGGTGGTGGTGGTGGTGGTGGCACAGTGTTGTTTTGTGAGTTGTATGGGTTTATGTTGTAGTATTCCTAGTTAGTTTTAGTTAGTGGTGGCTGAAGTAATGGTCGTGGTGGTAGTGGTGGTAGAAGTAGTAGTAGTAGTGGTAGTAGTAGTAGTAGTAGTAGTAGTAGTAGTAGTAGAAGCAGTATTAGTGTTAATAAGAGCTACTACTACTACTACTACTACTACTACTACTACTACTACTACTACTACTACTACTAATAATAATAATAATAATAATAATAATAATACCACCACCATCACCACCACAACTACCACCACCACCACCACTACAACAACTACTACGCCTGCTGTTATTACAACTACCGTTACCCTTTAACAGCAGAAAACCCCACTTTATCTCCGCATATTTAATTAAGGTCGAGTAACTAAGGCTGGAGGAGGAGGAGGAGGAGGAGGAGGAGGAGGAGGAGGAGGGGAAGGGGGAGGAGGAGGAGGGGGCTTTCTTCCTTACTTTTATGGCACGCCTTTAATGACGCCTCATGCTGTGTGTGTGTGTGTGTGTGTGTGTGTGTGTGTGTGTGTGAAAGCAAAACAGTGACTCACTCCCCCTTCGTTTAGAGAGAGAGAGAGAGAGAGAGAGAGAGAGAGAGAGAGAGAGAGAGAGAGAGAGAGAGAGAGAGAGAGACTTACATGAACTCAACACGAACAAAAGGTTAAACGTATAAGCTGACCTGCATATCTAGCAAAGCAACGTAACTTCACAACAACCCAACAAACCTGATAAGCAGTGAGATATGGCGAGCAGACACACAGATAAGATTACTGACTCCAAGCAGGCAGGCGAGGGAGGCAAGGAGGGGCAGGTGGTGGGGGTAGAGGGGGGAAAGGAAAGAGGGGAATTGTGGGTGGGGAGGTGGAGAAGGAGGGAGGAAGGGGGGTGTTGTGACGTCACGAAACACCGGAAGTTGCATTTTTACTCCACAGCTGCATCTGAAAAAACACTCAGGCTCGAGAAGAAGAAGCGTCTCTCTCTCTCTCTCTCTCTCTCTCTCTCTCTCTCTCTCTCTCTCTCTCTCTCTCTCTCTCTCTCTCTCTCTCTCTCTTTAAACCTCTTTTTCAACACGGATATTTGTTAGATTTTGCTTACTTGAAAATGCATAATAATCTATACTATCTTAATTCTCTCTCTCTCTCTCTCTCTCTCTCTCTCTCTCTCTCTCTCTCTCTCTCTCTCTCTCTCTCTCTCTCTCTCTCTCTCTCTCTCTCTCTCTCTCTCAGAGATTCAGAAAAGGAAAGAAATAGATAAAGAATAGCTACTGAGAGAGAGAGAGAGAGAGAGAGAGAGAGAGAGAGAGAGAGAGAGAGAGAGAGAGAGAGAGAGAGAGAGAGAGAGAAAATATAAGACCCTTGCTCAATCATTTTTAATTGGCCCAAAAAGCTTCTGTTTATTGAATTTTTAGAATCACTTTTGTTTATCCTTGTGTGTGTGTGTGTGTGTGTGTGTGTGTGTGTGTGTGTGTGTGTGTGTGTGTGTGTGTGTGTGTGTGTGTGAGGTTTTTCTCGTGTCTATGCATCTGTGTGTGAGTGTGTGTGTGTGTGTGTGTGTGTGTGTATGTGTGTGTTTATCACGTCAGATCAAACAGTTGGCTAAGATTCATTTGGTGTAGGAGATACAGCCCTTCACGTATCAGGTTACTTCCCCCCTCCCCCCACCCCACCTTACTTCTTCCTTCCCTCCCTGCCTGCTTCCTTCCTTCCCTTCCCTCCCTCCGTCCCTCCGTCCTTCTCTCCCCTCTTCCTTCTCTGCGTTTTTGACACCTCTTTCATCGTGTGTGTGTGTGTGTGTGTGTGTGTGTGTGTGTGTGTGTGTGTGTGTTCTAATCTCTCTCTCTCTCTCTCTCTCTCTCTCTCTCTCTCTCTCTCTCTCTCTCTCTCTCTCTCTCTCTCTCTCTCCTTCTTTCGGTGGAATGCTGGTTGGTGGAGAGATTACGTGCGTGCGTGCGTGCGTGTGTGTGTGTGTGTGTGTGTGTGTGTGTGTGTGTGTGTGTGTGTGTGTGTGTGTGTGTGTGTGTGTGTGTGTGTGCTCGCTTCAGTCTTACAGTAAATCATAAAGTTCACTATAAAGTATGGAGAGCAGTTTTATGTTTTCTTTCGGGTGCAGTATGTCTATTTAGTGTATGTGTGTATGTATGTATGTATGTATGTATGCATGTATGTATGTGTCTACTTATCTACCAGTCTGTTTGTTAATAAGTCTGTCTGTTCATCCATCCATCTATCTATCTAACCATTTATCTACTTTGTTATGCATATGTGTGAACGCTCTACGGGTGTGTACAATGCAAATAAGAAATCATTGGAAGGTTATAATGAGCACGTGTCACTTAATTCATACACTAATTTCTCTCTTTACCAGTTCACTTCATCATACATACGTTTTTTTTTTGTCGCACACGATTTCATGTAGTAGTAATAGTAGTAGTAGTAGTAGTAGTAGTAGTAATAGCAGTAGTAATAGTAGTAGTAACACTATCCTTTAAAAACCCTTCATCCTCTCCATTCCCCTCGCATTCCCCTCCTCCCCCCTCACCTTCTCCCTCCCTTCCCCTCACTTTACTAAAACACTCATTCCCCATCACCCCCCATCCTTCCCTTCATCTCTATTCCCTTCCACACCGTCACCCTTCCCTATTCCTCCCTTCCCCACCATTCCCCTAATCATCGCGCATCCCACTTCTTCCCCTTCCTTACCATACACACACACACACACACACACACACACACACACACGACCACGGCAGAAAATATAGTCGTTTTGAATCAGTAAATCTTGGTTTTCTTAAATGTTTGCGGTCTGTCTGGTCTCGCGATGATGACCTTTAAGGAACCGAATTAATGACCTGTGAAAAAAGTACCTGTAAAGTTCCGACTCTTTCAAGGTCTTAAGGGGAGGATGAGGAGGTGCTGGGGGAGAAGGTGTGGAAAGGGAGGAAGGAGGTTCAAAAGAGGAAGGTAAGGGTAAGTAAGATGGAAAGACTGGGGGAGAGAGAGAGAGAGAGAGAGAGAGAGAGAGAGAGAGAGAGAGAGAGAGAGAGAGAGAGAGAGAGAGAGGTTTGGGGGGAGGAAATATACCAGCTACTTCATGCATTTTCTTCACTTGTGCTCTGCGAAAAAAAAGGGAAAATAGTCAAAATGAAAATTAAAAAAAAATAATCAAGGAGACGAAAAAAGAAGACAAACGTGAAAAAAAGTAAAATATAACGAATAAGAAAAATGTGATTTCCACTAGTGTATAAAGAAAAGAAGAACAAATTATTAATAAATGAAGAATTGGATAAAACAATATGTAAAAAATATTTATACAGTATGCAAAACACAAAACAATAACAAAAACAATAACAGCAACTAAAACATAAACAGAACACATTTTTAGATAACTGGAGAGACGCATGATGAATATAAATAAGGAGGAGGAGGAGGAGGAGGAGGAGGAGGAAGAAGAAAAGATGAAGAAGAAGGAGGAGGAGAAGAAGAATAAGAAGAAGAAAAAGAAGAAGAAGAAGGAAGAGGAGAGGAAGACAAGGAGGAATGAGACCAAAGCGACTCTGTAAGAAGGAAGATCAAGATAAATAGGACAAACTTGAACCCCAGGCAGAGAGAGAGAGAGAGAGAGAGAGAGAGAGAGAGAGAGAGAGTCTTCCCCCAAACGCCGCCCTGTCTCACCTGTCATGAAATATTAAATCCTTCCCCTCATTAATATTTCTCAGGATCCCCAACGGTCATTAATTATCTTCACTAATACCGTCTAAAATATTCGCCCAAAAACGAATTAATTAAAAATGAAGCATAGAGGGAGGCAGGGCCCAGAATAGCCGGGAGATTTGGGAGTGGGGGGAGGACGGGGGTGTAGATGTTGGGGGGGTTAGATGGGGGGAGAGGGAGGGGTGATAGTTCAAGAGTACGTATATATATATTTTTTTTTTAATGTCGGGGCGTTTTGGTTGTGGGCGGTGGTGATGTGAGAGAGAGAGAGAGAGAGAGAGAGAGAGAGAGAGAGAGAGAGAGAGAGAGAGAGAGAGAGAGAGAGAGATACTCGCTTTATTTGTATTCCGTAAAGGTCAAACAAACAGTAAAATAAAGCTTAGTCTGGAGGTGCTCCGATACTTCTCTCTTGCAAGTCTTAAAAAAAAAAAAAATGGCAAGAGAAAACAGGAACAGGTAGGCAGTTCTGAAGTTTACCAGTGAAAGGGATGAAAGAGTGAAGGTAGTGGTTAACTCTTGCATTGGTGAGGTGGATAGAATAACGGGCGAGGATGAGGTGGTTTTGTGCAGTGACGGTGTTCTTATATTATCTTGAAGTTCAGACTGAATTACGTATTTCAACCTCTAAATAGGTGGAACTGTCTTTAATCCTTTGACTGCTATTTGTTCCATCTTTCCTTAATTATCATTCTGAGACATCTGTACTTGTTCTGCAGCCACGCCCAAGCTTTAAATTGGGTAGAAATTGCAAAAAAATCTATTCTTTTTAATCTACTTTCTTGCATATGCTTATAAAGACTTCATGAATTACTTCTGGTGTTGTTAATTGTCTCGTGTCGCAGTGGAAAGCTGAACTTGCATAACCAACTACTACCACTGGCCTTCTTAAGAGTGCACAAGTTCTTACCAACGGCCTCAAATGTGCACAGCTAACACTAGTAACTCTAGCACTAGTAAGGGCGTGGATCGAGACGCTGAGACTATCTGAAGCAGCAGGCGCCCGTCACATTCATCTCAGCAGCAGCCTCAACAAACACACATTCTGTAGATCAACACGTAATGTCGCCTTGGTGGAACAGACTCACCATGAAAAGCCCTCGCCAGAGATGGAACACCTGACCTGAAAGACAAGTACACCATCTTAGACATCGGGAGAATAGACATCCGTAGGCGATAGGATCACTCTCTGGTTCTCTGTGTACATCCTATCACTACAAACGTGTCTCCTATTATCTCCTCTTCCTACGTAATGGTATGTAGCCTCTTGTTTGTGTCAATGAAGAGCATCAGTATCTATTTACATGCTACCCTGCAGAACTGGCATATAGCTGAAGTGCAAGGAATTACAAAGAGCATAACAACTTGACATAAGAACACTGAAACCTATGAACTTAAAGAAGATGCATTATGTCAGTAGGCCTAAATGTAGCAGTCCCTGTATATAACATTCATTCCTGTATCCGCCTGTTATCCCCATGCATAACATTATCTAATCTTTTAAAGCTCCCCAGTGACTCTGCACTAACAACCTGATTAATGAGTCTGTTCCAGTCATCTGCCACACAATTTAGGAGCCGATTCCTTCATCTCTCTCTCTCTCTCTCTCTCTCTCTCTCTCTCTCTCTCTCTCTCTCTCTCTCTCTCTCTCTCTCTCTCTCTCTCTCTCTCTCTCTTTTCTAATTTGATCAAACTTGATTCCGTTATTTTTTGTCCTATTCTGATAAATGACCTTAACCCTTTCACTGCTAGACCAATATTTTCCTGTATTCACTTAAGATTTTTTAGACACTTGCTTATGCGCTAGTGCCTCTCAGATAGTTATGTGGCTTAGAAAAGACAAAATCTATCCCCTTACTCTCTCTCTCTCTCTCTCTCTTTTTTTTTTTTTTGCCTGTAATCATGGAAACTTTTTTTTTTTTTTTTTTTTTGCTGAGCTTGTAATGTTAACAAAGGAAGACAGTGGCAGTGAAAAGGTTAAAGATCTTGTCCGCCTCACCTTTGTTACATCGCTCATGCTGCTTGACGTCCCTCCATCAAATCCTCGTATATTAATGTAACTCACATATTACTATTCGTGTGTTAATGTCACTCATATTTTACGTCATCATGCAAACATTCAGGTGCGTTCCTCTTAATTTACACTTATTTTATTATTTCTGTTTTTATGTTGACAGCATTCTTTAGGGCTTCCGGAATAAATGATCGGATGAGCTGTCGCCGACCCCTCCCCCCGTCCCTCTCTCTCTCTCTTTGTTTCTCTCTCTATCTGACACGTAAAAAAAAAAAAGACAAATTCGTACAGTAATTATCCACAACAGGAAGAAAAGGAAAAGGAGGAACAGAACAGAAAAGCTGAAAACCACCACCATTCCAAACACGTCCATCATCTTCCCAACCATCACCACCACCACCACCACCACCACTACCACCACCAGCACAACTAGAACTGCCAACCCACTAAACAAAACAAAATAACACCTTTTATAACCCCCATTACATAATCTTAGACCTTCCCCTCCCCTCCCCCTCTTCCCCTCCTCCCCTCCCTCCCCATCAATAGGCCGTCAGAGAGATGAAGATATGAGGGAGAGGCGTCACGTAATGGGCCTTATAGCGTCTTATCACAAGGGTCATTTCTCACGCAGGAGGAGACACGGGGAGGGAGGGGAGAGTGGGGAGCAATACGTGCCTTTCTATCCGTCATTTTGGGAGCATATGTAAATGTGTCATAGGCCAGTGAGAGGAGGGAAGATAAGGAAGCGATAAGGATGAACAGGGGAGACAGTGAGGGGAGAGAGAGGGGGTGGGGAAGGGGTTGATGTGCATAATGAGGTTAGGGAATGAAGGGGAAGAGTCAATCCTTGTCATGTGGGGAGATAAGAGAGGGACACACCTGAGAGAGAGAGAGAGAGAGAGAGAGAGAGAGAGAGAGAGAGAGAGAGAGAGAGAGAGAGAGAGAGAGAGAGAGAGAGAGAGAGAGAGAGAGAGAGAGTGTGTGTGAGTGAGACGAGGGAGGAGGATGCAAACAAGATAAGTAGGCAACACGAGGAAAAATAATTCAGATATATATAGCGGCAAGGAAAGGCAACACGTCGGGGGAGGAGGAGGGAGGGAAAAAAAAACCCGGGATATATTGGGGGGAAAGAAAGTAAGTAGTACACACATACATAGGTGAGGGGAAAGGGAGGGGAAGGAGGAAATAGTGATGGTGGCAAAGATAAGTATAAAGAAGATGTTGAGGATGGGAAGGGA
>NC_087151.1:4767500-4795000 GCF_035594125.1 Scylla paramamosain | reverse complement strand
CTACCACTACAATTACTACCACCACCGCTACTACCACTACTACTATTACCACTATCACCACCACCACCACTTTTCCACGGCTGGGAGTGAGGAGTAAGCTACGTCGCCTTGCCGCGCCTGGTGTCTGGGTGCAGGGCTGAGGTGAGACAGGTGAGGCGCGGCCAGACAAGCATTACATCAATAAGCCGCGTCTTGGTCTCCTTCCTGAATGAGTCTTAACGCCCACTGCCGCCTAGCCAGAGGCCACTCACCGCCCGCCGCCACTGTCAGGGCGCCGCGCCGGGAGACACTTGGCGGGGCTATGTGGCGGGATGGTCGGCCTCGCAAGGTGCGTAGGAGAGGCAGGGGATCAGCCTCACCTGTAGTTTGTCAATTAGGATCAATTAGAGACGATATAGCGACTAGAGACGTCCCAGAGTCCTGCCACCCTTACCTGGCTGTCTTGTCTTGTAGTGAATCTTTATTTTTCTCTAATTCCTTCACTTTCCCTGCCTGCCGTCAGTCCTGCCGTGCTATCGGGCAAAAACCGTATCACGAAAAACACATAGAAAACCTGAAATAATTGTTGTTGTTCCTGTAACCTTCAGCCAGCTTTCCCTTTAAGTAAAAGAAAGTAAAATATAAAAATGATAGTATTCGGTCTTTCCACTACATCAAGTAGACGCGATCGTCCAGGCGCCTCTCCTTTCTTTTTTTCAATGCACGCCATTTGAACGTCCTCTCAAACCCCGTCAGACTCCCTCAGCCTCTCCGTTAATTTTAGAATGTGTTTTGAAATTTCTAGTCTTAGCTCTTTCTGGTTTTCATGGAGCTATGCGTTGACTTTTGTACAGTCGTGGTCAGCAGTCACGTAACCTGCAGCACTCACGTCAGTGTTTCCTCAAGATTAGGTCGTGTGATCTGCTGAGAATCTGTCAGTCGTCAGATTTTGTAAGGAGTGTCAACAGATTAGAGGATTTAATCTTGAGGGAAAATGCTCAGCCAAGCGGAAGCGCAGCGGGTTACTCAACCTCCTACCATGAATGTACCACAAGCAGGGCAGATAAAATTAAGGTGAATTTTCTTCTCTACCACATACAGCCATACCTTACATAGCTGAGGCGCTCCTTCCATATTACACGCAGAACAATACAGTGCAATACAATTAAACACAATGCAACATGCAATACAATAAAATACAGTGTAATATAATACAGTACTACACATAAGAACATGAAAATACAAGGGAAGCTGCAAGAAGCCACCAGGCTTACACGTGGCAGTCCCTGTATGAAACACACCTACCTATTCCCAACTGTCATCCCCATCCATAACCTAATCTTTTAAAGCTCCCTAATGACTCAGCACTAACAACCTGATTACTGGCTCCATTCCATTCACCTACCACTCTATTTGAGAACCAATTCCTTCGTATTATTTTTTTTTTTTCAAATTAAAGCTTGGCCCCATTATTTCTTGCTCTGTCCTGATTACTGATCCTGAAAGTTTTGCTTGCGTCACCATTATTGTATCCCCTATACTACTTAAAGACCTCTATCAGGTTCTCTTCCTTAACCTACGCCTCTCTATGGAAGTATAAATTTAAAAGCTCCAGTCTTCTGTCGTAAGGAGTACTCCTCATCCCCTGTATCCTTCACGCCATTCTCCTTTACACTGATTCTGTAGACCTATATCCCTCCTGTGTGGCCTGAACTGCACAAATGAGGTCTGAAAAAAGTTCTCACCGGTGCGCAGTGAGTAGGATTCGAACCTACGCGGGAAGATCCCATCTGATTTCTAGTCAGACGCCTTAACCACTCGGCCATCACTGCTTATATCAATGCATAATAGAGTATAGTACCAGACAATATAATCGATATAGATGTTCTTTCGTCATGTCTTGCCCCCGTTCCTACAGTTACTCCTTCCGCCTGGGACCCTTCTCTGATACGCGCCTCTCTTGCCCCTCAACTGTCAGGCAAACTTTTCTCGAGGGAAGTCTCGGGTCACATTTTAAATTAGACAGAATATTGTTCACTTGGGACGCTTTTTGCTTTTTTTTTTTTTTTCTTCTTTTTAGTTCTGGTCTTGGCACAATTCAGAAATCGGTTAACGTGCTGTACTTATTCCAGCTGTGTTTTGTGCATCCCCTCAGCCTCTGATCTGCTGGCAGTCTCCACACGAAAGCTGATATTGATGGCTTACAAACAGAGCAGAGACTTCAGATTGAGAGAAAAGGGTTAATACAGAGAAAGGGAGAGGTTTGTTATTCTACTTTCGTCCTTGGCTGTAACTGTTTTAGCGGGCCTTTATCCTTCATTGACTTATCACACAGTATTTACTTTGTACTTATGTCGAGAAAAAAAAAAAAAGGAAGCGGTGTGTTACTCGCTGTCCATAACTCTTTAACTCTTCACTTATACGTCCCTTACTCTCTACTCAGCTGTGTCACGAGGAGAACAAGTGTTAAGTATGAACAGTCTCAGCTGAACACATTCCACAACTCTGCTATTTAGCTCACACGTGTGCTGGCGCTTTTAACCACAACGTGAAATCGGGCAAGTAAGTGTTAGGTGTGAGAAAACGCGTTGTGGTCTGATCTAAAGAATTATTTGATGCTTTTTTGGTGTCAGTCACGAGGGAAACAGTAATTGTCTGGCAAAACACGAAGTTCCGGTTATATGCAAGACGCAAGCAGGAGGTAAATAAGGTAAAGGAGTCTGTGTTGCTCATGCTTCATCTGAGCATTGAGTAATATCGCCTTGACGCAACACTTGGCGCTAAATGTAAGTCCACTGCCACATGTGGTAGTGACTTCAGGGAAAGGAATAGTAATACACGCCGCCAAGGTCACCCACTTTTGTAAGACTCAGCGCCGTGGTCCCAGAAAGTTGTATCCTTTGATATATACAAAAGAATAAGAAAATGAATGAAATTATAAGAAAATCACTAGACTATTTATTTGATTTGTTCGTTTATTATTATTATTTCTTTTCCCTATAGCTTTCTTTTGAGATTTTTTTTTTTTTGTATCCTTGACCGAGCTTCCCTCATGCACAAAAAAATGAAAAAAAAAAAAAACATTCTTTACTAACAAATAACTCAAATCTCGAAGACAGAATTGTAAACAGGAACAGGACAGAGTAGCCAGCGCACATCCCACCAAGACAACAAGTGACCACAACAAGAGTAACAGACAAAACACGCCGGCCATCACCCAGGGCGGGGAAACACGGACTCCCTCATCCGTCTCCACTTTTGGCAAGGCACGTGTCTCCCTGCACTGACGCAAACTGAGTCACCGCGCGCCGCCTTCCAGTCACACGCCTTCCGCTGATGCGCCGTGACAAGGGTGTGTGTGACTCAGCTTGTTTTATTAGTGCATTTTTATCCTCCACCAGCGAGCGGGAGGCGGGTCACGGAATACGAGGCGGATGGAGTGGGAGCCTTGAGATTCAGTGGGACAGTGAGTTAGGTCCTCTCTCTCTCTCTCTCTCTCTCTCTCTCTCTCAGGCCCGCCCACCCGCACGCACACCCACGGAGGTTGGGGGTGGAGAGGGTGGGGGTGGCGAGGGGGTGGGGGAGAGGGAGGGTCAACTTTACACTCTATCACTGAAACACACCCTCACTCTTATCTTCCCCACACCTCACCACGTAGCACACACACACGCACACACGCACATCAGCACATACACCTCCACATCCACAGCCACACAGACACGCCCTCTCGCCGCCGCCAAGCCAAACACTCGCGACACCTTAACGTTGATGAATAATTAATAAATCTAATAATAGTTTAATTTTGTTTGATGCATCACCACTCCACCTGTTCGGGCGGCTTGACGTCAACCCCTTTCCTCCCTTTTCCTCCCATTTCTCCCTGTATCCCTCCCTCCCTCCGTCCCTCCCCCTTTCCCTCCCTCCAGCGACCGCCTTGGCATTTTCCCCGTTGGTAATTAGGTTTTAATTAGGAAAAATGTGACACCAACCGACTGTAGTTAAGTTTTACGAAGGTTGATCTGTGTTCGGTGGCATTTTTAGGGTTTTCTCCTCTTCTCCTGCCGCCGCGACGTCTCTTAGCGGCCTCCTTCAGGTTTTTTTGGAGGTGTTTATAAATATTTTTCTTTCAAGGTTCAGTGGAAGGGAGGGAGGGAGGGAGGCGCGAGCGAAACCCGACACGGCATGAGACGGAAAGGAAGGAAGGGAAGGAGGGAGGGAGGAATAGAGGGAGGGTGGAAAGAACGGGGAGAGGGAGGCGAAAGGAAGAAAGTGTGTAAATCATACGTCCAGTTGAAATTTATGGCAAAAAACAACTGTGAAAATAATATTCTTCCGGCGTGAAGACTCCAAATGTGAGAACAATGTCAACAACAACAAAAAACGACAATTTTTACTACCGGTACCTCCACCACCACCACCACCACCACCACTGATGCTGCTGCTACTACTACTACTACTACTACTACTACTGCTACTACTACTACTACTACTACTACTACTACTTTTGTCACTGCAACTAATGATAATATTGATGACGATGATAATGAAGAAGATGATGGTGATGATGATGATGACAATAACGACAACGATGATAATAATAGTGATAATAATAACAGCAACAACAACAGCAACAACAACGACACCAATGATAATAATAATAATAATAATAATAATAATAATAATAATAATAATAAAAATAATAATAATCATCTCCCCACACATGAACCCTTTCCCTCAACACCTCCCCTTTCATCACCACAGAGGGAAGGAGGGAAGAAGGGGAGGGAAGAAGGAAGGGAGGAGGATGGGAGGGAGGGGGCTGCGTGTTATGAGAGCTTATCACCCAAGAACCAGGTAATGCCCCTCCTGCCCCCCCCCATCCACCGCCCCCCTTACCCAGCTGACGGAGGAGCACAGGTGGAGGGCAAAGAGAGGGGCGAGTCCCTTCGTCAGTCATCATTTCCCCTTACTTCCCCTCTCTTCCCCTCACCTCCCCTCACTTCTGCAATAAATATGGAGGAAATAAGAGATGAAAAGGAGTCTAAGGAAAACAAGTGATGGTAATTTGCCAGAATCTCGTACATAGGCCTAGTTATCGGTGAGTCTAGCGTGTGTGTGTGTGTGTGTGTGTGTGGTTAGGATTGGTAGGTAAGGGTTGGTTTCAGTCCTGGTTTGGGTGGAAGACGTACAGGTTTACTAGTAGTGCAGTAGAGTAGAGTACATGTATTTGGTTTGACTCTCGTGCAGGTGGCTTGGGGACTTCAGGTTAGTTGGCAATGATTGGTCGATTGATTGGTTATAGATTGGGTACTTAAGGTTTGTTGTCTTATTGGTGGTTTCCGGTTAAGGATTGGCTGAATGAGTGATGGTTGATTAATTGATTGAGTGGTTTTTGTTTTTTAGTGGTTAAGGTATCTATCTACCTGCCTACCTGCTTATCTACTTACCTACTTATCTATCTATCTATTTATCTCTCTACCTACTTATCTACCCATCTACCTACTTATCTTTCCATCTATCTATCTATCTATTCAGCTGTCTATACCTCAAATGTCCATGTTCCTGTTAGTTCTGTGTAGTCATGTCAACACGTGGCGGGCGTGGCAGGCGTGGTGGGCGTGGCTGAGTGAATCCACAAAGATGTCTTACAAGTATACTGGAGGTCGGAATTCTCATAATCTCCTCTCATTTCCTTTGCGTTTTGCGTTTTTTTTTTTTTTCCCTCAGTTTCAATTCCTCTGATATACTGGCAGCCTCCTTAACCCTTTGACTGCTAACTGGCACATCTCTCCTTAATTACTAATCATTCTGAGACATCTTTATTTGTTCTGCAGCCAATCTTTAAACTGGGTAGAAATTGCAAAATCTGTTCTTTTATCCTCCTTCCTCCTTAAAGATTTTATACATTAACTATTGGTGTTTATTGTATCGTATCAGAGTGAAAGGGTTAAAGTATATTAGGTTAAGAGTGAAGGGAAACGTTAAGTAGAGTGGAAGGGAATGTCACAAGTTAGTCTGTGTAATTCTGATCTGGATAATAAAAGTGTTTAGTTATTGTCCCGTTCATCTCTGTTGTTCCTCCCCTTCCTCTTTTACCGCCTCCCCATTTTTTTTTCTTCCTCTTCCTTTGTTTCTCTTAGTGTACGACGATGTAGATGTAGGTAAGTACACCTTCCATGCTTCCTTTTTGTTTTCTCTCTCTTCCTCTTTTTCTCTCTTGCCTCTCTCTTTTTCTTACATGTTTCTTATTTCCTCTTTCCATTTCATTTCTTAGCATATCATGAGCTTCCTGCATTTTCCAAACAATTGTACTTCCTTTATTTCGCCCTCCTCTTCTCCTCCTCTTCGTCGTCCTCCTCCTCCTCCTCCTCCTTCTCCTCCTTGTATTCTTTTGTCTTTAACAGTTATAATTAGTTACCAAACAGCCATGCAGGGACCTACATATCTGCTGCTGCTTGGCTATCATGTGTTAATTTTACTCTCCTATCCTGTGGCATATCACACTTCTTACCTCCAAAAAGAACACCCCCCACAAGCGCCTCCTCCTTCCCTCTCTCTCTTTCTCCCTCTCTGTGGTGTAGATGGAGGCGCAGCGTGAAGGTGTGATGCTGCTGCTGCTGCTGCTGTTGGTGGTGGTGGTGGTGTTGGTGGTGGTGATGGTGTTGGCGTGGAGGCCAAATATTATCTTCCTTTATTTATTATGGTAGTGTAGCGTGAGAGACTTGTTGTGACCACCTGACAGCATCCTCAACACCCTTCACCTTCCCTCCTTCTCCCCCTCCCGCCTCTCCTCCAACCATCCCCCATCACTTCCTCACCACCTCTCTATCTCTTCCTCTCCTCATTCTTTCTTTCTATAATTTCTACTTCCTTGTTTGCTATTCCTTTTTTTTTCCCCCATTTGCTTATCTCTCTCTCTCTCTCTCTCTCGTTTCTCTGCCATCCTTTCCTCTTTCTCTCTTTCCCTCTCTTCGTTCTTTCCCTCTAATTTCCACTTCGATTATTATTTTACACCTCACCATTCTTTTATGTCTCCTTTTTCTTTCTCATTTCCCAATCTCCCCCCCTCCCCCTCAGTCTCCTCCATCTCCCATTTCTTTCCCTCCCCCTTCCCCCCTTTCCCCCGTCATCAAGCATTACCTCCATCTTCTCCGACTTTCTCTCCATCTTCAAAAAGTCTTCCCTCCATCCTTAAAATCCTCTCCTCCATTTCCCTTTATCATCTGAAAAATTCCTTCTCCATCTCCTTCCCTCCTTGCCACGTTCCTTCCATCACCTCCTTTCCTTCCCTCCTTCCTACCTACACAGTTTTGTATGTATTAATTTTCCTTCGTCTTTTTATATCATCTCCACCTTACCTGTGTGTTTCCCTAATTATCTGTCTTTAATTTAGTTTAGTCACCCGTTGTTGTTTTGTACCACTTGTGATTGATTTGTTGCTGATTATGTTCGGTGGTTCATAAAAATGTTTCGTGAAGCCTCGGTGGTTCGGGTACATACCTGTAATGTTTGTTTTGTTTCTCTTAGGAAGTCAGTTCACTCCAGCTGTCTCGCTCTGTGCACACGTTGGGTTTGTTGTGAAGTAAAGCCCCAAGGAAAAGGTTAAGGACTTTCCCTCTTTTTCCCTTTCACCTCGCCATTGTTTTATTTATTTTTTTCCTGCTTTTGGACCTCGTGTACAGGTAGCGTTGAGTAAAAAAATGTAGGACTTGGGTTTACTGCCGCTAACTGATGGACAGACAGACAAACTGACTGACTGAGTGACTGAAAGAATGAATGACTGACTGAGTGACTGAAAGAATGAATGATTAACTGACTGACTGAACGACTGAACGACTGACTGACTGAATGAATGAATGAATAAATAGATAAATAAATAAAACAAATGACTGACTGGCTGCCTGACTGACTGAGTAGCTATGCAGGCAACCGGTGATATGCCAGCTCATACTCAGTTCATGATTGCACCGTCACGCCAGACCAAACCAAACCGTCCATGGAGTAACACACAGAGTATTGTATTGCCTATTGTTGATTGCAATGGTAGCAAAAGGATGTAAAAAAAGCGCAATGGATGACTGCTGTTTTTAATCATCCCATTTTGTGTGCGAATATTTTTCCTTTCGTTTCCTGTGCACTGGGCAATATCAGCTGCATCGTATACAGTAAGAGAGGCTGTAATACAAGTTCATCTGTATGAACAACAACACTATATGACCTTAAAGTGTTGTGATGCGTCGAATAAGCAATCAGAACAGAACAGAACGTAACATCGACCACGTCTTCATTCTGCCGGCCACGTGAACACATAAAGGGTAGTCTGTATGTATGTATGCCCCTGTGTATGTATTTAGATGTGTATAGCACGTGACTAGCCCTCCCAATCACGTGCATTGTCCCCGCGGCCATCACAATTACCTGTATTGTCTCGGCAGTTCACGGCAGCAATCACCTGTATTGTGTTGTGTGTGGTCCAGCGTAATTAGTACCGGTGTGTGTGTGTGTGTGTGTGTGTGTGTGTGTGTATAAATAAATAACCATGAAACTATCTATTTATACATCTATCTATCTACCTACTTATCTACATCTCCATTTGTCTACCTATGCACCTATACATTTATCCATCCATCTATCTATCTATCTATCTATCTATCTATCTATCTATCTATCTACTTATCTCTCCATCTATCTAAGCCTCCAGTATGAATCATCTTTCATTCAAACTCTTTCACTCTTACTCATCATATCCTTCCTTTACTCATCATCATCATCATCATCATCATCAAAATCATCATCATCATCATCATCATTATTCCTAGCACGTCTCCCAATCTCCCAAAGTGACGTCATCATTCCTTCCACCAATCAGGAGATGAGACCACTTAGCACTTTCTTGACTTCCCTGCCCACAACCCACAACCCACCCTCCCCCCTTCCCACCCTCCTCGCTACGCCCACGCCTTCGGGCTGGCACGGGCGTGGGCGGTATTTCGGGCGTGGCTATTTTTGGCTTTAATTAGCGAAGAGGTGGCGGAGAGGAAGGACGTTTTGGGGAAGAGGAGGGGAAGGGGACGAGGGGAAAGAGGAGGCAGTGTGTTCTGGTAGGTAGGAGGAAAAGGAGGAGGAGGAAGAGGAGGAAGTTTATAGGGTACATCTTTCCTGTTTCTGTATCCTCTTTCCTACCTTTCCTCCTCCTCCTCCTCCTCCTCTTCCTCCTCCTCCTCCTCCTCCGTAGATCACACTTCATGTATTCAACACCACCACATGAAAACACACAGTAAACCTTTCCCTTCCTCTCTCTCCCTTCCCTTCCCTTCCCTTCCCTTCCCTCCCATCCCTTCCCTCCCTTCCCCTCCCCTCCCCTCTCCCAAGGCAGCAGGAGCATGTATCGTGGACGGGGTGATGCATGGGGCAGCGCCAGCCTCCTCCTCCTCCTCCTCCTCCTCCTCCTCCTCACTATTTATACTGGTGCCGAAGGGCCAAGATTAGCTTCTCCTCTGGCGACCCTGCAGGGAATACACCATCCCCGAGTGCAGTGGCGGGCCGATATTGCTCTCTCTCTCTCTCTCTCTCTCTCTCTCTCTCTCTCTCTCTCTCTCTCTCTCTCTCTGACTCGTTTTTTTCCTGTTTTATTTTTTTTTAACCTATCTCTCTTCTTTCTTTTCTTTTATTTGTTTTGTTTTGAGTGAGTGAGTGAACGAGAGTGAATGAGTGAGTGAACGAGAGTGAATGAGTGAGTATTTTTCTTCTTGTTTTTATTTATCATTTTTTCACCTGGTATCGTCGTTTTCTTTTTCTTATTGTTGTTCTAGATGCTGCACAAGTAGTATTAGTATTAGTAGTAGTAGTAGTAGTAGTAGTAGTGATAGTAGTAGTAGTAGTAGTAGTAGTAGTTGTTGTTGTTGCTGTTGTTGTTGTTGTTGTTGTTGTTGTTGTTGTTGTTGTTGTTGTTGTCACAGGTGATGTCTCTGAACACGTGTTATTGTTGTTATTGCTGTTGCGTTGCGTCATTCCCCCTTCCCCCCCTCTGCCCGGCGTGTTTACCTGTGTGACGTCACGGCCTCCTCCCCGACGCCTCCCTGTCGATAGCCCGTAACACACACACACACACACACACACACACACACACACTTGCCCCTTCTCCTCCTCCTCCTCCTCCTCCACTGTCACCTTGCTCGGCTTTTTTTCTGTTTTCTTTCTTTTATTTTATGTATTTGTTTTGTATTTCCTCTATATACTCTTACCTTCAAGTATCCTGGCATCATCTCTCTCTCTCTCTCTCTCTCTCTCTCTCTCTCTCTCTCTCTCTCTCTCTCTCTCTCTCTCTCTCTTCAGTTTTTCGACGTTTTAAATATTTCCTTTCTTTTTCTTATCTCACTTTCACTTTTTTTTGTTTTTTAATTTTATTTATTTTATTTACGGAGACTTGCTACTCTTGTGTTCCTTCCTTGTATGTGTCTCCTCGCATCCTTATACCTCTCCCTCTCTCTTCTCCCCTTCTGGTTGGGTTTGGGGAGGGGAAACGAGGGGAGGGAAAAGGAAGAGGGGGGAGGGTATAAGCGTGACTGTGTGTGTGTGTGTGTGTGTGTGTGTGTGTGTGTGTGTGTGTGTGTGTGTGTGTGTGTGTGTGTGTGTGTGTCTGGTTGGCTGGCTGGCCCCTGCATCAACCCAGAGGAGGAGGAGGAGGAGGAGGAGGAGGAGGAGGAGGAGGAGCTGGCATAATTTTTTCTTTTCTTCTTTCTTTTTTTTTTCTTTTCTTCTCTTTTGTGGGAAAGGTCAAGTTAGGTCATGTGTGCGCGATTAAGGTCATCAGCCCCCCCCCCCCTCTCTCTCTCTCTCTCTCTCTCTCTCTCTCTCTCTCTCTCTCTCTCTCTCTCTCTCTCTCTCTCTCTCTCTCTCTCTCACTCTCTCTCTCTCTCTCTCTCTCTCTCTCTCTCCCTTCCTTGTCATAATCGCCCGCCCTCCCTCCCTCTCATTCCCGGCCTCCTTCACCCTTCCTCTCATCATCCACATCTCCTCTCTCCGTGCTCTGATTATCCCTCACTCCCTCCATTCACACGTCACCACTCCCTCCTCTCACTCCTCTCCCTCTCTCCACTCCCTCCGCCTCGCTCTTACTTGGTAGAGAGCATAAACTTTTTTTCTTCGGGCTGGCGTCAGGTGTTCTTAATGACCTGTACTCTTCATTAGCGAGTTAATAGCTGCGTTTGTTACCTGCGAAAGGGGGACGGGTGGTGGTGGTGGTGGTGGTGGTGGTGGGGAAAGGAAGTGTGGTGCGGGCTGTTCCTAGGTTGTTGTTGTTGTTGTTGTTGTTGTTGTTGTTGTTGTTGTTGTTGTTGTTGTTGTTGTTTTTGTTGTTGTTGTTGTTGCTGTTGTTGTTGTTGGTAGTAGTAGTAGTTTATTTTTGTTAAATTGTTTTGTTTTGTTTTTTTTTATTCTCTTTTATTTTCATTTCTTTGTCTTGCATCTCCTTCGCTTTCCTTTTATTGTGCTCCTCCTCTTATTCCTCCTCCTACTACTCCTCCCCCTCCTCTTCCTCCTCCTCCTCCTCCTTTCCCGCGATAGGTGATGAGTTGACAAATTAGAAAGAAAAAAAAATAGGCGTGGATTTACAGGTGGTGTGTACATGATCGTTAGGAGACACACACACACACACACACACACACACGTCAGTCTGTCTCACGGGTTGATGTTTCGGCACAGATGGTCGACCTTGTTCCTCAACTTGCGATATGTTGATCATTTTTATCGTTTTTCTCATTATGGGGAGGAGGAGGAGGAGGAAGAAGAAGAAGAGGAGGAGGAAGAGGAGGAGGAAGAGGAGGAGGAGGAGGCTGTGAAAGAGGAAGAGGAAGAGGAGGAGGAGGAAGAGGAGTTAGGGGTCCAATAGCTCTCCCTTCTCCTCCTTCCCTCATCCTCTCCCTCTCTCTTTCTACACGCCATACACTTTTTTCCCCTCCTCTCTCTCTCTCTCTCTCTCTCTCTCTCTCTCTCTCTCTCTCTCTCTCTCTCTCTCTCTCTCTCTCTCTCTTTCTCGCTTCCTCGTTTCTTTTTCATCGTGCGGCAGTTGGCTGGCGAATATTTTGGGATGGTTTTAATATTTATGCGGCTTTGGTATTTGAAAACGTCATAATTTCTCATTACGAGTCCTGTAAATTAATCGCTGTGCTCCACCTGGGTCCTTTTACGCCGACAGGTAAATTCGTACATTTTTTTTTTTTCTTCTTTCTTTCTGTCTGTCTTTATTCATTTTTGCCGTCTGTGTAGCGTTTACCAAAAAGTGCTTCTTACCTTGTTTGCCGTGTTCATCTCTCTCTCTCTCTCTCTCTCTCTCTCTCTCTCTCTCTCTCTCTCTCTCTCTCTCTCTCTCTCTCTCTCTCTGTCTCTGTCAATTATAACGTTTGCCTGTTGATTTTTGCCTTGTTTGTTCATGAATTTGTGATCACTGTATATCTATCCGTCTATCTATCTATCTATCTATCTATCTATTTGTCTACCTGCACACCTTCCCTTGCCTTTCCCTTCTTCAGGTGAGTCTTCTTTTTTTCTTTGTCTCCTTCTTTATCATTCCTTTTTGTCTCTTTCCTCCTCGGTGAAACTGTTATCTTATTCCAGTTTCCCTCCTCCCATGTTCTCACCTCTTTCTCCATTCCTCCCTTCCTCTTTTCCTTCACTTTTCCTCTTTTCATTCTTTCGCTTCTTCTCTTCTCTTCTCTTCTCTCCTCTTCCTCCAGCATCTCTCACCTTTTCCTCCATGTTTTGCTTCCTCGCTCTTTCTTCTCTTTCTTTTCCTCGTCTCATGTTCTTCATCTTCCTTGCTTTCTTTATCTCTCTTCTTTCCCTCATTCTATTCTTCTTTCTCCTTCTTCCATTTCTTTCCCTTCCTTCTCCTCTCCTAGCTTTCTTGTTCTCCTTGTTCCCCTCTCTTCCTTTCCTCATTTGTTGTTTTATCTTCCTTCCTCTCTGTCTTTCAGTCTCTCCTTACTTCTCTTCCTCCCCCTCTACCTTTCCTCTTCTCCTTGTTTCCTTCTCTTCCTTTCCTCTGTTCCTTCTCTTCCTTCCTTCCCTCCCTCTTTCTTTTTCCCTTCGCCTCCCTACCTCTAACACACACACACACACACACACACACACACGTCTCCCCTCTCCCAACAAGTGTCTCGTTGTGGTCTTCTGTAAAATTAGAGATACTCGTAGATGCAAGATCATCACCAGTTGCAGGAATGACGACCGGAAGACAGCGTGCCAGGTGTGACGTGTTAATTGATGGACAGGTGAACGCTTCAAGGGATGATGGGACGCGCGGGCAGGTGAGGCGAGGCGAGGCGAGGCGAGGCGAAGCGAGGCGTGTAACTTAGCCTAACCTAACCTAACTGCGTGGACAGAGGACTTTTTGCGTTGCACTGTTTAAGCGTGGAAAAGTTATGGCGTTGGGGAAAAAGAAGTGATGGTATTATGATTACTCTCTCTCTCTCTCTCTCTCTCTCTCTCTCTCTCTCTCTCTCTCTCTCTCTCTCTCTCTCTCTCTCTCTCTCTCTCTCTCTCTCTCTCTCTCTCTCTCTCTCTCTCTCTCTCTCTCTAATTATCTGTAACAAAATAAGGCGGGAGAGGTGAGAGGGGAGAGAAGATTGGGAGAGGAGGGAAGGCTCTTGGATCGAGGGCTCGCAAAAAGAAGACTTGGAAGAAGGGAGGAAGTGAAGAGAAGAAGAAGAAGATGATGATGAAGAGGTGGAAAAGAAAAGGAATGAAGGAAAAAGTGAAGAAAATTTGACTGCCTTTCTCTCTTTATCTCCATTATTAATCTCTCTCTCTCTCTCTCTCTCTCTCTCCTTCCCCCTCATCCTTCTTTCTTCCTTCTTCCTTCACAGTTTCCTTCCTTTCCATGCACTAGTACCATCTAAATCACGTGTATACATTCAAATTCCTCATGACAGAACGATTATCAGCATAATTCTGGGGACTTGTCACATAAACAGCCGTGACTGAAGGAGAGGCGAGAGCTGTGCGGAAGGTTGTAGCGAGTGTTTTGAAGACATTATTAAGACACTGTACAACGTAAGGTTTTCTCTTCCCTATTCTGAACTGACTGAAGGATTAGAAGTTAGGTAGCTAGGTGGGCGTACTGTGGTTCCTCCGAGGCGTGAATTCTGGAAATGTCCTTCTGTGTTCATCTGTACTTTTTGTCTTTATTCTGTGTTCTTGTCCCCCGCGCTGACCAGTGTAGTAGCAGGAAAGCAGAGCCAATTCGGAGCTTTGAAATTAAATGGCTTATATTTATAGGTAAGGATGTCAGGTGGATATAGGTAGGTATGTTTGATAATGAGGCTGCCACGTGTAGGCCTACTGGTTTCTTGCAGCTTCTCTTGTGTTCTTGTTCTTCAGTACCTGGAGGGAGTGACAGTGTAGGAAGATGCTGGAACATAAAACCACTTGACAGCGCCAAAACTCGAGTGAAACATACACACCTATTATTCATATCTATAAGTGTATCATATATTTTGAATCTCTCTAATGACGTAGCACTAATAGTCTGATTGTTGGGTCTACTTAATTCTTCTATCATTTTATTTGAGAACGGGATAAGAAAAGGGATACGAGGATATGTCTCCGTGTGCAAGATGGGAAATGATAAGGAATTCAAGCGTAAAGAAAGTATTTATTTATTTTCTATTTTATTTTATTTTATTTATTTATTTATTTTTTTGTGTCTGTGTGTGTGTGTGTGTGTGTGTGTGTGTGTGTGTGTGTGTCCATATTATCCTCCCTCTTTCAGTCACATCTATCATCTAACCTTTCTCTTCATTATCTCCTTTCTCCTTCACACCACACCATGTCTTCCTCATCCCTCCCTCTTCTTCTCTTACCTCTTGCAAGATCTTCTCTCCTTCCTTCTTTCCTTTTTTTTTTTTTTCTCCCTCCGTCTTGTAGCTCATTTTCTCTCTCACCCTCCCTCTCTCCCCTATTTCTTCCCTTCTCTCCTTCTCTTTCTCTCTCCCTCCAGCCTGCAACATATTAGCAACGTTGGCAACCCGGGGCAAGAAATGGGCGTGGTTTGTGTTGACATTTCTTAGCCACGCCCCCCTCCCCCACCCTCTCTCTCTCTCTCTCTCTCTCTCTCTCTCTCTCTCTCTCTCTCTCTCTCTCTCTCTCTCTCTCTCTCTCTCTCTCTCTCTCTCTCTCTCTCTCTGATGTTCGTTCTTTATTTTTTTCCATTTCTTTTTATTTATTCTTTTTTATGCATTTTTATTGTTTTTCCAGTAGTTATTAAATAGTTTCCCATACTCTTCTTCTTCTTCTTCTTCTTCTTCTTCTTCTTCTTCTTCTTCTTCTTCTTCCTCTTCCTCTTCCTCTTCCTCCTTCTTCCTCCTCCTCCTCCTCCTCCTCCTCCTCCCCCTCCTCCTCCTCCTCCTCCTCCTCCTCCTCCTCCTCCTGACTACTAAATCCTCTGGCGTAAAATCAGGTGACAACTTCGAGACTTCTAGCGGCACTGTCTCCTTCCTTCCCTCCCTCCTTCTTTCCTACATTCCCTCCCTCCCTCCCTCCCTCCCTTCCTTCCTTCCTCCTTCCCTCCCCTTCATCCTTGCTCTCCCCTTCATCATTTTTCCTTTCATCCCTACACTCCATTTTCTCTCCTCCTCCTCCTCCTCCTCCTCCTCCCTCCTCCTTCTCTACTTGTTCCTTCCTTTGCCTCGTTCTTCCCCTCCTTCCTTCACCTCCATCACCGTTCCTCCCCCATTTTTTTGTTTTTTTTGTTGGACTAGAGAGAGAGAGAGAGAGAGAGAGAGAGAGAGAGAGAGAGAGAGAGAGAGAGAGAGAGAGAGAGAGAGGGAGAGAGAAGGGAAATGAAAAAAAGGTGAGTGGTTGTAATAAGAAGTAAGAGAGAAAAGAAGGAAAGACGAAAAGAAGGAATATAGGAAGAAAAGAAAGGAAGGAAGGAAGGAAGGAAGAAATAGATAGAAGAAAAAGAAAAGAATGAGGGGAAATAGTTACGTTGATGTAATAATGAGAGAAAGAGAGAGAGAGAGAGAGAGAGAGAGAGAGAGAGAGAGAGAGAGAGAGAGAGAGAGAGAGAGAGAGATGGAGCGGAGGTAATCAAAACATAAATCAGTACTCTCTCTCACTCAAAACACACTCACTTTCGGAAAACAAGCAAAAAAAAAAAAAAAAAGCGAGGGGGGCCAAAATAATGTTAGTCCGCCATAACGACTCGCCTGGCCCGTGGTGTAAACAAACAACGTGCCTCGAGTGCCCAGGGTTCGGTTCCCGCCGCCGCCCGACACGCCGCCGCTTCGTCTCCTTGTCATAACCAGCAACAACATTACATTGCTCCTCCCTCACCCTTCCTCACCCTCCCTCTCCCTTACTCTTTCTCTCCCTCATCCTTCCTCCCTTTTCTCAGCCTCTCATCGTTTTCTTAGCCTCTCTTCCTTCTCTTTCTTTTGTGTTTTTCTTTATTTTATTTTTTCTATTTTCTCTTCCTTACCCTTCCTCTCCCTCAGCCTCTCTTTTATTTCTCTTAGTTCCTTCCTTTTTTTCCTTTGTGATTTTTGAGTGTTTTTTTTTCTCTCTTTTAGTTTTCCTGCTTTCTTCTCTTTATCCTACTCTCTCTCTTACTCTTCTTCTTTCTCAACCTCTCCCGTATTTTCTTAGCCTCTTTCATCCTTCTTTTGTGTGTTTCTCTTCTACCTTTCGCTCTTCTTCCTGTTCTGTCTCCATCACCCTTTTCCTCTCTCATCCTTCGTCTTCCTCTTCCTGTTCTCTCTTTTAGCCTCTCTTATAATTTATCAGTTTGTCTTTCTCTTTCGTTTTTGTTTGCCTCCTTCGTTTTTCCTCCTCTTTCCTCTGCTCTCTTCTTTTATCCTACTCTTCCTTATTCTTCGTGTTCCTCCTCCGCCTTCCCTCAGCTTCTTCTTCTTCTTTGTTCCTTCCTTCCTTCTCTTCTCCCTTTCTCTCTCTCACCTCCCTCTCTCTTACATTACTCTTCTTAGCTCTTCCTTCACCCTTTCCTTCCTCCCCCCATTTCTCCCTCACCCTTTCCTCCCTCTTCCTTCCCCTCCCTTCTCCCGTACCTTGTCCCTCACTGCCCCTCCACAATACTCTCCCCTCCCCTTCTCCTTCCCCTCCCTTACCATTTTCCATACCCCCCATCTTGTCCTCCATTCTCTGTGTCTATCCCCTCTCCCTTACTCTCCCAAGCTCTTCCTCCCTCCCCCTTATACCATCTGCATGCCCCACTCTCCCCTCTCCCCTCAGTCCTCACATTGACTCAAATCCACACGCCTCTTCTTCCCATCCGCCCACATCCACCCTCACCCTCTCCCCCACTCTTCCTCATCTCTCCTTCACCTCTTCCTCCATCACGAGTGTTTCTGAAAATATCGGCGGCTATTTTAATTAAAAGTTCTGCTCCGCCGCCTCTTTTAAGCTGCCATTTCACACCGCACCGCCAAATAAGGAGGAGAAACAGGAGCCGAGGGGAGAGTTACACGCTTGGCCCTCAATTAACATGTTGCTGGTAATAGTTGTGTCTGTCTGTCTGTCTGTCTGTGTTTTGTATTGATCTGTTTGTTTATTTGCTTTTATTTTATTTATTTTTTATTTGATTTTTGTTTTTTTTGTACGTTTATTTTTTTCTATCATTTTTTTTTGTTTGTTTATTTGTTTATTTATTTGTTTATTTTGTTTTGCTTACGCCTCAGTCTCTCTCTCTTCTTTACCTTCACCTCTCCTTGCTGATACTTCCGTTGGGGGTGCTGTGCTAGTGTGTCTCTATCCTGTGCAGCCAATCGTGTTTCCTCTGCCATAAAGGGACGATGATAACAACAACAACAACAACAACAACAACAACAATACTCTATCTACACACCAGGCCAGCAATCCTGCACAGGGTGGCCCCAGACAAAGGCACCACACACTCATACATACACACACGATGCCACGCCGAGCCCCTGGTGGAATGGTATAGTCTCGTGGATCACCCTACTACTCCCATTACTACTACTACTACTACTACTACTACTACTACTACTACTACTACTACTAATAATAATAATAATAATAATAATAATAATAATAATAACAGTGATAATTAATGAATACAGCAATGTCTCCCTTCTACCCTAGCGCCGCCCTCTCCCAGTCTTCCCGTCTCTTCCCTGCTGGAGAAAATAGTTCATCATATTCATGGCCTCTCTCTCTCTCTCTCTCTCTCTCTCTCTCTCTCTCTCTCTCTCTCTCTCTCTCTCTCTCTCTCTCTCTCTCTCTCTCTCTCTCTCTCTCTCTCTCTCTTCCAGTAAATGCAAAGAGTTAACCAATATCTTCCCTTCTTTATCTCCTCCTCCAAAGCTAATAAGCTCGGGAATAGTTTGCCTTCATCATCATCATCATCATCATCATCATCATCACTATCTTCATTTTTCTGTCTCCCTCGCTCCCTCCCTCCCTCTCTTGCCTGCCTTCCTTCTTTCCTTCCTTCCTTCTGTAAGACTCAAAACTCTGTCCAAAGGGAAAGCATCATCATCAGCAGCAGCAGCAGCATCAGGTTATATATCCTATGCTGTGCTATTTCAGAATTCTATCAAGCTCAACATTTTATAAAGCTTCTGATAGAGGAGGTTATTTCTTTTTTACCAGTTTTTTTTTTTTTGTACTCTTTCTCTTTTCGACTCTTCCTCTTTTTTCCTCTCTCTCTCTCTCTCTCTCTCTCTCTCTCTCTCTCCTTTGCTTGTGCTTAAAGATTTTTTTTTTTTTTTCATGTTTTCCAAAAGGTTACCGTGATTCAAGATTCTACCAGCTATTAGTTCAAATTTCGCTTCTTTATTCAAGGGATAGTCTGGCGGTGGTGTGTGCGTGGCGTCAGCAGTGCATATAGTGGTGGTGCTAGTGGTAGTTACGGCGGGTGGTGGTGGTGGTGGTGGTGGTAGTAGTAGTAGTAACAAGATCATCATCAACAGCAATATCTCTCCTTTTAACATTTTTATTACTCTCGTTATTAGTAATACCAGTGCATTCTACAAGTAACAACAGCGACAACACTATCACCTACTACTGTTAATACTTCTGCAACAACAACAACAACAACAACAACAACGACAGCCACTACTACTACTACTACTACTATTACTACTACTACTGCTACTACTACTACTACTACTACTACTACTACTACTACTACTACTACTACTACTACTTCTTTTGTCACTGCAACTAATGATAATATTGATGACGGCGATAATGAAGATGACGGTGATGATGATGATGACGATAAGGATAACGATAACGATAACCACAGTGTGCTCAACCTGGCGCTACACTGAGACTTCTCCGAGTGTTCCAGAGGTGTACAACTGCACATGAAGGACATAACAACATGTAGATCAAGTTTTAGATCTGATAGTTTTGGGACATAGTTTATTTTACCCTATGAAACCCTGAACATTCCGACTAACCTGTTTATTTAAGCCAGTGAAATCCTGAACATTCTGACTAACCGATCCTTGACAAATTTACCTGGGCTCGCTCATGTGCACTAGGCCCATGACGTCCTATTGCTGGCCAGACAACGGCGACGCTACCCAGACAACACACAAACGCACAAACAAATGTCTAGGTATGCAGACTCGCAGTTAAATACTTTCTGGTAACCCTGATGTCTTTTGGCTATACGATATTTAAAGGGAAGATAAATGAAGAGAAGCTAAGAAGCCCCTTTGAGGATGCCGGCCATTACTGCGTGTGTTGTGAAGGTATAGTAATCGCGGCGAGAAATGGTGAGCTTGTTTTGAGCAGCATTCTAAGTTTTGTTAATTCTGCCCAGACGGATTGTTCTGGTGACACGCTGATGGGCGCCGCCTGCTCTTTTTATTCGCGTGAAATAAAAGCGGCTAAAACTACTTTGTCCTGTGTACTTCATAAGGATATAACTTGGTGACTGACAGCAGCAGCAACAACAACAATAACAACAACAGCTTCAACAACAACAACAACAACAACAATAACAACAAAACAAATTCTGCTACTACAACAACACTACTAGTAAAGAACAAGTATTACCGCTGCTGCCACTACTACTACTACTACTACTACTACCATCAACAACAACAACAACAACAACAACACTACACCACTACTACTACAACAACCATTACAACAAGAATGTCGATGAAATACTAAGTTTGAAATTAAAGACCTGAAAAGAAAACGAAGATTACACACACACACACACACACACACACACACACACACACAAGACGTTACCCAGCCATCTATCATAATGTTCGTAAACACACATTCCTTACTCTCCTCCCCCCTTCCCCCTCCCCTCCCACAGTAAGACCAGTCAGCCTCTTCTTTCCTACTTTCCCTCCCCTCTCTCCCTTCCTCCCTTCCCCAAGAGGCTGTAGGTGAAGGAAATATTCAAAACAGACATGCTTAAGTACTGTGCCACAAAGAGGGCACAACTCACTCAAAGGGAGAGAGAGGGGGAGAGGAAGGTCTGAAGTGAGAAAGGGAGAGAAAGGAAGGGAGGAAGAAAAAGGAGAGAGCATAGGAGGGGCTGACATGGGAGAGAAAAAATGTGAAAAGTGGGAAATGGCTGAGGATATGTTAAAGAGAGAGAGAGAGAGAGAGAGAGAGAGAGAGAGAGAGAGAGAGAGAGAGAGAGAGAGAGAGAGGGAGGGTGGGGGGCTGGTTCCATAGCTCATATCTGCTCAGAAATAGATGTAGTTTTATATTCTACCACTCTACATCCCTCACCCCTCTCTCTCTCTCTCTCTCTCTCTCTCTCTCTCTCTCTCTCTCTCTCTCTCTCTCTCTCTCTCTCTCTCTCTCTCCCCTCCTCACCTTTCCCAGCCCCTCTGACATGCCCGTGTCCTCATATTTAAGAAACTCTCCTTCCCCTTGCATCTCCCCATCTCCCCTCGTTCTGTACTACATTTCCTCCTTCCCCTCTTTGCCTCCCTGCCCTCCCCCCATCCCCTTCCCCTGTGCCGCACGCCTTACCTGGCCTCAAACACACCTTTCGTAACCCTTTCCCCTCCACACCTCATCTCTTTTCCCTCTTTTCTCCTCTTACGAATGCTTCAAGTGTGTTTATTTTATTTTATTTTTATTTTTTATTTTTAGTTTTGCTTGGAATAAAGTTGTAACTGTGCATGAGAGAGAGAGAGAGAGAGAGAGAGAGAGAGAGAGAGAGAGAGAGAGAGAGAGAGAGAGAGAGAGAGAGAGAGACAGAGAGATAAGACAGTAAAACACAGCCAATTACGTTATCTAATTTTTATATATTTCCTGTCACTTACGCCTCTCTCTCTCTCTCTCTCTCTCTCTCTCTCTCTCTCTCTCTCTCTCTCTCTCTCTCTCTCTCTCTCTCTCTCTCTCTCTCTCTCTTAATACATCATCTTAACTATTTTCTTTCATTATTTTTCTTTCTTTTTTTCTTTCGGTTCTTTCCTTCTTTCCTTGTTTGGTTTCTGTCTTTCTTCTCTCCTTTTCTTCTTCCTAATTTTCGTATTTCCTTCTTATTTTCTCTTCCTCCTTATTACCGCCAACCAATTTATCATTTTCCTTCTTCCCCCTTCCTTTTCTCTGCTTGTCTGTCTGTCAGTCTGTCTGTCTGTCTGTTTGTTTGTCTGTCTGTCTGCCTGTCTATCTCCCTGTCTGTCTGCCTGTCTGTCTGTCTGTACGTCAAACTTTTTTTTCTGTCTGTCTGCATGTATCTCTCTCTCTCTCTCTCTCTCTCTCTCTCTCTCTCTCTCTCTCTCTCTCTCTCTCTCTCTCTCTCTCTCTCTCTCTCTCTCTCTCTCTCTCTCTCAACCCTGCTTTTATCTCTCCAAAAACTTGCAGCCTTTCTTTTCCTCCCCTCCTCTCCTTCCGTCCCTCCCTGCAGTTTTTCCCTCTCTTCTTCCTCCTCCCCGGCAGGTATAAGGTGACGGAGGCGAGCGTCACCCTGCCCGTCCCGCTATCAAGGCCCTCACACCATCTGGGGATCGGATGGGCACTGCTACCCCCCATTTCCACTCCCCCTTTCTTCCCCTCTGTTCTGTCGCCTCTCCTCTCTCCCTGGTTCCTCTCTCTTCAAATTTTGTAGCTCCTTATCAGTCTTACTTTCTTTCTCTCTCTCTCTCTCTCTCTCTCTCTCTCTCTCTCTCTCTCTCTCTCTCTCTCTCTCTCTCTCTCTCTCTCTCTCTCTCTCTCTTTCTCTGCTTTTTTGGCTAACTTTCCTGTCTTTCGTTGTTTTTCTTATCGTTATCTGTATTCCTCTTTCTTTTCTTAATTTTCTCTCTTTCTCTCTTCTTCCTCGTATCCTTCCATGTTTTCATTTTTATTTCTCTCTCTTCCTCTAGCTTTTGTTACCGTGTGTTCTTATTATTTTTTTTGTTTCATTTCCTCTTCATCATCACTTTTTCATCCTCTCTTCGTTTTTTCCTTCCCTCACTTTTTTTCCTCCATTTTTTTTCTCTTCTATTTAATTATTATTTTTATTACAATTTATTTCATTAGTTGATAATTTTACTATTTTCTATACGTCTCCTCCATTATTATATTAAGAAACCGGATACTTAAAATACTTACGAGGATTATTGTTGTTTTTATTTACCTATTTATTTATTTACTTTTATTTTTATTTATTTACGTACTTATTTGTTTATTTTTTTTATTTTTTTAAGTTAAGGTAATATTTTGTGTTGATGGTCGACTAACTTATCTCAAAACATTAAAGTCTCACCTTAACTCGTCTGCTTATTAACTCATTTTGATTAATATGCACTTATCTTGATTTTATGATTATACTCTTCAGATAATTCACGTATGGTTATTACTTGAAGCCTCTCTCTCTCTCTCTCTCTCTCTCTCTCTCTCTCTCTCTCTCTCTCTCTCTCTCTCTCTCTCTCTTGGTTTCTTTTACATTTTTTCTTCCTTTTCTTTCTCTTTTCCCTCCTTTTGCTCTTTCTCCTCTTCTTCTTGTCGTTTCCTTCTCTTCTTTTCTTCTTGATTTCAAATTCTTCTTTCTCCGTTTTTTTTCCTCTTTTTTTCTTTCGTTTATTTCCTCCGTCTCCTCCTTCCGTTCATTTCCTTCCCTACTTTACTGTTCTTTTTCTCTTTCCCTCTTAATTTTTCTTTTCTCCGTTTTCTTTCACTTTTTTTTCCAGTTTTACTCATATTTAAATTTTCCTCATTGTATTGATAACTATTTTTTCTTTGTTTCTTCTTTTTTCGCTTCGTGTGTGTGTGTGTGTGTGTGTGTGTGTGTGTGTGTGTGTGTGTGTGTGTGTGTGTGTGTGTGTGTGTGTGTGTGTGTGTGTGTGTGTGTGTGTGTGTGTGTGTGTGTGGTTAGCCAGCTTACATGATTAGCCAGAGTTGTTAAGCTTAATTTAGAAACAAGACACATTTTTTTTTTTACATCTTCCCTTTTCTTTTTGTACATTTTTTTTTATTTATGATATATTCGTCTTTTTTCTCTTTTTTTTCTTGCATCCCCACTCGTCCCCCTGTTTTCTCTCCCTCTCCCCTCTCCCCTCTTTCCCCTCTCCCCTTTCCCCTTTCCCCTCTCCTTCTCTCTCCCCCGCAAGACCATTCCCCTTCCCATTATCGCAAGCTGCCAGCCTCTCTAATAATATTCCCTTTTTTTCTCACTTGGCAGGGAGACAAAAAGGTGGTGGCGTCACGCACAGCCTTGTGACCTCACCACGCCGCGCCGTGACTCGTGTGGTGAGTGTGCGTACGTGTGTGTGTGTGTGTGTCTCTCTCTCTCTCTCTCTCTCTCTCTCTCTCTCTCTCTCTCTCTCTCTCTCTCTCTCTCTCATTAAGTTTTTCACGGTTAAGATGTGGCGGCGATTGATTAATTGATTGATATATGCGGCGGTCATGTTATGTGTGTGTGTGTGTGCGTGCGTGTGTCTGTGTGTACGTGTGAGTGTGAGTGAAATGTCTTGAGGCCACCGCGCGATAATTAAAGTGACGCAATAACATTAACAAAGAGAGTAAAGGAGGAAGGAGAGATAACATGCCGAAGATCAAAAGGCCCTGTTTCTCTCAACCTTCCTCGCCTCACCTCAATAAGCGGACATTGATACATAACTCGCCCTCCCCCTCCTCCCTCACCCCCATCCCCTCCTCCCCCACCCCCTCCTCCCTCATTAAGCCTCCCTCCCCCTCCTCCTTCACCTCCAAACCCCTTCCTCTTCCCCTTCACCTCCACTCCTCACCCATCTCCTTCCCCTTTCCATCCCTCAGCCAATCCCCCTCTCTCCCCTTCCACCCCTCCCTTCCTCCCTCACCTCCACCCCCGTCCTCATCCCTCCACCTTTTCTCAGCACACCTGTAGCCGCCCCCACCCCCTCTTACCTCCCCCAGTGGCCCCTTCTTTCCTACCTGTCCCCCTCACCTGGTAATTAGTCATCGCCAGGTAACCCAAGGCGGTGAGTACCTGGTATTTTTTTTTATGATTTTTTTATTATTTTTTTTATTATTATTATTTTATTTATTTATTTTTTTTTTTTTACTTAGTACCCTTTCCTCCCGCAGGTCACTTGGGAGAGAGCTGTGCAAGGTGAGAGGGAAGGTGTGAGAGGTGAAGGGACAGAGGAAGAGTTGAAGGGTGTTGTGTTAAGCAGGTGTGACTGAAGGGCAGGAGGGAAAGCATACTGGGCGGGAAGGGAAGGAAAGGGAAGGGAAGGGAAGGGAAGGGGAAAGATGTTAGTGTGAGATAATGTAAGGAGGAAGAGGAGGAGGAGGAGGTGATGGAAGAAGAGGAAACAGTAAGAAAGAGGCTTTAAGGGGAAGAAAAAAAAAAGGGGAGAGGAATGGGGAGGGGGGAGCAGAGTGAAGGGATGTTATTGTGAGGGAAAAGTGAGAGGAGAGAGAGAAGGGAAGAGTAGGTATTAGTTTAAGAAACGAAAAAAAAAAAGAGTAGGAAGAACGTCACTGTGAGAGGAAAAAAAAATGAGAAAAGTGAGAAAAAAAATGAGGAAGAAACGCAGGAGGGAAGAAATTAAACCAAGACGAATGAAAGGGATACAAGTCAACACCTTTATCCCTCTGATTGGTCACACCTGCACATCCCTCCCCTCTCAACCCCACGCCCCTCTTCTCCTACCTACACCCCTATCCCTTTAGCGTGCTTAGGCCAGGTGCGGACACTAGCACAGGTGTGGGGCGGCGAGGGGGCGTGATGGATATTAGGTAAATGAGTAGCTTGAATGTAAATAAGTGAACGAGTTCCTGAATTACCTAAAAATATGAAGACTCGCTACTGGTGCATACATCATTCACTGCTGATTTACTGACTGGAGGCACGACTTGAGCTTAGATGTTTATGAGGAGGAGGAGGAGGAGGAGGAGGTAGAGGTGGAGAAGGAGGAAGAGGTAGCAAAGAAGGAGGAAGATGTGAAGGAGAAATGTCACGCCGGTATACAACAGCGTATTAATATTGACAGTTCTATCTGGTCTTACGTCCTAAATAACCCGCTGCCCGTCCCTCCCTCGTGTGGCCGTGACAGACTGGCAGTATCCGACGCGGAGGCACTGAGAGGGAGAGAGGGAGAGCGACGCGTTACAGCCGACACAGCCCCAGTACGCCATGAGCTGCACAGGGTTGCATCACGCTGTATGGCTGGAATGGAAAGGATGCGTTGATTGCACCGTCGTTGATAGAAAAACGAGTTATTGGAGGTTTTAAGTGTGTTTTATTTTTCCATGTACAAAGGTTTCAAGGACAAAACAAATGCAGGAAAAAAAATATCCAGTTTATTCATCCCCAATAAAAGATAATCAGGAAAAATAGAGAAAATATATATATAAAAAAAAAGGTCCAATTCAGTTTCCTGGAATTGTATCTACAGGAGCTGAAGCAGTGCAGGTTATGTAGCAAAGTCCAATGAAGCCTTTTTTTTTTTTTTTTTTTTTTTTGATCTTATGGAGAGTAGATTATGAGGCGTCAGTGATGGGGCAGTGTCGTTTCTGTGTGTGTGTGTGTGTGTGTGTGTGTGTGTGTGTGTGTGTGTGTGTGTGTGTGTGTGTGTTCGGCTCAGTGAATTGATTATTTTATTTTTCGTTTACTTCTAATAACTGACAAGTATTCTTTCTCGTTCTCTGAGTTAAATAGTCTTTCCTTTCATTTACAGTTCATTAGTATCGTCTTTCTATCGTTTTTTTTTGTGAATTAATTATAAACACCTTCCTTTTAACTGGTAAGACCTTCCTTCCTTCCTTCTTTCCTTCCTTCCTTTCTTCCTTCCTTCTTAGAGTAACCCAGTGTCTTGATGGGGAGTTAACTGGTACTTTCTTTACTGATATATTTAAAAAAAAACACGAGTATTAGAGAGCTTAGAAGATTCATTCTATTTAATTTTAGATCTTTTTAATTCTTTGTTTTATTAATTTTTCTTTCTTTTTTATATTCTACTTTATCTTACTCATTTTTTTTATTTCTTTATTCTATCTATTTTTATTACTATTTCTTTCTTTCTTTATCATCACTTTTTTTTTCACCTTTTGCTACCATTTAGAAAAAAAACAATAACAGATAACTAAGAACGCGCAAACACTCCAAGCACGGACACCTTCACTTAGCAAGGCACGGACAAAGCAAATCCCGCTTATTCATCCCCAATAGAAAATAGCCAAGAAAAAAAAAAGAGAAAATAGAAAAAAATAATACAGTTTCCTGGTGAATCGGTAGACGAGCGGCTGACGTCAGTAAATACGTACGTAGGTTGTGTGGCGCTGTAAAAATAACCAGCACGACTAAAGAAAGTATTTGTCAGATGATGGACCAGACTCAGGCAATGGTGACGTGAAGAAAGGCCGGATGGAGAACGTGTGAGGTAGGTTAGGTTAGGTTAGGTTAGGTTTGGTTAGGTTATGTTTGGTTATGTTTGGTTAGGTTTGGTTAGGTTTGGTTAGGTTAGGTATGGTTAGGTTAGGCTTGGTTATGTTTGGTTAGGTTAAGTTAGGTATGGTTAGGTTAGGTTATGTTTGGTTAGGTTATGTTTGGTTATGTTTGGTTAGGTTAGGTTAGGTATGGTTAGGTTAGGTTATGTTTGGTTAGGTTTGGTTAGGTTAGGTTAGGTTAGGTTAGGTTAGGTATGGTTAGGTTAGGTTAGGTTTGGTTATTCTAGACTTGGTTAGGTTAGGTTAGGTTTGGTTAAGTTAGGTGTGGTTAGGTTAGGTTATGTTTGGTTATGTTTGGTTAGGTTAGGTTAGGTATGGTTAGGTTAGGTTATCTTTGGTTAGGTTTGGTTAGGTTTGAGGTATGGTTAGGTTAGGTTAGGTATGGTTAGGTTAGGTTAGGCTTGGTTAGGTTAGGTTAGGTTAGGTTTGGTTAAGTTAGGTGTGGTTAGGTTAGGTTTGGTTAAGTTAGGTTTGGTTAAGTTAGGTTTGGTTAGGTTAAGTTTGGTGAGATTAAGTTAGGTTAGGTTACGATGTGATATACTCTTTCTCGCTCTCTCTCTCTCTCTCTCTCTCTCTCTCTCTCTCTCTCTCTCTCTCTCTCTCTCTCTCTCTCTCTCTCTCTCTCTCTCTCTCTC
>NC_087151.1:4755000-4757500 GCF_035594125.1 Scylla paramamosain | reverse complement strand
CCACCGCTACAATGTCCACCGTAAACATCATCACCAGCTGCATTAGTTAAACATCCTAGTCACTGTTACCACTCTACATTTCTTTCTCCACCACTCCACTACCTCCTCCTCCTCCTCCCTCCTCCTCCTCCTTCACCACTATTACCACTACAGACTACTATACATCATTTCACCACCACCACCACCACCACAAACATTCACAGACTCCATATCACAACCACTTCCACACACTCCATCTCTTCAACCACTACTCAATCACCTTCTCTCCACCACCAACACCACCACCACCACCACCACCTCATCAACTACTACTCTCACCCACCCTCTTCACCACCACCGTCACCCCCTCCTCACCCCCCGAAGAGCAGCGCGAGCGAGTGAGTGAGTGAGTGAGAGTGTGTGAGTGATCCTTTCCGTAATCGTGTCAGCGGTTCTCCCTCCGTCTCGCTCACAAAAGACACTGAAGGATTTTCAAATTAATTTCAATAGGATTGTCAACTCGCTATCTTCCTTTAGAGTCTTTGAGAGTTGATTAAATCATATGGCAGCGCCCGCGTGTTGCATTTGCTCGATTATACTTGTGGTCCGGCTGTGTGTGTGTGTGTGTGTGTGTGTGTGTGTGTGTTATTTGGAGACTCTTAGTTGTGGTGAAAGGGAGGGAGAGAGGGAGAGAGGAAGGGAGGGGTTGCACGGAGGACGAGAGAGAGGGAGAGAGAAGAAATCAGTTGGGAGGAGAGGAGAGGAGTGGGGGACGAGGAGGAGGAGGAGGTAATGATGATGGCCGGCGCAGGACACGGCGAGAGAGAGAGAGAGAGAGAGAGAGAGAGAGAGAGAGAGAGAGAGAGAGAGAGAGAGAGAGAGAGAGAGAGAGAGAGAGACCTACAAACAACTGACGCAAGGGCAAGAATATACAAACTAAAAAAAAAAAAAAAAATAGAAAAATAAACAAATAGAATCAAATCAAATAATGATGACCAACAACAACAACAAACAACAACAAACAACAACAACAACAACAACAACAACAACAACAACAACAACAACACCGTATGACACAAGAACGAGGAACAGAAGTAATGAATAATGGAAAGAATGAATAGAGGAGGAGGATTAAGATATGAAGAGAGACACAGAGAGAAAGAGAGAAAGAAAGAGGAGAGGTGGACGAGGAGGAGAAAAGGGGGAAAGGAGGGGAGGAAAGGGAAAGGAAGAGAGGGGATTAGAATGGAAAACAGAAGATTGATCGAGGCAGGAAGGGAAATGGTCAGCTGTTGTTTGCATCCAAGATTAATTAAAATGATAAGATAAGAGGCGGAGGGAGAGAGAGAGAGAGAGAGAGAGAGGAGAGAGAGAGAGAGATGAGAGAGAGAGAGAGAGAGAGAGAGAGAGAGAGAGAGAGAGAGAGAGAGGAGAGAGAGAATACGGAAGCGGAAATATGGCAGTCTTTACCAAACACTCCTTCAATGCTATCGTGAATTAGATTGAAAAGAGGAAATGAAATAATGCAGACGATGAAGAAAGAGGATAAAACTTTGATGAATGAGAAGAGTGAGAAAATAAATAAACGAGGTGGAAAACAAAAACGAATCCACGTGCGTATGAGAGAGAGAGAGAGAGAGAGAGAGAGAGAGAGAGAGAGAGACGTGAAGGGGAAAAGTAAAAGCGGCAACAGAAGGAGGCAGGGAGGGAGGGAGGGAGAGAAGGATGGAGGGAGGAAAGGGAGGAGGGAGGGAGGGAGGGAGGTATAGAGAAGCACTGGACGGGGTGATGGATTACTGCATTACCCTCCCCTTCCCTCTCTGTCTCCCCTCCCTTTCCCCTCCCTATCCCTCCCATCCTTCCCTCCCTTCCCTCCCTCACCTTCACTCACCCACAGTGTCACCCTCACACTGGCCTTTATTCTCTCTCTCTCTCTCTCTCTCTCTCTCTCTCTCTCTCTCTCTCTCTCTCTCTCTCTCTCTCTCTCTCTGAATCCCAATTAATACAGCATCAGTAATACGTAACAAGCGTGGACAGTTCTAATTAATCCTAAGACTAAGTTTTTTTTTTTTTCTACAGTAGCTTCAGAGGTTAAATGGAAGTGGAACTCTGGGTGAAGTTATGAATAGTTTCCTTATTATTGATAACTCCCTTGCTTCCTCTTCTTTTTTTTTTTTTTTTCAGTAGCCACGGGACGTAATCACTTGTTTCCCTGCTGTCTGAACCAGGAGACCGTGTTGAATGGTACGGCAGAGTTACTGTGGCCATCCTTGAATCAGAAAAAAAGAGGAGGACGAGTAGAGAAGGATGCTCGTAAGCGTGAATGTTAAATGAATGACGAATCAAGAGAAACGGAAAGGAGTTGGGGAAAAATAAGATGAGAAGGATATCATCAGAAGACGAGAAAAAAAAAAAAAAAGGAGAGCTGCAAGGATCATGCTTACACGTGCCAGCTTTTTTTTTTTTCAGACATAAAGAAAGAAAAAAAGAAAGAATGTAAGGAAGATAAACGCAATGATAG
>NC_087151.1:4747500-4750000 GCF_035594125.1 Scylla paramamosain | reverse complement strand
ATTGGCCTTTCTGAACCTCCTAAACACCTTCTGAACCTTTTAAACTGCTTTCTTCACCATTTGAATCCCCTTATGAACCTCTTAAGTACATTCTGAACCTTCTGAACACCTTCTAAACCCCTTAAATACCCTCTGAACCTTTCAAGCACATTCTAACCCTACTTAACACCTTCTGAACCTTTTAGCCACCTTCCATGCCCTTTAGATCCCGGCATAGGGCGCTTCAGTCATTCCCAGCACCGAGGCAACACATAAATCTTGGAAAACACTCCAGAGCGGACCCGAATATTTTGTTTCATTTCGATAAATCAGCCCGGGTCGGAGTGCTGGTGGTCGGGGAGGGGAGGGGGGGGGGAGGGGGAGGGGGTGAGGAAGGGGGGGAAGGCTGTTATCCGTCATTTGTAATCCCCGCCGAGCTCCGAGTGACCTCATAATTTGACCTCGACAGACAAGAATGTGCTGGAATGCCTTGGATTTTTCCCGCGTCGCCGCTAATGCTTCACCCCGGCCAGCAGCAGGCAGGCAGCGCTCTCTCTCTCTCTCTCTCTCCTCTCTCTCTCTCTCTCTCTCTCTCTCTCTCTCTCTCTCTCTCTCTCTCTCTGTTATTTTGTTTGGTTTATCTATTTTTTTTAAAGGGGAGGGTTTTGTTGTTGTTGTTGTTGTTGTTGTTGTTGTTGTTGTTGTTGTTGTTGTTGTTGTTGTTGTTGTTGTGGTAGAATGATTGTTTTGTTTATATTGGTCGGGTTTTTCCTTAGTAATAGTAGTAGTAGTAGTAGTAGTAGTAGGTGGTGGTGGTGGTGGTGGTGGTAACAACAACAATAACAATACTACATACTACATACTACTACTACTACTACTACTGATGATGATGATAATAACAATAATGAAAGCAAGAGCAACAATAACAACAATGATAATAATAATAATAATAATAATAATAATAATAATAATAATAATAATAATAATGATAATAATAATTTAACCATATACCTCATAGTATGGCTACCATCGCCTTCTATGACCCAACTGCTCTTAGGTCACTCAAAGAGCATTGCACCTTCGCCTGATTACGATAAGGAATAAATGCATGGGTGAGAGGACAAATTAACGAGTACAATGTGGCGTAGAGAGTAGCTTGCTTAAATAACAATAAAAAAAATACGAAAGATTTCAAGAACACAACAACATACACAGAACCACAAGAAACCAGTAGGCCTATTACGTGGCAGTTCTTGTGTAAAATGTGTATGCCTATAGCCTCGTATCTATTCCTTATAATCTGCTATTTAACTCTTTACTAACAACGTGATTACTGAGTCTATTTCACTACTTTATTTGTGAACCAATCAGTATCTTCCGATCTCTCTCTCTTTTTTTTTTTTTCATCAATTTCGCTATTTTCCTATCAAACGTCATTCTGCCAACACTCCTTTTAACTAATTTCCTCCTTTATCCCCGCCTTTAGTCTTTATTTCACTATTTCTAATCTAATTTTACCTGCCAGTACTTTACATTACCTTGCAATGAAAACACCAAGCTGTGTCTGTGGTATTGTCTGTCTGTTGTGTCTCCCTACCTCACCCTCCCCCGGTCCTCTCCTCAGCACAGCCCCGGGTGAGTGAGGGAGACACAATACAGAGGCCTCGTGCTGCGCTGGACACACGGAAGGGGCGGCCGCACGGATTAATTCATTATTCATGTTTTTATTCTCTCTCCCTCTGAGGATGGATAGAAGTTTACGGCAGCCTGGGGGAAGGGAAGGAAGAAGGGAGACTTGGAGACTGTGGAGATTAGGAGGTACATACGTAGATAGGTAGATAGGTGGGTGGAAAGATAGATAGATAGGTTGAGTGATAGATTTATTAATTGTTTGTATATAATCTGTCCTTTATCGGCCTTCATGTTAAAGAATCGTGTATATTTATATCTGCGTGATGCTGATGTTGTAACTGCAATGAATGGTGAGTGGGAGTCTTGAAGTAGATGAAGGAAGGTATGAATTAAAAAAAATTAAAAAAAAGGAAAAAAAGATAACGACTTGCTGGTGAGAGGAAATGCAGACACAGGCTGTAAATGACTGAGTGAAGCTGTGCGTGGATGAATCAATGTTGCAGCTTCTCTCAGGTTCAGGTGAATAAAGACAATGGTGAATGACTTCTAAAATCAGTATCGACAATTATTTTTCTTATTTCCTCCCCACTTGAAAAAAAATAAAAAATTCCAGCATAGGCCTAACAGATTTCATGCCTATTCAAAACCACCCCTTTCATTCTCTCCCCTCCCCAAATGTACCCTTTACTTCCGCTCCTCACTCCCTTCTTCAGTATCTATCTCTGCTCTCTTCTTCCTCCTCCCCCCTCTCAGATTCTCTCCCCTCCCTCATTCCTCCCCTTCCTTTCCTTCATTTCCCATCCTCCCCTCCCCCCTCAGCCGTCAACAATTAGCCTCCTAACAAGGGGACAATTAGGCTGACCATCATTTGTGACCACGTGACTACCTC
>NC_087151.1:4722500-4742500 GCF_035594125.1 Scylla paramamosain | reverse complement strand
TATGAACTCGGCAGTTTAGCAGCGTCATACCCTTGAATATAATTATATTTCTTGATTTTTTATTTTGTGACTGTTTTTCGGAACGACTTACTGCTGCGAGCAGTTCTTCTCAAAACTTACCCTGGCAAAGAGTAGACTGCGCTCCAGACTGACCGATGCAAACCTGGAAAACCAGTTGCGAGTAGCATCATCAACAGTACCACCTAACATCACGCGCCTCGCCAAAGAGAAGCAGTTCCAGCCGTCACATTAGAGGTGAGTTAAATGAGTGAAAAAATAATTGATAACTTTTTATGGCCCGCGAATTATATTAAAAATATCTAAATGGCCCTTGACAGAACGAAAGTTCCCCACCCCTGCTTTACATTTTGACGACCGCTCTTGACTCTGTTTGGGGACCGGCAGTTCAGTTAGCCTTTTTTTTTTTTTCTTTTCTTTCTTTATAGTTTTGTTGCCCTTGGCCGGTGTCCCTCCTACATAAAAAAAGAAAAAAGAAAAAAATATATATCCTCTACTTTGTCTAACGTCCAGTCCGTTCATTGCGCCAAGTGGCCTCGTTGTTGTTTTGTTTATAGCGTACTAGTGAGGCATTCGTCAGCACCAATGCTCCATAAAGTGCGGCGTGGCAGAATACCAGATCTGCGCGACTCACAAAAAACGGTGGAGTTTCTGAGTAAGACAGATAATGCCTGGGGACGTATTGCTGCCCCAGACGATCACTGACTCTTGAAACACTGTCTTGCTGATAATGTCTGATGTAACTGGAATTTTGTTCGTTTCCTTAATTCTCGACTTTTTTTTTCTTTTTAATATTTTAGCTTGATTGCTCCGTGCTTCATCTGTTACTTGGATCTTACTGCTGTGAAAGTAGAAGACAGACAGACAGACAGACAGGCAAGCAGACAGATAGGCAGACAGACCCATCGGACTTGGTAATACGTATATGGTGAGTTATTGAGGTCCCTCCGGCCAGTGAGTGTCAAGAGATTAGGTGTGATGTGATGTGATCCGCGTCCCGTTTTCTATGACATCAAACTTCGTGGAGTGGCTTAGCTAAGCGCGTCCATCCCAACACACACACACACACACACACACACACACACACACACACAAAAAAAAAAATAATAATAATAATAATAATTAATTAATTAATTAATTAATTAATTAATTAATTAATTAATTAATTAATTAAATTAAATAATAATAATAATAATAATAATAATAATAATAATAATGATAATAATAATAATAATAATAATAATAATAAATAAATAAATAAATAAACAAATAAAAGAAAAAAGAAAGAAATGTTAAAAAAATAAAAGAAAAAAAAACTCAGATAAAATAAAAAAAAATAAATGGAAAATAAAAAAAAATAAAGGAATAAATAAATAAATGGACAAATTAGTGAATATTACAATACAATAAAAAAAACGTAATATATTAATTAATTATTAATTAATAAGCAACAGAAAACGCAGCAACCAATTCACAGAAAACGATGACGAAACAGAAAGTGAACAAACGAAAAGAAGGAAAAAAAATTAATATGACAATACAAAGAATAAAGGAAAATAAAAAAAACTATACGAGAAATAAAACTTAAAATCTGTAAAAAAAAAAAAAAAAGTGATAATAACCAGAAAAAAAGGACGTTAAAAATATTACGTTCTCTTAATGGAAGACTTTTTATTTATTCATTCTTTTTTTTTTGGTGCAAGGCCGTGAAGACAGGCAGTAATAACTCAGACAGACACACAGACAGACAGACACTCGAAATAGACGTGGGAGAGATTGTCGACCTCACGAAACAGGAATGGAACGCGATGATAACGACTCAGTGCTTTTATGAGAGAGAGAGAGAGAGAGAGAGAGGTGGGAACGAAGCAAGGTAAGGAAAGAGAAAAGAGTGAGGGAGAGACAGGGAGAGAAATGCCTCGAAAAAAAAAAAAACTGAAAGAAAAGTACAGAGTGAGAGGAAAGGAATTGAATTTGTGCTTGTGTGTGTGTGTGTGTGTGTGTGTATGAGAGAGAGAGAGAGAGAGAGAGAGAGAGAGAGAGAGAGACTGCGAGTGCGTTGAGTGACAGAGAAAGATAGACCGAGAAGCGAATAAGACAGAGAAAAAATAACCACAGAAAACGGAAAAAAGGAAAACGTACGTACGATAATTGCAACAAAGCACATGCAAGGACGGTACAATAAAGCAACAAGTCAGCAAGGGAGGGAAGGCAAGCAGTTCAATCAATAAAAATCAGCGTGAGGAGGAGGAGGAAGCAAATAGCGACCTGTCAGTAAGTGAGCAAACAGACTAAACACGCCGAAGACAAGACAAGACAAGACAGGACAGCTGATTCAGGGCAAGACAAACACACTGACAGATAGACGGACGCGCACACAATTATTTTCCAGAGAGAGAGAGAGAGAGAGAGAGAGAGAGAGAGAGAGAGAGAGAGAGTGAGGTCGATGAAGCAATAGAAGGAAGAGAAAGATGAGGAGACAGAAGAGAAGGACGAAAAGGAGAGGAGGAGGAGGAGGAGGAGGGATATAAAACGACAACTTGAAGGACGAAGAACAGGAAGAGAAAGAAGTAGAGGAGGAGGAGGAGGAGAAGGAAGAGGAGGAAGAGGGGGAACGATGAGTGTAGGATTACAATGCAAAGAGAGAGAGAGAGAGAGAGAGAGAGAGAGAGAGAGAGAGAGAGAGAGAGAGAGAGAGAGAGAGAGAGAGAGAGAGAGAGAGAGAGAGCAAAACATTAAGGTACACATTTTATAAAAAGATTCAACATGTTTTAGCTCCATTCATCTAATTACCTTACATGGACAATTAAAGCACAATTAGACCCCCAATCCCCCACCCCCCCACGTTCCCACCTCGAGTAAGAGAGACAGTCACGTGGCCTCCTAAGTGTCCCAGTGACGTTCTTGCTTGAGTCTCGAACCCAGGAACTCGTGATTAGGAGGTGCAGGATCTAACCAGTTCACCACACTCAACCTTCCTTCTTAGAATAGATAAATTAAGTGGGTAAAAAAGAAAAAAAAATACTTAGGAGTCACTGCAGTCCAAGGTTAGAATTTACATAGGATTTATGTTAAAAAATGTTAAAAAATATATATAAAATGCTCTCTTTCTCTCTCTCTCTCTCTCTCTCTCTCTCTCTCTCTCTCTCTCTCTCTCTGGGTAAGTAGTCTCAGCCATAATCCAGAGTGCCAGATAATGACACACCCTTTGTCCGTTTTCTTTAGAGGTGCCTGATCAATAACACCTTCCACACGCTCCTCCTGTTCTTCCTCCTCCTCCTTCTCCTCCTGTTCCTCCTCCTCTTGTTCCTCCTCTCCCACCTCCTCCCACTCCTCCTCCAGTTCCTCGGTGAATAAGTCCTACAAGTATATCAAGACAATCGGGGTGACAAATTATCTCTCGCCTTAATAGTGCATCTTAATCGAGATGTTACGCAACCACCGGCCACCCACGCACACACGCACACACGCACTCACTCACTCACTTACTCACGTCATCACCTCTACATACATCCATACACACGTCCACTGCGACCCTCCCTCACAGCAGGCCTAGTTTAGCTCGTTAGTGATGTGTTTGAGGGTCTGTTTGTTTTTTTTTCTTTTTTTCTTCATCATCATCTTTTTCTTTGTCTTCTTCTTCCTTTTCTTCTTCTTCTTTTTCTTTTCCTTCAGCTCGTTTATCTGCCTGTCTTTAGTTGCTTAGTTATTTTATATGTCGCTAAGTTCTGAAGTGTTTTTTTTTTTCTTTTTTTCTGTTTGGTTTGCTGTTGAGTGTTCGTCCTTGTTTGCTGTTGGGTTGGTTTCTGATTGGTCGGTTAGCTAGTTAATGAGTTAGTTTTGTTAGTTACTTAATTTGTTGGTTAAGTTATTGCGGCTTCACTCCCAAAGCTGTGACGTTTGTGATTTCCTTCTTCGTTTATTAAAAATTTCACGTTATGCGTTGAAGTTAAAGTTTCCATTCTTATATTTTCTTTTTCCTTATTGTCTCCATATCCATTTCCCCTACGAAGTTTTAAAGTACAATAAGTTCTTTTTTCATTTTTTTTTCCTAAGTTCTTACATCCTTTTTTCACACCAATTTTTGAGACGCTTCCTCTCTCACGACGCTCTTTCAAGTTTCTGTACAAATTCTCCCAGACTTGACTTACGCACTAAACTGTGGAACTAGAACATACACGCGTCTCCTTATACGTCTCCTCAGTGTACCACCCTACAACCCACGTATTTGAGTATAAGCCAGTGACTCGTATTGGGGGGGATATAGTACTTGCCGTGTGTTGCTGTCGTCATCATCATCATCATCATCGTCATCATCATCGTCACTGTACATCTTCACTAGTAAGACTCGATCCCGTTATCAGCTAGCAGATCTCGTGGTGTTTTTCTTAATCTTTTATGTCTATCTTCTCTAATTTGTTGTTGTTGTTGTTGTTGTTGTTGTTGTTGTTGTTGTTGCTGTTGCTCCTGCTTTTCTTCTTCTTCTTCTTCTTCTTCTTCTTCTTCTTCTTCTTTTTCTTCTTCTTTTTCTTCTTCCTCCGCCTCCTGTTCTCCCTTCTCCTCCTCCTCCTCCTCCTTCTCTTCCTCCTTTTTTTTTATTCCTTTGTATTCCTTATTCTTCTTCTTCTTCTTCTTCTTCTTCTTCTTCTTCTTCTTTTTCTTCTTCTTCTTCTTCTTTTCTGCTGGTACTGCCGAAGGAAGGAAGAAGCGCTGGATGGGGAGGAGCCTTCGTTTTTACTATCCAATCATCTCTCCCACTGTGTGTTAAATAATAGTACAGTAGTCTCTGCAAATAGTCACCTACGTATGGACTAAGAGATATGAAGATACTTGTTCTTCCTTCGTGTTCCTTTGTGGTCTTCCTCTAACAAGCACATCTTTGTACACTATCATCATTGTTACCGACTTCTTCTTTCTCCTGCTGTTACCACTCCTCCTCTTCCTCTTCCTCCTCTTCCTCCTCCTCCTCCTCCTCCTCCTTTCCCCGCCAGACACTTGGTACCAAACACAAATGACAAACTCGTCCAGCTGCGTTGTCCCAAAATAGATTAATGTCTGGCCCATCAAATATTAATATGCCGTGAAGAACAAGAATGGCAAGAGGCAAATGGGACGGGGACGTCTCTCTCTCTCTCTCTCTCTCTCTCTCTCTCTCTCTCTCTCTCTCTCTCTCTCTCTCTCTCTCTCTCTCTCTCTCTCTCTCGTTGCTGTTTACTCGTATTTATTTCTTTGTTTCTCTTCTCTCTTTACTTTCTTCTCTCTTCTCCATATCCTAAATGGGCTTTCTCTTTATTTCTTTCTCCCTTTTTCTACTTCCTTTTCTCTTTTTTTAACTTAATGTGCCATTTCCCTATTTGACTGTCTGTCTGTCTGTTTGTCTAGACTCTAGATAGCTGGCTGTCTATCTATCTCTCTATATATCTATCTATCTATTGATCTGTTTATCTATCTATATGTCCGTCTCTCCCTCTCTCTCTCTCTCTCCTCCCGTCCCATCACATAATGTCAACAGGTCAGCCCTACTCAGGTAAATAAAAGGGAGGGAAGTAATAGGCGCGATGGCTGGCGGTAGATACGGAACTAACAAGAGGCGCGGATAGGTGAGGGGAAGATAACATATCAGGTAAGGCATGGAAGAGAAAAGGCGAGGTGCTGGTGGGTGTTTGTGAAAAAAGAGCTCTACCAGTCTCAATTGTTACCCTTGTTTGTTTGTCTCGTGTTTCTAGTTGCGTAAGTGATGGTGGTGGTGGTGGTGGTGGTGGTGGTGTGGTGGTGGTGGTGGTGGTGGTGGTGGTGGTGGTGGTGGTGGTGGTGTGATCCGCTGTGTTTTTGGTAGATGTGCCTGTTCGACTTGATATTGTATGCGTGAAGTGTGTGGTATGGATGGTTTTAGTAGCAGTAGTAGTAGTAGTAGTAGTAGTAGTAGTAGTAGTAGTAGCTGTTGTCGTAACTTAGTAATAACAATAATAATGATGGCAAAAATAATAAAAATAATAATAATAACAGTAACACTAATAGCTACCAACACACACATACACACACACACACACACAAAAAAAAAGACTGAAGTAGATTTCTTAGATCATAACACCTCTTTTATATTACAGTAATTATCAAATTCTCTCGCGTGGTCACATAACAAAATCACCAAGTGGCAGGAATCGAATAAGACTCCTAACGACCTGTAACAGAGGCTGAATAGGTTAGTCTCTCCTCACACACTGCGTCGCGAGCCCCTCCACTCCTGCCGCGGATGTGTTCTGTATTGTACGTAAAAGAAGAGCAAGTATTGTTTTGACTACTCTTCTGCGTTATTTCAGAGAGAGAGAGAGAGAGAGAGAGAGAGAGAGAGAGTGTGTGTGTGTGTTTTACAAGGGAAAATGACATGCAAAACTAAGCAAAAGGTGATGAAAAATTAAGGAAAAAATCATTATTTATGGCACCACCACCACCACCACCACCACTACCACCACCACCACCACTACCACCACCACCACCACCACATAGGTACATTACACATAATCACTTAAGAAGCATATCCATCATTTTACATAGTGAAGTGCCTCCCCCTCTCCCTCTCTCTCTCTCTCTCTCTCCCTCCCTTTCTCCCTTTACCTCCTTCCAGTGTCAAGGCCCGTCTCTCCCTTTCCCTTCCCTTTCCTATTACATCATCCCATTTCCACCTAACCCCTTTCCTTCCGCCCTTCCCCTTCCATACCCATACTTCTCCCTAGCAAACCCTTCCCTCTTCCCTTCCAGCTTCCCCACCCTCCCCTGAGTTAATAATGGGATACTCTATACCATCCCTGACCCTCGACACCCCTGGGGACGTGACACAGCTACCGGGGGTGGCTGGAGTGACGTCCCAGGGGTGGCGAGGCGGTGGAGTTCCTGATAAGTTCTCCCTCCTGTTCCCTGAAGAATAAGCCTCGTAATTAACAAGTCCCCCTGGGGCGTGGCTCCCGCAAGTAACTCCCTTTCCCCCTTGATGTGGCCGGTTTGTGGCGTAACTAAGGGTGTGGCTGGTAGGGTTGTTAGGTTAAGTTGGGTTAAGTGTCCCGGCGTTGTCTCAGTGGTGTGTGTGGCCAGTGTTGGGTGGGCTGGGCGTGTGGCCTTGCCTGGTGCCGGTGCGCTGCCCGCTAACCTGCACCACCAGTGTCCTCCCCCTGGCCTTGCTCCTCGCCACTCCCCCGCTCCAATTTGGTGGTGTAATACGGCCCACGCCACCTCCCTCCTGCAATATTCAGGCGTCGGTGCAGCGTGCAGCAGGCAGGCACACGCGACTGTGTGTGTGTGTGTGTGTGTGTGCACGCGCGCGTGCGTGCATGCGTGTGTGATGTATAAGTGTTGCACTTATTGTGTAGCTGTATGATACTTATGTGACATTTATTCACTTATATATTCACACCTTTCTCTTATCGCTTACATTGTAGTGGTAGTTTTTTTTTTTTCTCGACGATGTATATTTATATATATATATATATATATATATATATATATATATATATATATATATATATATATATATATATATATATATATATATATATATATATATATATATATATATATATATATATATATATATATATATATATATATATATATAATGAATAGTATGTGTGAGTGCGCTGCGTTGCGTGGCGCGGCAGCGTGGGGAGGGGCGTGGTGGGGGTGTGGGTGCTGGGGGGAAGGTGGCGTGGCAGCGACCGCTGCTCTATTATGTATCAGTGGTGTGTCCCGGCCCAGTCACCTGTGTTAATGAGGCAGGGGCGGCCCCGCGCCATGAATGTGTAAACGTGCCTTTTGTTCCCAGCCAGACCCGTGTGTGTGTGTGTGTGTGTGTGTGTGTGTGTGTTTGTTGATAGACTTACGTGCAGTAATACGTACAGCCACAGCCATGTATGCACCAGTACGAAACAGGTCCGATGAAATCCCTTCACTCTCGCGTAAGCTCTTCGCGCACCACACAGTCCCACACACGTCACGGCCGCCGCCACAGACAATGTAAGCGTAATGTTACATTTTCACTGCGACAAGAGTGCGTCTAATCAATATTCCTCATGGTCACTGCCAGATTTTAACAAAAAAAAAAAAAAAAACACATTTAACAAAACTTATTCAGTCATCACCGCTTGTTTTTATTTTCAGTGTTTAATGCTGAGGTGTTCGGAGTGTTCGCCTTGTTGCTTGTCAGGTAATGATTTTATTTGTGTGCTTGATGATGTTTGATTGAAGGTTGCCCACTGAAGACTCCTAGATAGAATAGGGCAAGAAATAACGAGTTCTGGCCTGATAGAGATAAATTAAAAAAGAAAAAAAAACTCAGTAACCATGTTGTTAATACCGAGTCAAAAAAAAAAAAATATTATATATATATATATATATATATATATATATATATATATATATATATATATATATATATATATATATATATATATATATATATATATATATATATATATATATATATATATATATATATATATATATATATGGATGGAAGCAAATGGGGAATGCCATGTGTAGGCCTGACGGCTTCTTGCAGCTTTCTTTATTTTCTTACACTCCATGTAGATATCAGCCTCTTGTGTTTCTTAGAATTACAACAGTCTGAGTCGTGTGGTGGTGGTGCGTCAGCTTACCTTGGGAGTGACTCTTGAAAGTGGCCAGTCTTCGTCATTTATTCACTGCAGATGTTCTTACGCGTCTCAATCCATCCCGCGGTGACTCACAGGTAATTCCCAAGGTTAGCTGCGTATCTGCGTCAGGACACACGCTGCCCGACCTTGAGTGTGTCGAGGTGGGCTTTATGACTCCTGCCAAACAGACCCCCGTGCCAGAGAGAATGAACTTTAGGGGGGGTGCTCGCTTGTTATGGTCGTTAGACCTTCCCTTGGCCGGCGGCAGTGAGGGAGAGTAGAATCTCATCTCGGTTGAGACGAGATGTAGTGGCTGGCGTCCAGTAACATGACTGGCGCCGGGAATAGAGAGAGAGAGAGAGAGAGAGAGAGAGAGAGAGAGAGAGAGAGAGAGAGAGAGAGAGAGAGAGAGAGAGACGTTCTTATATTGTCTCTCTCTCTCTCTCTCTTCAGGATTTGGTGCAACAGTGCCATCTGTGAGTGCCGCGTGTTGTCAGGGAAGACAGGGACTACTCACATTGTTCCTGATGTGAGCAGACCCACACACGGAGGCTCCACCGCCTCAGCCATCGTCCACCTGCTGACTCAGCAAAACTTTGCACCCACGAGCAATGATAATTATTTGTAAAACTAAGCATAAATCAATATTAAAATTACAAAAGTCAAGATACAGGTACAGCATTTATGACTTCACATAAAAACTAAATGAGGCAAAAAAAGTAATGACCAGTCACATGAGAAAGTTTCTATACCAGGCGTGGCATGCAGTGCCGGCGCGGACCCCGACAACGCCATGTGAAGTTTCCTTGTCCATTGTTGAAGGACTCTTGTGCAGCCTCCGCGAAGAAGCTCCACGCCTAGAGCGGGGGATTGTCCTTCACTAGACACAACTTCGGTAACACTTTTCCAGGAATGCCCCAGGAAGTCCCTCGATCACATAATGAAGGAGCTGCTCAGGAACCCTTTCATTGTAGAACAACTCCTGTCTCAGCAAGACCTATAATGACCTTGACCCTGACCTTGACCCCTTACAAACAGCACCAGGGAGCTCCGCCGCCTCCTCCACGGCAGAGCGATGCGTTGGGCGTTGCAGCAGTGACGCCAGCACCGCCAAGCACTCTCGGTGACAGACTAAGCGTCACAAGGAAGCAGACTGGCGAGGAGCGCATGGGTCAAGGATTCGCCAAGTCTAAACTCACCACCGCCAGATATAAATCACCCACACACAGCACTGTTGACGCAAGGTATCGACGGTGGCGCCTGAAATAGAAAATACAAACTACAATGCAATTTTGCGGAGCTTCCTGTCCTTGTTCCTTTATTGATTCTCTTCAGTAATCTTGGTGTTTGCTGGTGTGTTTGATTTTATTCTCCCGTCCTCCGTGATCGCCTGCCTGCTGCTGCTGCTGCTGCAAACACTGCCAGCTCCGTGACCTTCCCTCTCCGTGTCGTCAGTAAACAGCTGCACAATTCTACAATTCTACCGTGAAATTCGCTCCCTAAATATTTACTGATTTTTTTTATTTTCTGTTTATTTATTTATTTGTTGTTTTTTGGGGGAGGGCAGATGAGTTTATTAGTATATAGTATGCTATCATGCACGAATAATACTCTCCCAAGACGAGAAAAGGAAACAGCAATTAAAGACGAGGTCGCCAACCACTCTTCACAAATTATTTCACTCCAGTCAGCAGTGAGTACACAGCGCCCAGACTCCCTTTGTGCCCTTAATGGGGACTCACTCTTTCACTCTCCTCCTTTGTTTCCTCAGCGCTGGTCTTACTACTTCTTGGTCTTACTTACGAGTCACTTCACAACTTTATCCGCGGTAACGACCCTCTCTGCGGCCCTGGACTTGTGGGGCAGCTAAGTCGTGGCACAACCGCGCTAAGACGGCGACCAAGGCACACCGCGGCCACACGCCAAGCCCCAGACACTGCATTGCTCACCCTTCCAGCATCGCAGACTCCTTGATTCCCGCCGCAGACGCTGAGCTGCTTCTTGAGGGAGGGGAAGGCCTTGTGTTGTGTAACCGGCAGCTTTTAAAGGGGGACGTGTGGCGTGTAAGCGACGGAGGAGGAGGAGGAGGAGGAGGAGGGGATGGTTGTTGCGTGAATCAGCGAGACAGTGACGTTCATGACACAAGAATCTTTGAACCATATTCCCAAAGGCCTCGGTGTTTCATCACGACTACTTCTGGCACGCTTTGGTTGAAGTAATTAAGGTTTTCAAGGATCTTTTCGTGATTCTGGTGATGGTTCAGCAAAGATTATGTACCATTAATGGAAGAAATATCCGTGAGAACCTAACTGATAATCTCCGTGGTCGTTGAAAATAGTACTGGTAAAAATCGGAAAAAAAAAAAATCACAGCTACTTTCAACACGCTGTAGTCAAAGTTACTGAGGTTTTCAAGGAGTATTCTCATTATTCTGTTGTTAGGTTAATTAACCCTTTCACTGGTATTTAGCACACCTAACCTTAATAACTAACCACTTTGAGACATATTTTCTCGTTCTACAGCCGCTTCTAAACACCGTACTGGCCAGAAATTACAGGATCTACTCTTTTTTAATCCCCTTCATTCTCGTAGACGAGTATAAAATATCCATGCATTGCTTTTAGTGCTGCGAATTGTTGCCTGTCGCTGTAAAAAAGGTTAAGAAGGACTACTATTGATGAAAAAAATAAATAAATAAATATCCCTAAGAACCTAACTAATTCTCTGTGGTCTCTGAAAACAGTACTAGTGGGAAATGAAAATAGTCAAGATTCAGGGACGTTCACACGACATTCCCTTATGTTCTACACGCTCCGTTTTCCCCACAGCGCCCTTCACTCCTCGGCCACTATGCAGAGTAATTCCGCCGTGTTTCATCTCCTTGTCTCCCTGCCCCCCCACCTGCCTCCTTGCCGCCCTGCCTCCCTGCCTCTCTTTCCTCCCCCAAGGCCTCCGCGTGCTGTTGCGAAACTGTAGACAAGACACTTGAGAGAGAGAGAGAGAGAGAGAGAGAGAGAGAGAGAGAGAGAGAGAGAGAGAGAGAGAGAGAGAGAGAGTTCTTAAGGTCAATGAACTGTTTAAATTCATTCACAGGTGTTATTTTCAAGCCGCTTCTTCCTTTTCTTCTTCCTCCTCTACCCTCTTCTTTTTCCTCCTCCTCCTCCTCCTCCTCCTCCTTCGTTTAATCCTTCCTGTCCAACCTGTCTTCGCGTCCTTCAGTCGACAATGTTACGTAATTCTTACTATCCATCTTCTGTCACTTGCATGTAAAATATCAATCAATCAATAAATAATGATAATAAAATAAAAAATAGAAAAATTAATCCCCTTCACCTTATCATTACGACAAAATATACATGACCTATCTTCAAATAAGGCGTCACGTTAGGCGGCACACACACACACACACACACACACACACACACACACGTTCCCTTCAGATCCTGTGAGCAGCGTCTTGCCGCTCCACACGAACCAAAGCAGAGGCAGCGGATCAAACAAATCTCTTGGAGCCTTACAATTATTGCCTGCTTAAAGAGGGCGCTGATCGACCCCAACAACAATACTCGACCTTGGAGCGTGAAGCACTAGTAACCCATGTGAGAGAGAGAGAGAGAGTGTGTGTGTGTGTGTTCCTGCTTTGTATAGCTCTCTAAAGGAAAATCTGTATCTGGTAGCAAAACTAAACCAGAAAAATTATGTCTCACTGATGACTGCGTGACCCTCTACGTAAGTCCATGTTTATCGTCAGGTTCAGTGGGCGCCTCCGGTGGCTGACTGATCCCTCCTTCCTGGACTTTAATACCTGTGAGATCCACGCCTTGACTTTCCCTGTGATTTGTTATGGTTCTTCCTAATTACTAGCCATTCTGAGGTGTTTTTTCTTGCTTCACAGTCATCTCTGAGCATTATACTGATTAAATATTGATAACTCCATTATTTTATTTATTTTCTTCTTTCTTGTCGATGTTTATTAAGATTTTGTTGCTGTTTCTTATTTAGTGCTGTGAGGTGTTCCATGTAAAAGGGTTAAAACGCCGCAGTATCTCACCCGCACCACTCAAGGCAATGCTAAGATGATTAATAAACTAGAGGTGCTAGGCAAGCCAATATATATAAAAGGCAGAGTCAGTGAACTGCTAGACCCACCGTGCCGTCACCAGCCATCGTGTATTATTCTCTCAGCTCCTCCACGCAGGATCCACATATCGGCAGATCTAGAATTCCAGTTGAAGAGAAGGGTATGGTGGTGGTGGTGGTGGTGGTGGTCGGAATGAGTGTTGGTGATGGTGGTAGTGCTGACTATCAATGGCGTATACAGGCACTCAGTCACTTAAATGTTACTTAGACTTTATACATACGTAGTTCTGTAGGTGTTACATTACGCACGCTTTCTTGTTCTCTAGGCCACTTATTGCCTTTGCTACTTCAGTCTATTACAGAGCATATACACTCACAGGTACAACGCACCCCACTTTCTATTAGTAAACTGTTAAACTGTTGAAGCATATGTAGACACTGGAGTAATTTCGCGGAAGAAAATGGAATGTACTGCACTGACATTGAACTGCTGGCCCATAATGACATTCCGAGTAATCCACTTTAGTCAGACCGCCATAATACTCCACACCATTAAAGACAGTTTTATATCTTTTATTAAGCTGAAGGAGAGTTCATGTCTGTGCCACATACAGAAAGTACAGTCACGGTCATAAGTGGAGTAATGCGCCTTCCTCATTTCACTCTGTGCTTTCTGTCAGTGTTAAGTCCTCACCTTCCCTTTGCATCCATCACTGTCAGCTTTTACGAGGAGGCTGTCAGTAGATCATAGGACTTAAGGTTGAGAGTATAGCTGAAGAGTGAGTTAAAAAATAAAGAATGCGGGATGTTGACAAACTCTACACCGCGACTTGTCAGTGTAATCCATCTTGAGTAGCACTTCCTGAGACACCTAATCAAGGTTACCAAGCCACATATATAAACGTTAGGGTTAATACGCTTAATTCTCTGAGTAGAAAGAAACAGATCGATACTCTCTTGACCTCACCTCGCTAAACCCAATCTGTCCATCCACTTACTGGGTTATGGAAGTGTTTGCTTTGGTGTGATGAATGGGAGCCGCTGCCACCACCTCCGTCAGCGCCGCGCCGCCACGCCTCCATCGCATTAGTCTTAAGAAAACACCCGCTGCCATAACTCTTGAAGCCTTTCACTATGTAACGAAAGAACTGAAACATCATTTCTTGTGACATATCAGTGTTCCGAGGTCATAACCTGCAAGCCATTCTCTTCCCCCATTCCATTACTACTCCCATTCCTCCCTCTCCCTCCAGTTCTCCTCCCACGCTTCTTGTAATAGCATAGCAACATGAATCACACCCCCTCTACGCCAGACAAGCCCCTGCAAGACCAATACACAACTCCCACTACTACGTGACTCCTTCCTGTACCTTGCCTCCTTGCACCGCCACACTGTACCATCCCTCCCTGCACCACCACACCCTGTACCTACCCTGTCTTCCCTCCCTGCACCACCACACACTGTACCTACCCTGCCACAAACCCACACCCACCCCACACCTCCCAGCCGCAGATCCGCACTCACCCCAACACCTCCCCTGCCACACACACCCCTACCACCATCACCACAGCCCTCGTCCCTGTTCCCACGCCACCGTCGGAGAGGTAATGAGATGCCGTGATTATCGTAGTGCTGACACATGCATACTTCCTGCCTTACGCCTCACTTACACCTCGCCATTACTATGTACGAAGGACAGCCTCGCTAAAAGCCGCTATTAGCATTCAGCAGCGAGACATGCACACCCCGCATGACACGATGATGAAGAAAATATGCGCCTTGTTTGAGCTGTGAAGGTGTGTGCGTGTGTGGGTGATGGTAAGTTGGTGATAGTTTGTAGTGGGAGGTGTGTGGTGATGGTGGGCAGGGGGGAAGATGGCTGTGTGTGTGTGTGTGTGTGTGTGTGTGTGTGTGTGTGTGTGTGTGTGTGTGTGTGTGTGTGTGTGTGTGATGGTAGTGGGTGGATGGAGGGATGGAAGGGTGGGTAGCTTTACATAGGTGCTTTCATGTGTCAGGTGTGTCACGCAACTGAGTCCGTCGTGAAAAAATAAGGAGGGTAAAAGAAAAAAAGACACAGGGATTTTTGATAGTACGTAACTAGTGAAGGAAATGGAGAATGAATACTAGATGGTCACGCTGATTCTACAGTCGATGAGAGTGTTGGTGATGTTAGAAATTATAGCGATGGTGGTGTTAATTACTGGTGGTGATGAAGGTGATGATGATGATGATGATAAAGCTTTTGAAAAACAATGAGATGCGTACCAACTAAAATGAATAAATAAATAAAAAAATAGCGAAGAATTAAACGGTCCCGTATTCTGTAGTATTTATTTATTTAATTATTTATTTATTTATTATCCAGCAATAAGCAAAACGTTTAAAAAGAAGAAAGTTCCAGTCTGGACCTTTTAGTCACACGCGTGGAGTACTGAGACTTGTACTTACGTAAATCCTGAGACTCAAACGAGGATGAAAGTGTGAATTTAGAGAGGAATCAAACCAACGCCATGTTCGAAGTATTAGTAGTGGCAGTAGTAGTAGTAGTAGTAGTAGTAGTAGTAGTAGAAAGGAGATAGAAATAACTTAATAGTCGAAAACACTTATTATGATTGCAGATGAGTATATTACACCGTTTACTAACACAATAATGCATAGATCCTTTTCTGGTTATGAAGTGGCAGGCTAGAACAGGTGTTTAGAGGCCACGGACCAGACACACACACACACACACACACACACACACACACACACACACACACACACACACACTCACACACACACACACACACACACACACACACACACACACACACACACACACACACACACACACACAAAGGTAATTAATAGTGTCACAGTGCCTTACGTTCACCACCACAGCACTCCCTCGCTGTAAGTCACTCCTGTATGCACACCCACTCACCACAACACCTGAGGCAATACCTGTGCTCACTTTTCACCTTAAGCCACATACATCCAGTCCCGTCAATATCTTACTGTCCCTCCCTTCCTCTCTCTCTTCCCTCCCTTCCTTCACTTACCTGACAGTATCTTTCCATCTGTTTCCACGACCCCCTTCCCTCCCCTCCCTCCACACTTGTCCTCCCTACCTAATCTAACCTACACTAACTTTACCTCCCTACCTCCCTTTCAGTAGGCTCCGACACAGTTCCTCTTACCATCTTTCCCTCTGTTTCCGCGACTCCCTTTCCCCTGCCACTCCCTCCACGCATGTCCATTTCTCCACCCCTTCAGTAAGTCCCCATACGTTTCCTAACACCATCCTCCCTCTTATCGCTCTCCCTTCCTGCTTGCTCTCAGGTGACCGGGTGCCAAAAAGGGCCTCCCCATCCCCGTGACCTTGGCGAAGTCAGTCTGCTTCACTTTCATTTCCTCCTCTTCCTCTTCTTCTTCCTCTTCCTCCTCCTCTTTGACAGACCACACACGATACAAGAAAGCAAGTGTGCCGGAAGGAAAATGATAAGGTAATGAGAAGGTGGTGACAGGTGAGAGAGAGAGAGAGAGAGAGAGAGAGAGAGAGAGAGAGAGAGGAAAGACGATACGAAGGAAGACGATTGGAAGAACAAGAAGGGGGAGAAAGAGGAGGAGAAGGAGAAGGAGGAGGAGGGAAGGGTAAGGAGCAAGGCAGGTAATAAGTCAACCCACGTTATATAGCCAGGTGTGCACAGTGGCGGGAATAACTAACGAGCTCGTCCCTGCCAGGTGAGAAGACTTAGTGGGCAGTTAAACCTCCCCTCCTCCCACCACCACCCCGCCACCCCCTCCCTCCACCTCCGTCAGTCCTGCCCTCCTTCGCCTCCCTCCCCTCACTGCTGTAATCACTATCACTACTACTGCCACCTCCTCTCTCTCTCTCTCTCTCTCTCTCTCTCTCTCTCTCATTACGCATTTTATTCTCACAGACGCAAAAAAAACAACCAAAAAAAGTTAAGTACTGTAACTTTATTCTTACAAATACCAATGTCATTCCTCCTCCTCCTCCTCCTCCTCCTCCTCCTCCTCCTCCTCCTCCTCCTCCTCCTCCTCCTCCTCCTCCTCTTTCTCTTTCTCTCCTCTCGTCTTCTTTTCTCCGCTCTCCTCCACGGGCGCTTCTCACAACACACACACACACACACACACACACACACACACACACCCGACTCGTATTATGGAGGAGGAGAGTAAAAAAAAAAAATATTAAGAAAAATAAATAAAAAAATAAAATAAAACATGATTATTTACGTTTTCGCTGCAAAAGGAAGGACTTAGAAAACGAAGCAGTGTGTAAAATCTTTCAACAGCAACTTAAATGACGACGAGGAGGAGGAGGAAGAAGAAGAAGAAGAAGAGGAGGAGGCGCTGCTTGACAGGTTAACATAATGACCTCTCTTGATGACTGTGCTGAGGCGAGGCTTCTGTGTCGTTGTCCTTGTCTCAGGAGTGGACGGGAGTGAGAGAGTTAAGGCCTCGTGTCTTTGGATGCTGAGGAGGAGGAGGAGGAGGAGGAGGAGGAGGAGGAGGAGGAGGAGGAGGAGGAGGGGGAAGAAGAAGAAAAAGAAGAAGAGGAGGAGGAGGAGAAGCAACAACAACAAGAGGAGGAACAGGAGGAGGTGGAGTAGAGAGAAGAAGAGCAGGGAGAAGTGAATGTTTCAGCGAAGGAAGAGAAGGAGGAGGAGCAGGAGGAGGAGGAGGAGGTGGAGTAGGCAAGGCTGAAAGTGCAGGAAAGGAAAGGTGGAGCGAAATTTGTACGAGTATTGTGTGTGTGTGTGTGTGTGTGTGTGTGTGTGTGTGTGCGTATGAAAGACAGGGTTGTGGTGTAGGTATATACATTTGTTGTCTGTTTGGGAGTGGCGGAAGAAGGAATGGGAGCAGCGAAGGAAGAGAGGGCCGGGGTGGGAGTGGGGAGGGGGGAGGGGGAAGGAGTGGCTGCAGTGTGTGGTCGTGACGCGCGTGTCGTCTTTCTTGGCGTGATCAATAGAGACGAAGAATAAAAATCACAATGGCAGCCTTCCGATGAAAATATATGCTGGTCTTCCATTTTGACAGTGGCGCCGAACACACACACACACACACACACACACACACACACACACACACACACACACACACACACACACCCTGGTTTCGCTCTTAACGAGAATGGCACATTGATTTTTATCCTCGTCTTACGTTCATTATTCATTTCCTTTTATTGCTTTTTCTTATTTACATATTAATTTCCACTCCACAAAGGCTCGCCAGGTCAGCCTTTGATGTGACCCTCCTCCACCTCACCTGATCTTCTTCCACTTAGCCTCTTTACCTGCCCTCCCCTTCCACTCCCACTCCTAGTCACCTGTTCCCTTTCCCTCTCACCTCACCTGTCCTAGTTCTGTCTCTTATCTAATCTTAACCTATTCTCTTTTCTTCGTTAATGCTTTTTTTTTTATATATAGTCGTGTTTTGTTCCACTTCTTTCTCTTTACCTGTTAACTCTTCCTCTTCTTCCATATTTCTTGTTCCCTCCTTTGGTCTTCTCTCCTCTTCTCTTCTCGTCTCTTCTATTCTCTTTTCTTCTCTTCTGTTTCCTCTTTTCTCTTTTCTCTCTTCTGTTTCCTCTTCTCTTTTCTCTCTTTTCTTTCTTCTCTCTCTTGTCTTCTCTTTTTTTTCTTTTTTCTTCTCTCTCTCTCTCTCTCTCTCTCTCTCTCTCTCTCTCTCTCTCTCTCTCTCTCTCTCTCTCTCTCTCTCTCTCTCTCTCTCTCTCTCTCTCTCTCTCTCTCTCTCTCTCTCTCTCTCTCTCTCTCTTGTCTTTAGTGAAGGATAATACACGTCATTGTTTCATGCGCGCACACACACACACACACACACACACACACACACACACACACACACACACACACACACACACACACACACACACACACACACACACACACACACACACACACACACACACACACACACACACTGGCAACCGTTAAAAGTAGTTATTCTTGCATCGTGTTTGTGTGTGTGTGTGTGTGTGTGTGTGTGTGTGTGTGTGTGAGGCTTTGTATTTTATGATATTTACCTTGCCATTTACATAAGACCTTTGAGATAGATGAACTTGCGTCTCGCTTGCGTATGTATGTACGTATGTATGTACCCTTCGAACACACACACACACACACACACACACACACACACACACACACACACACACACACAGCAAGGAGTGATTGTCAGTAATACGTACTCATAGATTTATATTATTGATCCCCGTCGTTGTTGTTGTATCGCACATACATGCATAATGAAACACACACACACACACACACACACACACACACACACACACACACACACACACAGATAGTTTATTGAGCACAGAAAAAAATCAAGACACGTACAAATATTAAAAGGAGTCTTTGGCCCAAACCACAACAACTAACTCTTTTGAACTATACAACTCTATTTGAAAATGTCACTTAAAACAACAAAAACTGAGACGCGTGTTGTGTAAAATCAATAAAACTTGGTACTGTTATCTAAAACAATGAACAAAAAAAAATGTTTGTTATATAAAGATCGCTAAAACTCCCACAAGCTTGAAGACAAACCAGCAAACATCAAATTTAAAAGCTAACTTCAAATACGATCGAAATATAAGAATTCCTGTAAAACTACGTAAAATTAATACACCTCGCAGTTGTTCTTTTATTTAACCCGAAATTTCCACTAACTAAAAGACACAATACAACATTACTTTTATCAGGGGAGAATAACCACGCACTTTAATACAAGGCCAAAGTTTTATGAATAATGACACACGTATTACTATTATCTATTCTACCAAGCAATGACTCCTCGACAGTTGTGCTAATTTGCATATTTCTTACACACGCCTCACGACCCCTCGGCGATTTCAAGGATTTAAAAAGCAAAGTCTTTTACTGCCATTCGTATAAACCAACCCCCATATCTTCGGTCAAGTCTCCTCCAGGCACCTCATTCCTCATCTTGTCTGCTGCACAAGTACCTGCCTCCCTGCACTGGTAGCCTTTCCCAGCCCTGCGGCACACCCTCCACCCTTAGCGTGACACCTCCCTGTTCCTTTTCAACGCAGCAGGTAGGGATAGATAGATATAGATGAAATAGATTGACTGATAGATAGATAGGTAGATAGATAGATAGATTATAGATAGAAAAGTAAACAAATTTTGGATAACCATTTCGACTAGACTCTTTCATGAATAGCAGACTTCAGTGAACCTCTTTTCTTCTTCTTTTTTTTT